>NW_006399862.1:5811667-5831690 GCF_000299155.1 Elephantulus edwardii
TATAATATTTTTTTCACCATACTCATGTAATGTGTATACTGAGTAACATAATTGATGATTCTGGATTACCTGAAAAAGAATTATCTGACCTCAGGCCTGTAGGAAGACTTAGCAACAACCTGCATCAGGCAGATGCCATAATGTTAATTTTTGAAAGTGGTGAAGATTTAAGTTCTTTTTGAAAATTAGCATACAGACTTCAATATGAGTTTCAAGTCAACTTTGAGAGAATGAACTGACACAGTGACTGCAACATTGAGCTTAATTACAAGTATTTTATCACATGGAGTTGCCTGTGGCTTTAAACTGCTGCGATTTGGGTTAACAATAGAACACATAAGCATTGAATGACCGCAGCTCATTACTGATTCTTATGAATTCTATACATTTTATACTTAATCTTATGACATAGCTAGTCATCTCTGGTTTCTAGGTATATGTTTGCATTGTTATAATATTCTAAAAGTGTTTTCGATATTTTGTCTCATGCAGAGTTCTAATTTAAGGATTATGTAATCATTACTAAAATACTATAAACTGTTATGTTTGACTCAAATTTCATTTCTTCATAATTTAATACAATTAATTATGAGAGCAATTACCACCTTGATAAATTTTACATAAGGAGGGACAATGAAAAATTCTAGGTTGAATAAAATATAATTTACTTTTATAAAGGTCCCAAAAAAGTGTTATGAAAATTGATATCCCATAATAATTAAAAGTTCAAAGTATCTGAATGTTCTTAACTTTTTTGTATTAATTTCAACTTAAAGAGAAGATTTGTCCGTAGTTTTACATATTCTCTGTGTTATCAATAGTAATGTTTCATGTATTGTGTAATTTAAGACATTAAACCATGCCGCTGAGATTCATTTTGAATCTAGTGTTCACAACAAGGATCGTTGCCTTCCTTCTATTTTGTCATATCTCATTCTTTTTTCATGAGTAATGAATCTTCCAGAAGATTTTTATCTGTTCTAGAAATTTGCTGTAAGGTACACTGAATGCTTGAATTAGCACTAGGAGCAATTTATGTGTAATAAGTGATGTGAAAGGATAGCTGAAATGTAAACTCAAATCTCTCTGCTACTTTTATAAAGCTAAATAGAAGTGCCCAATACCCCAAACATAATAGTGCTTCTCTGAATTAGCCATAAGGTTTTGAAAGGTCAATTACTTCAGATGTGTACATCAGATACTTCTTAATCTGTCTTAATCTGAAGCGCCACTGAAACCTGTCCATCATGGGAGACTTGCAAATATTAAAATATAGGTAGCACCATCTTCAGCATCATAGCAGCCAGCCAACTGTCTTAGTACAGTAAACGCAGAGACAAGTATTGTACTCATAAAAACAAACTATGAACAAGCAAACACATACATACACAAATTATAAAGTAACCAGCACCACTATTTGTGTTTTATTGACTATGCAAGGGCATTTTATTGTGTGGAATATAAGAAATTATGACTAACCTTGTAAGGAATGGGCATTGTGGAACACTTAATTATGCTTATGTGATTTTTATATTTAGGCAAAGAAGCTTTTGTCCAAACAGAGCAAGAGAGAGCCCTGCATGGTTTAAAATAGGGAAAGGAATGTGTAAGGGCTATAATTTTTCTCCATACTTACTCAATATATATGCTAAATAAATCATTTCAGAAGCTAAACTTTACAATGAAGATTATGGCATAGGATTGGAGGAATAGTCATCAACAACCTGCAGTATGCTTGCTCATAGTAAGAAGGACCTGAAGCTCTTACTGCAAAGGGTCAAGGACTGCAGCTTTCAATATAATAGATGGCATCTCAACATCAAGGAAAAAATCCTCACCACTGGGCCAACAGGAACATTATGACAGATGGAGAAAAATTGAAATTTTCCTCAATTTCAGTTTACTTGGATCCACAGTCAAGACCCTTTGTAGCAGCAATCAGGAGATGGAGAGACAAATAGCATTGGGAAAGTCGGCTTAAGGTATCTTTCCAAAGTTCTGAGCAACAGTGGGGTCAGTTTATAGAGTAAGGTGCACTTGATTCAAGCTACAGTTTTTCCAGTGACCAGCTATACATCTGAGAACAATAAAATTAAAAAAAAAAATGATGACAGGAGCGGAATCAATGCGTTTGAGTTGTGATATTGAAGATGCTTAAGTGTCTCATAGAATGCCAAAATAAATGATAGATAATTCTTGGAAAAAGCACAACCAGTGTTCAGTGAAGACAAAGATGGTGCAGCTTCATCTTACATATTTTGGACACGTTGTTAGGAGAAGTTATTCCTTGGAAAGTGACATTATGGTTGAAAAAGAAGAGAGTCAGCAAAGGAGAGGAAGACCCTTAAAAGATGGATATATATGTATATATGTATAGTGTCCGAAGCAAGGGACTCAAATGAATTGGCAATGATAAGAAAGGCACAAGACAGGACACATTCAGATCAATTGCTCACAGGGGCACTTGCAGCTGTACTTATTTCAAGGCATTTAGCAATAAACCAAATCACAGGAGGTTTTGAGTGATACAAATAATATACATCTTCACCTATTAATAACTAAGTGGAGGTTTCAGTTTATCAGAAGTCCCCTCAGAGGAAAGTTAACCCTGGAAAAGTACTATGGAGCACAGCGTCCGTCAACTCTGATATATACACAGTAAGTCTTCATGTAATAACAATTGAAGAACAAGCACACGCACACACACACACACACACCACCGCCAAAAGCAAATTCTCATACATCAGCCTACAAATGCAGATGTTGTCTCACTACCTTTGACTGGCTTTTGACTCCTAGTGACCCTTCATCAATTTCTGAAGCTATAAATCTGACAGTAGGAATCAGCTCATCTTTTTCCAGGAACCACTAGTGGAGTAAAATCGCTGGAATTACCCGACCTTTGAGCTAGAAGTACAACTATTTCACTAAGATACTCTCTAGAATTGTATGAAGAGAATTAATTTAGATTACTACTTCTTTTAAAAAATCTCTATACAAGTGGTTGGTATTTTTTCTTGTTATATCATTTTAAGTTTGTATTCTAAGGCAATATTGCAAAAGATGTATTTCTAAAAACCAAATTCAAACAAATAAATCCATCCTTTGTCAGTCACCAAGGGTGATTAAGAAGAGTTAGATTTGAAAACTTCCAAGAATCTGTATTTATTTATTTTTTTAAAAAGCCTCTTCAGAGATAGTTTATTTCACATGGATCCAAAATCATTGCCAGAATTAATTAGAACAGTTAATTTGGGGGGAGTATAACCACAATGACGTTCTTGTTGGATGTCATTGAGTCAAGCCTTAGGAGCCCTATAATCAGCAGATCCGAACTCTGTCCTATCTGGTGCCATCTTCACACTCCCTGACACACTTGAACGTGGTAAGGCAGTTACTGTGTAGATCCACCTCATTGAGGGTCTTTCTCGGCTTTGTCAATCATCTGCCTTCCCAAGCACGATGTCCTTTTCCAAGTAGTAGTCTCTCCTAATAACATGCCCAAAGTGGGAGGTGAAGCTCTATCTTCTATGCCTCCAAGGAGCATGCTAGCGGCACTTTTTCAAGACATATCTGTTTGTTCTCTTGGCTGTTCATGGGATGTTCAGTACTCTTCTACAATACCATAGTTCAAAGGCATCATTTCTTCTTCCATTGTCTTCATTCATTGTCCAGCTCTCAGATGCATACCAAATGATTAGAAAAACTATGGCCTGAATCAGATGCACCTTAGTCCTCAAGCTGACATCATTACTTCTCAATAACTTGCAAAGGTCCCTAACTTCAGACTCCCAGTGCAATAAGTCTCCTGATTTCCTGACTGATAATGCCAAGACTATTTATTGTGGATCCAAGTAGGATGAACTTATTGACAGTTTGAATCTTTTCTCCATATATCATGATATTGCCTATTGTTTTCTTCTCAGATTAAGATAGAGTAGGAAGTAGGCTTGGTGTCCACTTCTTAAATAACAGGTCTCTGAAAACCCTACAAACAGTAGGGTAATATGGATAACCACATTATGACAACTAAATTTAGATAAAACTCAACTTCATTTATATTTTAAAAGTTTATTATTTGCTTTAATAAAAAGGAAAATTTCCCTGGTGTTTTTTGAGATAAGATGACAAGAAACTCTTTGGGGATTTTTCAAAGATAAAAGGCTTTTTCAATATTTTCATTTAGAAAACAGTTGTAAAATGTCTTATATTTCAGAAAAAGCTGTGACATTTTTAAATATAGCAACATAGCATATACTGTGTGTCACCAAATTCATAACAATTCTATTAAATGAACTTTGTCAATCAAGGCCTGGTAATAATAACTCATGATTCATCAATTTCAAGTTTACAAAGAATGACCTTGAAAATGCTTTTCCCCTGCAGAGTCATGGACACTCTTCGTTGAGCTCTTTCTTACCTTGAAGATTCTTAGCAATTTCTTCCTCACCTGAAATTGTCTGCACTGGCTTCTTATCTGCTGACACTTAGTGCTGACTCTGGAACTCTTTCTTTCTCTTTCTAATCTTTACACATAGACACAATTGGTAAAGAATTAGAAAAAAAAAATAACAGAAAAGTAATAGAAACAACTTCATCATGTGCTTAGACCTGTCAGTGATTACACGATATACACTAGCATCTTGAGATTCTGGTGGTGATATCAATTTAAATTTTCATTATAAAATCAATTAAATCAAATTTAAGATCAATCTATTTAAAATGTGAATTTCATTGAATTAAACAAGTTTCAGCTAAAGACTAACAAGCATATTCTTGTGATTTTGATTTTTAGTGTTGGTCTTATTTGTTTCTTTGGTTTCCTTGTTCCTGGTCTATTTCCTTTTGGCAAATTATAGTCAAAACTATGACATAGAAAACTATTAAAACTACATCATCATCTTTATCCTTTATATATTGGCTAAAAAAAATCTCCAGACAGACAAGTCCATTACCCTTGAGTCAGTTTTCACTCATGAGGACCCTCTATGAGGTTGAAGCTCTAAATCTATACAAGTAACAGCCACATTTTTGCCCTGGAGTAACTCATTGTTTCCCGCTGTCCACATTCAAGATAGCAGTCCAACACCGAAATCCACTATGGATAAAAGTTTGTGATTTGCAACAGTTTTTCATAAATTAAGTGCATTTTTTTTCTTTCAACGTATATTAAAGTATTGCTATTTTCTTACTTACTAATACCTATCCTTAGAAAACCGTAACTAAATTTGTAACAAATTAGAGTGTAAATGCTTAGCTGTCAAAAATAATTAAAGAATTCACCCAGTTGACTAAGTAGTTGTTATCATCTGTTACAGTCTCATAACCAATGGTCTTTTTTAATAGGATGAAATAGATTACAAAAACAATCAGCATTTGAAACGAGCTTCTCCCAGAATGGCTAACCCTAGCAGGATGGAACCAGGTAAGTAACCTGAACCTGTTAATTAATAACTAGTTGTTAACTGCCTTGAAGTTCACCAAAAAATACTTTTTTTGATTTGGTTTTCTGTGTTCACAAATGTCTCCTCTTTCAACAAACATCATTTGAAAAATTTTTATGTGGTTTTACATCTGTACGTTATGGAATAATTAAACATTAAAAAATGTTAAGCTAAACCAGAGACATTTAAGCCACAGGTATAAATGGAAGAAAACACACATTTCCAAAATCAAATCCTCAAAGCTATACACTTGCTTTGCACACACACACCACAGAGCTGCTATGCCATGGGCTGACCTTTCTTGTTCTGATCTGTAGTCATTTTTATGAAAAGGTCAAATGGTGCCCCTGCTAGACACCAATTATACATGGGTGTAAACATCGAGGAACAATGGGAAATCTAAGGGAATAGTTTGCACCTCCATCAGACATTAGCTCAGTAGTGCTAGAAAAATCCACAACACTTAATAAAGTTGAAACTTTCCACCGAGACATTTCCCCTCCTGCGAAAATGGAACACTGATTGAGAGCTTTGTGCTGAGTGAAAGTGGAATGTAGCACGCTGCATTGAGAATGAAATAGACAGAAAACCATCCTATATTTAGGGAAGGACAGATTGCATGCCTACGGATAGGTCCCAAACAGTGTTGATTTTGTTATCAGCAAATGGGAGAGCTGATTTTTTAGGTTGAATTCTAAGGAAATTACAGTTTGCAAAAATGCAGACTTTCTTTCGTTACCAAAAATAAAAAGGAATGAAAGAATGTAAAGCAAAGACTGTTAAATTTATACAAGAAATTTTTATGGCACCAACAAATAGACCCTCTAGGATATGCAAGATATGGCATTTAAATTCATCATAGAGTACATGGTCATACAGTAGAGGATACAATCAAACTACAGAAGCTAGGCTAGGTGTCTCAGACTAGTTTTTTTCTCTTCTCTCTTTGACTGTAGGCAATTTGACACAGTTTTAATGTTCTTGTCAGTTGTTTATTTTTATCCTGGGTTTGTTTGTTCTTAACATTTCCACTTCATTTTTTTTCTTCTAAGTGGTAGTAGACTTTATTACGCATTAGAAATTATAATAACATTAAATAATTATACAATTAATTTAATGCAAACATTTCCAACATGCTGCAATACAGAAGGCATTTGGCTCAAGGCCTCTCTCTGCTCCATAGTACAAGGATGGGCAATCTCCTCTCCTGTGATTAACAGCCTCTGAAACCCACTAGAGTGTCAGCTATGGGTCAGTTCCGACTCTATGGTTCACAGCAATAACACTACTATCGAAAAATGAGCCATAATAGTTCAGTGGTAATGGATTGTGCTGCCAACACTAACATACATAGTTTTCATCTACAATCTGCTCCATGGGAAGAAGGTGGACAGTCACCTCCTGTGCTATTTCCTGCCTCAGAAAACCCTCTGGGGGGGGGGTCAGCTATGGGTCACTTCTGACTCGACAATCCACAACAAAAAGAACAACTATATAAAATAGATTTTTGTAAATATTCTGTTTAAAACCTCAAACTTAATGTCGTTGTGTCAGAATAGACTCAGCTGATTCTTCAGTGCATTTCCAGAGGCTGTAACTAACAGGAAAGGAGAGTGTAATCATTCTGATGTGGGGCTGCTGATGGGTTCAAGCCTTGAGTTAACAGAACAGTCCTCTATGTACTACTTCAACAGAGGTTTATATATTCAGATGTTCACATAGACTTCAGTTGTTCGAAACACACATATACAAATATCTGCCATTATTGGTCATACATTACAGGAAAGAGATGTTAAATAATGGAAATAAATGAATTAAACATGAAAACTTTGGTTTAGTTGTAAGGAATTATACTAACAGACCAAAGGTCCAATGTTCAAATCCACCAGCTTCTCCATGGAAGAAAGTTGGATAATCTCTTCCCATGTGACTAATTGCCTTTTTCAAACTCACTGGAGTGACAGCTACAGGTTGGTTCTGACTCAAAGATACACAATAACACAACAATAACTAGATGGCATAATATGTAGAGGGCAGAAAGCAGAGAAAACCAGAAGGCTGTCTATTCAGGTTTTATTAACTATACTAAGGCATTTGACACTATGAATCATAATAAACTAAAGCCAACATTGAGAAGAATGGAAAACCCAGAACATTTAATTATGTTTGCAGGAAAACTATACATAGACTAAGAAGCTGTTGTTCCTTTTCAGCAGGAAGTAGCTAAGAGAATACGCCATCCCCTTTTCCTTATGACTCAGGGTGAAGTCTCTCTCAGGGAGGAGTGATAGGGAATGGCAAAGGACACACTGACAAAGAAGATTAATCAGAACTGGCTTTGACAAGCACTGTGGCATTTGGACAAGAACAAACTGGGAGGAGGGTAGAGAGAATAGTGCAACAATGAATGAGTGGAAGCCCAAAATCTCTGTAAATGTTTATGAAAATTAATAAAATATAATTATAGAAAAAAAAAAAGAAGCTGTTGTCTGAACAGAGCCGGAAAACCCTACATGGTCTAAAATAGAGAAAGATGTTTCAAGGCTGTATCCTTTCTTCATACTTATTCAGTCGGTATGCTGAGCAAAGCATTTGAGAAGTTAAACTATGTGAAGTGGAATGTACCATGAGGATTAGAGAAACACTCATCAACAACCTGCAGTATACAGAGGACATTACCTCGCTTGCTAAAAGAAAGAACTTGAAGTATATGCTGCAGAAGTTTAAGGGCTATACCCTTCTATAGAGGTTAAATCTCAACACCACAAGGACAAAAATCTTCACCACTGGGCTGATAGGCAACATTATGAGAGATGGAGAAAAGATAAACATTTTTAAGGATTTCAACTTGCTTAGATCCACAAGAAACACTTTTGGTTCCAGAAGTCAGGAAATTAAAAGACACGTTACATTGGGAAAGTCTGCTGTCAAGAACTTCACCAAATAGTAGGAACAATGATGCCAATTTAAAGACTAAGGCACAACTGATTCAGACCATGGTCTTTCCCATCACTTGCTATGCATCTGAGAGCTAGACAGAAAAGAAGGGCAAGAGAAGGCAAAATGATGCCTTTGATATGTGGTGCTGGAGAAGAGAACTGAATATCCCACAGACTGCCAAAAGAACAGATGCATCTTGGAGAATGTGTAGCCAGAGTGTTTCTTAGAGGCCAGGATGATAATTGCTTCATCTTGTAGACTTTGGGCATGTTGTTAAGAGAGGCTTTTCCTTGAAAGGGATAGCATGCTGGGAAATTAGAGGGTCATCAAAGGAGAGAAACACCCTTGAGATAGATTGATGCAGTGACTGAAACAATGGGTTGAAGTAACTCAGAGGTGATGTGGATGACACAGATAGGGAAGAACTCAGTGTATTATCCACAGAGTTCTAGTGAGTCAGCCTCAACTCCTTGGCATGTAACAACAACCACAATGTAGTTGCATTGTCTTCTGTTACTTTTTACAGTCTCAGAATCTTGATGGAGGTTCACTGTATGTTACTACAGATTAGAAGACAGTGAGTATGAGATTTTATAATATCACAAATTCAGTAAGAGAGTAAATTCTAAAGCAGAGGAAGGAACTAGAGAATACAGGTAGTAAGATCATAACACAGGTAGTCATAATACAAGTAGTAAAGTCATAATACAGGTGGTCAGACCATAATGGGTTCACTGACTCACAGGTCATTCATTGGGTTCTAAGTCACAGTGATCCTCTATCGGTTTCCAATTCTGTCAATCATAATTGTAGGAGACTGCCCATCTTTCTCCTGCAGAATGGTAGATGGATTGAACCATGTAAGACATACACAGTTTTTATTAGCAGCCCAACCCTATAGATACAATGTGGTTGCTGCTGTTAAATGACTTTGAGTTGTCTACAACCACATAAAGAGCAGAAGCTTGCCCTATCCTGAGCCATCCTCTTTACCTTCACAATACCATCATTGTATTTTTATGGTTACTGTATCAATACATCTCGTTGAGAATTTCCTGTCTTTCTCTTATCATCCAACTTTCCCAGCATGCTATCTGTTTACAGGATCTGGCCCCCTCCCGACTACATGTTCAAAATGTGTGAAATGAAGTATTGCCATCCCTGCCTCCAGGGATCACCCTGAGGGCAGTTCCCCCCAGATAGACTTGTTTGTTCTTTTGGCAGCCCATAGGATGATTAGAATATTCTCCAACTCCATAATTAAAAGGAATCTACTCTTCTTCTTTGGAGTTATTCGCTGTTCAAGTTTCAAATATATAATAAGCAAATAAAAATACCGTGGTCTGGGCCAGGTACATCTTAGTCTTCAAATTGACATCATTGCTCTTTTAGTGCTATGGAGAGGACAGTAGATTTTCCCAATGCTACACATTTTTAATACAGTAGTTCAATTCTCCTCACTTTTGGGAAGCATAATCATATAATCTGCATAACAATTTTTTTTTGTTTTTCAATTATATATCTGAGAGCTGGGCAACGAATAAGGATGCCAGAAGAATAATGGTGTCTTTGAACTGTGTGTTTTGGAGAACAATGCTGACTATCCTATTGACTGACAAAAACCCAAACAGATATGTCTTGGACAAAGTGCAGCCAGAGTGCTCCTAGGAGGCGCAGATGACAAACTTTCAGCTCCTATACTTTGGGCGTGTGCGAGGAGGGTTTATTTATTCTGTAGATAAGGACATCGTGCTTGGAAGGTGGAGGGACAGTGAAGAAGAGGAAGACCCACAACCAGGAGTTTGGCAAAGTGACTCCAGCAATGGCTGGAGTGTGTCCGAGATTGTGGGGATTTCCCAGGAGAGGACAGGATTCCTGTCTTGCACACAGGGTGGCTGTGGGTGGTGCTCAATTCCCTGGCACCTAACAGCAACAACATATTTTAAAAAACCAAACAAACAAAAACAGTTGCTATTTTGGATCTTGAGTGTAGACCCAAGTAAAATGAAATCACAAACAACTTCAATATTTTCTTCTCAATTTTAACTGAGAAATTTGTATTTGAGAAAAGAAATGAAGATAAAAAATAAAGCTCGCTGGAAGCAGAGGGATGAGGATGTGCAGGGGGAGAGGGGTTAATCAGGGGGTTGTACAATTTGATGGGTGGGGGTGTGAGAGATATTGAAAGAATCTGTTCTGGAAACAACATATTCGGGGTTGGGCTGCTAATAAAAACTGTGTATGTCTTACATGGTTCAATCCATCTACCATTCTGCAGGAGAAAGATGGGCAGTCTCCTACAATTATGATTGACAGAATTGGAAACCGATAGAGGATCACTGTGATTTAGAACCCAATATAACTAATATAAGAATAAAAATGTTTAAATGTACCAGTGACTATGTAGGAGGAAAAAAATAATGTAGAATGTATGTGAATGAACAATAATGTAAAGGAATTATTATATGAAAACCAATACAAATATTTAGAAGAAAAACCCTCTGGGAATCTATGAGTGTCTCAGGCAGCAGACACAGCATAAGATGGCAAATGGCAGAAGCATTAGAGGAAAAGCATAGCTGGAAAAAGAAAGGACAAGTAAATAGAAGATGAGGTGATAGAGATCAAAGGTGCAACATTTTCATTGCAGATCTTTGCAGACATTTCACTGTGGTAGAATTATGCGGAGTAGGTTTTCACAGACTGATTACTGTAGGGCAGGCTCTAGTGAGAAGGTTATTCCAATAATCCAGGTCATGGTATGACTCAGGCAAAGATGAATGTAGAAATGTTTAATGTGAGAATCATTCAAATACAATTTAAAAGTAAAGCCATTTGGATTTTCTGAGGGATTGTATGCACACTGAAAAAAGAAAGAATTAAGACTTGAAATGTTTTTTTTATAAATGTACAATTGGGTAAAGTATGGTTCTGAACAGTAAAGTTACCTATAATGTTTATGCAGAAAACTCAACTTGATATCAGGTTATCGTCCCCTCTTCTAACACAAACCTGCTAATGAGTTTCAAATCTATTAATGAGCACCTTCAAACTAAACTTATTTAACACCTACTGAAGAAAATTGCCATTAACAAAAAAGCTGTGAAAGTAATTTATAAATACAACAAATCGAAACCTATCTTATTTGTTCAATAGACTCAAGTGTGGAGGTGTATTGTAACCAGGTTCACATAAAGCTGTCTTCTGCATTTCCACTCAGCCTAGTGCACTTTGGCAATCTAATAGCCTGGGGTTGATCATGGTGGGAGTATTCTGTGTTGAATATACCATGGACTGCTAAGAAAATGAACAGGTTTGTCCTGGAGAGGGTGAAGCTAGGCTGCTCCTGGGAGGCAAGGATTCTGCGGCTTCGTCTGAAATAAATGTTCAAAACAATGTTGTTAGTTACCCTTTGCTTTGCAAAGTTATTAATCATTTATTTTAGGTTATATTTATCTCTTATTTATAAGTCAAATAATCTATTATTGAATGACATTAATATTTTGAATTGTCATACTTCTTGTTGCGTATTATAGAGTAGGGCTGGACCCATAGATGACCCTCTGAAGGATTTTCAGAGGCAGTAAATTGCGCCAGAGAAGACTGGGCCCCTTTTCTCAGAGAAGCTGGTGAATTTGAAGTGTATACCATCCTTTGGGTTGGCAGTCAACTCCTTACCGCTACGTCATCAGAGAGCCAGATTTCAGGAACTATTTCTCTATTTTTGTTTCATTCTATCCTGAGTACATGGGAGTGCATGCCTTTGAGCTGTGGTGCTGGAGAAGAGTATTGAATATACCATGGACTGCTAGGAGAACAAACATATTCGTCTTAAAGAGGGTGAAGCCAGGCTGCTCCTTGGAGTCAAGGATTCTGAAGCTTTGTCTGACATACTTTGGACATGTTGTAAGGAGGGATCAGTCCTTGGAGACGGATGTCATGCTTGGGAGGGTGGAGAGACAATGCAAGAGAGGAAAAGCCTTGATGAGACAGATTGACTTTGACTGGGGTAATGACGGTAGGTGTGTCAGAGACAATAAGGTTGGCTCAGGATAGAGCGGGGTTCAGGGCTGTTGTACACAGGGTTGCTATGATTTGCACATGACTAGATGGACCATAACCACAACGGCCTATATGATGAAGATGTGACATCAGGATTGGAAGGATACTTATCAACAAACTGTGTTATGCCTTTTACACCACCTGTTCACTAAAAGTGAAGATAACTTGGAACACTTGTTAAAGGTCAAATACCAGAGCCTGCAATATGAACTCATCTCAACATAAAGGAAACAAAAATACTCACTATTAGACCAATAGGTAATATGTGAAGAAAAGATTGATAGATCAAAAAGATTGAAAGCTAAAGAAAAGACTGACATTATCAATGACTTAATTTTACTTGGATTCACAATAAACACTCGTAGTAGTAACAGTCTAGGAATCAAAAGACATGTTGCATTGGGAAAATACGCTGCCTGGGACCTCTCCAAAGTACTAAAGAGCAATGATGTCAGTTTAAAGACTAAGATGCATACGATCCAAGCGATCATGAGAATGATTCAGGCTAGGGCAATGTTCTGATCTATTGCAGTTAACTTACTAGTACCCAGCAACAATAACTGCATTTGTTAATTGAAACAAGCCAATTTGTATCCCAAAAGATTCCTGGGCCTTGTTTTTTTTCCAAACTCTTAAATTCAGTTTCCACTGCCTCCTTCATTACCATTGGCTCCAGTTCATATGGTACTTCCTGAAATTTTTCAATGCCAATCAATTCTTTATGGTACAGTGATTCTGTGTACTCCCTCCATCTTCTTTTGATACTTTCTGGGTCATTCAATATATTACCCAGAACATCTTTCAATATTGCAACATGAGGATTAAATTTCTTTTTTCACTTCTTACAGCTTGAGAAATGCAGAACAAGTTCTTCCCTTTTGATCCTCTAATTCCAGCTCTCTGCACATTCCATTAGAATACTTTTGCTTTGTCCTCCTGAGCTGCCCTTTGAAATCTTTTGTTCAGCTCTTTTACTTTGACATGTTTTCCTTTTGTTTTAGCTTCTAATGCTCCAGTGTAACATTTAGAGTCTCTTCTGATATGGTTTAAAATTGAGAATGGATTTTATTCTCTTCAATACCTATTCAATCTGTATGCTGAGCAAATTATCCAAGAAGCTGGAATCTCTGAAGAGGAGTGTAGCATCAGGATTGGAGGGAAACTTATCCATAAGCCCTGTTATGTAGATGGCACAACACAGCTTGCTGAAAGTGAGGAGGATTTGAAGCACTTGCAGAAGATCAAGGAATGGATTTGGTATGGATTCCATTTCATTGTCAAGAAAACAAAGATTCTTACCACTGGATTGATAGGCAGCGTCATGATGTATGGAGAGGAGATTGAAACTATAAGTAGTTTCACTTTGCTTGGATCCACAATTAACACCCTTGGTATCAGCTGTCAGGAAATAAGGAGACAGACTAGTAAAATATGCCGTTAGGAACCTCTACAAATTATTGAGGAGTAATGATGTAAGTTTGAAGACTAAGGTGTATCTGATTCAGGCTGTAGTCATTCTAATTATTTGCTATGCATCTGAGGGCTGGATAATGAATAAGGATGACAGAAAAAGAATTGACACCTTTGAGCTGTCATGTTGGAGAAGGACACTGAACATCCTATAGATGACCAAAGGAGCAGATATGTATCTTGGAGAGGGTGCAGCTGGAGTGCTCTGGAGGCAAGAATAAAGAAGCTTCACCTCACATACTTTGTGCATGTTGTTAGGAGGGATTATTCTGTGGAGAAGGACATGATGCTAGAATGGGTTTCGGGTTGTCCAAGCCCCTCAACCAGATGGACTGATATAGTGATTACTGCAATAGGCTGTTGCGCATCAGCAAGTGTGAGGATGACGCAGGATGGAACAGGGTTCAGATCTTTTGTTCACAGGGTTGCTGAGTCATTCTCAATTCTACAGCATCAAACAACAAACACATCTACAGTGTAGTTCCTGGGCAATGGCTCTCACTTTGGTATGTTCTGTTAGCTGATGGAAGCTAATAATAACTCGGAGATTTTAAAGAATTCACTCTCTTTAAACTAATTGCAGCACTAGAGTGAAGTTGGGAAATGCATGTTGCACACAATGTATCAAATTTTGCTCTATCAAATACATTTTTCACTCTTTGCAGTACATCTTCCATTATTGAAAGGAGTTCTGGTGGCACCTTGAATTATGGGTTAAATGGGTAACTGAAAGCTGGCAACTGAAATCCATTGGCCGCTCTGAGAGATAAATGTGAGGTAATCCCTTTCCCTAAAGGTGTACAATTTTGGAGACCTTAAGGGCCTTTTCTATTCTCATTTATAGAATCCCTATAATTGGAGTCGACTGGCTGTAAGTTTTCTACTGTGGCTCATTATTGAAAATACATGGTTATCAACAAAATGTTCAAAGCCGAAAATAATTAGGTTACATAAAGGATATTGAACATTTTTTCATGGTGCTACTTTTATTGTTATGTTATTACTTATGCTCTGTATTTAAAGTGTATTCTCTAGAGAGAGCATATGTTTGATTCTTGCTTTGCTACACAGTCTGAAAATCACTACGTTTGATTTGATGTTTATTTTATACATAAGTATTGTTTGAGAAGTCACTTTCCTATTTTCCATTTTTAGTCATCAATATGTGTCACTCACTTTTCCCCCTTTTTTCTCTTCTGATAGCCACATGTTTATTTAATACTCTACTTGAACTTATTTTTTTAAATAACACAAACAAAAGTGTTTAAATATATTGCTTCACAATACTTTTATGAGTTTTCACAAGAATTATAGTGTATCTCCTTAATTTATTGCATTATTGGCATTAGTAAGGTTAGTACTGTATTGTTGTTGATACCGATTTTGTTAGATGACTTTCAGTTGTTATGATTCATAGTCAGCCCATGAAATACCAAATAAAATATGCTACATTATTGATTAAGGTTTTTAGAAATAGATTTCCAGGTCTTTTACTACTCAATCTGGAAGCTCTATTAAAACTTGTTCTGCATCAAAATAATATCCCTGTTTCCACTGACAGACAGGCTGTGGCTGTGAATGAGGTTCCCTGGCCTTTTCTTTCATTAGAAGAAAAGAACTCAATCATTGACTCACTGGTGCTTTTAAGGTTGATGTAGTTGGTAAAACACAGAAATTTTTAAATAATACACTTTCACCTACCATCCTAATCTGATTTGTGTGTGTGTGTGTGAATGTTGTCATCTTTCTCTCTCTCTCTCCATCTCTCTCTCTATATAGATAGATAGATAGATAGATAGATAGATAGATAGATAGATAGATAGGTAGATAGATACACACACACATTATATATATATATATAAAGTCTGTCCCATACTTTTTACTCTGATTCATATTCACCCTTTATTGTTTCTCTGAGGCCAAAAATCAAGAGAAGCAGTCAGACCATCTTTCTCCAGTAGAATTGGTATTAGTTTTTAACTACTTGAGAGGTGCAACCTTTAGATTAGCAACCCAATCTACTTTGCCCTTTACAACTAGGGACCCTTAAATGCATATAATAATCTATTGATTATTGTTAATACCATTAAGAGAACTTCAGTAGCCCAGTGGTAAGAAGCTACATTGCAATCAGAAAAGTATATGGTTGAAATCCACCAGCTGCTCTGCTGAAGAATAATAGTCAGTCTTATCCTATGTGATATACTGCCTTCAAAGAGCCCCGGGAGGGCTAACTATGCATATAATATACCAACATAACAACAATATCAGTACCATTAAATAAGTTCTGACTCATAGCAACCTAATAGACAACAGAATAAAACAGGGCTCGGAACCACAATCATCGCAATGCGGCCTTTGAGCTGCGGTTTTGCAGAAGAGCACTGAAGATACCACAGAATGTCAAAAGGACAAATATAAATGTCTTAGAAAAAGTGCAGCCAGGCTGCTCCTTATAGGCAATGATGAGAAAGCTTAGTCTCTCATGCTCTCATGTTGCTAAGAGAGTCTGCTCCTTGGAAATGGATATCATGCTTGGAAAGGTGGAGGGTCAGAGGAAGAACCCCAGCAAAGTGAGCTGCACAGTGACTTTAGTGATGGGATTAATGTCAGAGATGATGAGGGTGACAAAAATAGGACAATGTTCAAGCGTATTTGTTCATGGGGTCGCTACGAGTCATCCTTGAATGATGGCATCTAACCAGTCCATCACCGCAGCCACAGTTTCAGCCCATCTTCTTGAGAGTCTTGTTCTTTGCTAATACATGACTTCATCAGGCTTGATATCTTTTCTCAGGAATGATTCCTTCTTCTAAATTGTCCAAAGTCAGAGAAAAGCAAATCTCCCCATCTTCACCTCTAAAAAGCAATCCTGCTGCATTTCTTCCAATACCTGTTTGTCTGTTCTTTTGGCAGCTCATGGAATATTGAATATTCTTTACTGAATATCCTATAGATGGCCAAGACAACCAACAGATATGTCTTGGAGAAGATGCAGCCAGAGTGCTCTTTGGAAGCAAGAATGAAGAGGCTTCAGCTCAACTACTTTGGGCATGTTGCTGGGAGGTGCTATTCTTTGGAGAATGTCATGATGCTGGAAAGGGTGGAGGGTTGGTGAAGGAGAGGAAGGCCTTTAAACCAAGTGGACTGACACAGTGACTGCTGCAATGGGCTCTTGTGTGTCAGGAATTGTGAGGATGGCGCTGGTTCAGATTTTTTGTTCATAGGGTCACTATAAGTCATGCTTGACTCGACAGTACCTAATAACAACAATAACATTATATAACACAAGTAAGAAAATACTACATTTACTCACTTATCCACCATTTCTGGTGCTCACTATTGCTTTTTGTAATACAGTGTACCTTATAGTAATGTTCCTACCTTTATAATTTTTTATAGGGTAAAACGTCTAAGTCCACATCCCTTCAGTTTTATTTATCCAAGGCTTCCTGGTCATAACATTCTTTGTTAGCATATTTCTTCCTCTACTGGTTTGAACTTTCATTTTATTTGTTGATTTTCAAGAATAATATCCTCTAGCTCCTATAACCTTTGGGGCACTTCCCAGGGGCTTTCAATTGGTCTTCAGAAAGAATTCAGCTGAGATAACCAGAATTTACTGTTGATTTGTTATGTGTCATCAGTGTGACAAGACTCACACTGACGCTTTGAATAACAAGTTGAAAAGCATGTTCCAGCCTGTGCCATCCTCACTATATCTGTGTTTTCAAGTCTACTGTCATAGTCACTGTGTCAGTCTATCTTATAGAACATACTTCTCTCTTTTTGCAGTCCTGTTTTTGCAGAATAGTATCTTTTTCTAGACAACACACTCAAAGCTTCTTTTCTTTGAAAGAACATGTTGTGGAACTTCTTCCAAGACAGATTTTTTTTTCAATTTATTTTGGCACTTCATATGAAATATGCTTCATCAATACATCTTCTTGTTGTTATTATGTGCTGTCGAGTCACTTATGACTTATAGCGACCCTATGTACAAGAATCCTAAACCCTGCTCTATCCTGTGCCAAGCTCTCCTGCTCTGTCTCTCTACTCCTAAACATGATGTCATTCTCCAAGGACTGGTCCCTCGTTGCAACATGTCCAAAGTATGCCAGATGAAAGTTCAGAATCCTTGACTCCAAGGAGCATTCCGGCTTCACCCTCTCCAGGACAAACCTGTTTGTTTTACTAGCGGTCCATGGTATATTCAACACTCTTCTCCAGCACCACAGCTCAAAGGCATCAATTTTCTTTCTATCATTCCTAGTGATTGTCCAGCCCTCTGATACATAGCACACAATTGCAAAGACTATATAGCCCAGATCAGTCTCCAGTCTGGAGTCATTGCTCTTTAGTGCTCTGGAGAGGTCCCTGACAGATGATTTTACCAATGCAATTTATTCCTGGCTGCTGGTATCACGAGTGTTGGCTGTAGAGGCAAGCAAACTAAAATGATTTCAATCTCTTCAGCATCCATACTGATACTGCCAATTGGCTCAGTGGTGAGAAGCTTTGTTTTCTTGATGTTGAAATTCAGTCCGTATTGAAGGCTGCAGTCCTTGACCTCCTCAGTTTCAGCAAGCAGTGTTGTGTTGTGTCATCTGCATAACGCTGGTTATTGATGAGTCTTCCACCAATCATGATGCCACATTTCTCCTTGTACAGCCCAGCATCCCAAACAATCTGTTTATCAACACTACAATTAATCAATATCAATTTTTCAGACTTTTTTATTCATTGCTCAGCTTTCACATCTATACGAAGCAGTTGCAAATCACGTAGTTAAGTCACTTTTAAACTTAATCTTTTACATTTTTGTTAGATAATAATCATTCTATCACTACTATCAAGCATGTAGTAATTTCATTTTTAATCACTTGATATATTGTGACAATATATGGTAATCCCTTAGGTGTATTAAACTTTATACGTGTTGAGAAAAATCCAGTACTGTGAATTTAGTAAAAATTTTAAATGTAAAAGTAATGTTTCAAAAAGATGCCTCTAGTTCACAGCCTTAAGTCTGTGATAACATTTTCTACTGCTTTTAATTTCATTTCAAAGTCAAGAAGCTTTTTATTTTATACATGCTTTTCTAGTCAAGTATGTCTTTCCTTGAAGAGGGCAAAGGAGTGGGAGAGGCAGATGGAGTTTTTGGCAGAGTGAAAAAGCTTATATTTCAGAAATTTGTTGAAGAGGTTTTAAATGGCTTCTCCTTACAGAATGTGAATTTCTTGTTCTGTTTAAAGGTCAAAGATGAAAACAGAGCTGGTAAACAGGTAAACTTTCCCATTTACCTCTTGGGTACTTGAAGTGCACCTCTGTTGATGGAGCAGCAGTTTCTGAGTTTGGTGAGGGATGAGTAAGCTGAAGTGTCAATGACGTGATGGCAGGAACGTATACAGATGAATCATCTCCATAAAGGCTTCAAGTACTCAGATGAAAAGCCTTACTCTAAGTGCATCACCATGAAGTCTGATAGTAGTGATACAGCTATTATTTCTCTGAAGTTACTGTCATTTGGAGGGCAACGGGTTGTTCTTTTAAAGATCAAAACAGTAAAGGACCAAGTGAAGAATAGTAAAATCATAAAAGACAAAAACTTTTATTCTCAATAGACTGATTCAAGTTATAATTTCTTCTTATTCTTAATTTTTTCTTTGTTGTAAACATGTATTGATCTTAAAAAAATTCCAAATTATATCTAATTTTAATGTTTTCACAAAAGCTGCTTAGGAGATTATTTCTTTTTTTTTCTTTTCATTTTCCCAGTTCTCTACTTTCCCCTACTTATCTGCTCCTCTTTGTTTACTAAAACGTGAAAAAAAATTCTGAAATGATTTCCTCAGAAATATTGTTTTCATTTTCTCCCGGGGGCTTAAAGATAAGAAATTATGCTGCTAACCCAATGGTGTGAGGTTTGAAACTACCAACTGCTGCACTAGAGAAAGATAGTCTTCTACTGTGGAATGTACTGCCTCTGAAAATTTACTGAAGGTTAGCTGTGAGTTGGTTCCAACTAGATGATATGTTGTTGCTGTTGTTTTTGTTGTTATGTGCCATCTAGTCACTTGTGACTCATAGTGATCCTATATACAACA
>NW_006399862.1:5832565-5835962 GCF_000299155.1 Elephantulus edwardii
GACTGCCTTTGGTCTAAGTACAGGTTTCTCATTAGCACGATCAAGTGCTCTGGGATTCCCATTCGTCTTACAGTCAGACAGAGTTTATTATGGTCCACACAGTCAAACGCCTTTGCATAGTCAATGAAACACAGATAGACATTTCCCTGGTATTCCCTGCTTTCAGCCAAGATTCATCTAACATTAGCTACAATATACCTAATGCCACAACCCCTTCTAAACCCAGTCTGGACTTCTGACAATTCTCTGCTGATGTGTTGTTCTAGTCCTTTTTGGATATCTTCAGTAGAATCTTACTTGCATGTGAAATTAATGATATTGTTCTATACTCTGTTGGGTCACCCTTCTTTGGAATGGGAACAAATATAGATATCTTCCAGTCAGTGGTCAAGTGGTTGTTCTCCAGATTTCTTGGCACAACTTAGTGAGCATGTCCAGGGCAGCATCTGTTAGCTGAAATATGTGTTAGTATACCATCTATTCTTGGGGCCTTATTTTTTGCTATTTCCTTCAAAGCAACCTGAACTTCTTCCTTCATCCCCATAGGCTCTTCTCATATGTGTTGTTTCATGAAATTTTTCTGTGTCTGTCAATTCCTTTCGATACAGTAACTCAGTATACTCTTTCCATCTTCTTTTAATACTTCCTGGATCATTTAATATTCTGCCGAAAGCATCCTTGATCATAGCAACTAGAGGTTTGAATTTTTCTTCAGTTCCTTGAGATTAAGAAATGCTGAGTGAGTTCGGCCCTTTTGATTTTCTGACTCCTTGCACATTTCATTGTAATATTTTACTTTGTCATCCCGTGCTGCCTTTTGAAATCTTCTATTCAACTCTTTACTATCTTGAATTCTTCCCTCTGCTTTGACTACTCTGCACTCCCGTGGAATTTTCAGAGTCTCATCTGACATCCATTTTGGTCTTCTCTTCCTCTTCTGTCTTTGCAATGATCGTTTGCACTCTTCCTGGATGATACCCTTGATAGCCTCCCACAACTCATCTGGTTGTCGCTCATTAGCGTTTGCACTCTTCCTGGATGATACCCTTGATAGCCTCCCACAACTCATCTGGTTGTCGCTCATTAGTGTTCAAGGCCTCAAACCTGTTCCTGAGATGGTTCTGAAATTCAGGTGGGATAGACTCAAAGTCTTATTTTGGTTCTCGTGGACTTGGTTTCATTTTCCTCAGCATCAGCTTAAACTTGCATATGAGTAGTTGGTCAGTTCCACAATCAGCTCCTGGACTAGTTTTCACAGCTGATATTGAGCTTCTTCAGTGGTTCTTTCCACAGATGCAATCAGTCTGATTGTTATGCATACCATCAGGTGAAATCATGTATATAACCTGAGTTTATGTCTCTTAAAAAAAGTATTTGAAAAAAAGAACCAAAAAAACACAAAAAAACCCTTATTTGCAATGAATAAGTCATTGATTGTGCAAAATTCAATCACCGTCTTTCCAGCTCCATTTCTGTCACCGAGTCCATGTTTTCCAACTACTGAATCTTCTTTTCTGTTCCGAAAATTTGCATTCCAGTCACCCATTATTATCAATGCATCTTGATTGCATTAAAAAAGCAATCTCTCTTTAGAGAGCTCTAGGGGGCTTAAGGGTTCAGGAAATTCCATTACCAACCCAAAGGCTTGGAGTCCACCAGCTGCCCCTCAGGAGAAGGAGCAAATTTTTCTGAGCAATTTGAAGCATCTGAAAACCCAGGAGAGAGTCAACTATGAGTAGTTTGCACATTGATGGAAATGAGGAAGGTCTCTGTTTTGTCTTATTTGAATTAACTTCCATTTAAATGTTTGCTCTTTAGTCTTTGGGGTTTTTTTGGTTTTGTTTTTTTTAATCTTAATTCACTTCTGCAGGGTCTGAAGGTCATGTTTCTATATATAGCATTGTGGAAGCTGGATAAGCTTCTGGTGACTCAGATTCTTAGGCTCTGTGCTTTGAGGCAATGCTCTTCTTGGTAAGTGTCCTGAGGCAGTGTTTTGATGGTGTGGGGAAGTTCTGTGGATAAATGTCAAGGCTGATAATCTTGAGTGCTCTGTAACATCACTGATCACTGCTGTTGATCCTGTCTCTCTCTCCACCAGCCCAGTAGTCACAGGTTTAGACACAATTTCTCTGGGAATAATAATCAAGTGTCATTCGATGGAGAATGGAATGGCCTAAAACGCCTGTATCAGTCAGGAAACCAGAAGTCTAATCATTCTACATTCGTAATTGCAAGTGAGTTGGATCTTTTCTGGTTTGTTCTGCATTCTGCAACTATTCAGCAAAAATTCTTGAGCTTTCCCGGAGTTCCATAAAGAAGAGGGGATGACAGCAGTGAGCACAAGTCAACAATAGCACGAGAATCTGATAGCGATAGGTCTAGAAGAGAAAAGCTGACAAGTCTGGATATTTGCCGCTACGTATCTCCCACCAGTTAGAATTTCAAGAACCATGATTAGGCAGATTTATAGGCTTTGAGAACTTACTGGGTAGTTCTGCTCAGTCCTATATTATGGAGTAGATATCACTTCGATAGCAGAGGATTGACTGGTTGGTTTACTCGAGATGTTGTATTCATCCATTGCTGTTGAGTTGCAACTGACTCGTGGTTGACCATGAGCCTGTATTTTCAGAAACTGAAAGTCATATGGGAGGAGACTCCACATCTTTTTTTCATAAAGCAGCAAATGGATTTGAACTATCTGTCTTTGGGTTGGTAGCACAACTCCTTACATGTAGGCCACCAAAGGTCTCTAGATAGAGATTTCTTTGTGGGAGGTAACCTACCTGAGTCTCAGAATCTGTCTTTGAGCTGTATTGTAAACACATATTGACAAAGCAGTTGGAGGTAAACTTAAAGGTGTGAAAGTCTTATCTTCCCCTCATGCTGCTTCAAGATTTCCTTGTTATATTATCTACTAGCATGTTTTCTATGAAAAATCCTTACATCTATCTTCTGTACTCTTAAAGCAATGCTTTTATGACCTCCACATTCTAACATCTCATGTTTGTTCACCTCTTCACTTTACTGCCTTACAACAGTCCATGATTCTTTTCAAGTTATTGTGATGTTTAACCAGCTGTACAAAATGGACACCTGATGCTTGACATCTCTACAATTCAAGCCTATATATCCTTATTTTAATTTTGATGCAGCTCTTATCAAATGTAGAGACTAATTTCATTTCTGGCAGTTAAATTTAGAAGAAATGGCTAATCATTTCACTTTTTCTCCTAAAACTGCCATCCTTGGGCAGCTACAGATACAAAACAGATATGTAAACTTGTTCATTTAACTGTTTAACAGGGAGTATTATTTGCACTAGATACAATAACATTATTGCACAATACTAGCAGAAAAGAAATATTCCTTACTGCATCAGTAATGATGGAGAAAG
>NW_006399862.1:5836537-5843900 GCF_000299155.1 Elephantulus edwardii
TCTCTCTCTCTCTCTCTCTTATATATGTTATTATTAGATGTTGTCCAGTCAATTACAGCCCACAGCAAACCTATTAACAGCAAATCTTAGCTTTACCCTATTGGGAACTATCTTCACAATTTCTATCACACTCAAACACATTTTGATAGTAACTTTGTCAATCCAACTAATGGAGGGTCTTCCTCTCTTTACTTGGCTCCATAATCCACACTCATGGCACCAGCAACCAGGAAATCAAAAACCAAATTGCATTAGGAAAATATCCTGTCTGGGACCTCTCCAAAGTGCTAGAGAGCTATGATGTCAGTTTACAGACGAAGGTGCACCTGATCCAGGCCATGTTCTTTGTAATTGCTTGCTATGCATCAGAGAAGCTGACAATGAATAAGGATGATGATAGAAGCAGAATCAATGTCTCTGAGTTGTGGTGCTAGAGAAGATTCTTGAACACACCACAAACCACCAAGAGAATAAACAGGTTTGTCTTGGAGAGGGTAAAACCAATTTTCTCCTTGGAGGCAAGGATTTTTGAAGCTCAGTCTCACATACTTTGTGCATATAGCCTGGAGGTCCAGGTCCTTGGAAAGGGCATCATGTTCGGAGGGGTGGAGGGACAGTGCAGAAGAGGAAAACCCTGGATGAGATAGATTATCACAATAACTGGGATCATGGGGTAGGCGTGTCACAGATAGTAAGACTGGCTCAGGATAGGGCAGGCTTCAGAGCTAGTGTACGTAGGGTCACTATGAGTCAAGGGCAACTCGATGGCACTTGACAACAACAACAACAACATTCCTTTTACATGATGATGGCTTTTTCTAAGGATACACTTGTCCTGACAACCTCCCTTTGTCTGACACCCAGGACCCCAATGGCACAGAAGATATGTTGGAGATAGTGAGAATGGCTAAAGACAGGGAGAGGTTCAGAGTTATATTGTTCATAGGGTCACTAAGAGTCTTAGTGGACTTGACAACACAAAACAACAACAGCAACAACAACTAGTTTTTAAAAAAGAATTGTGCTGAAAGCATTTTTAGTGAACATTTTATGCCAAGTTATATGAATTTTTAGGCTTTCAGACACATTATTATGTTTATTTTTAGTCTTTAAAATAGGGTCTTTAGGACAAATGGTGAAACGAATTCACTGCAATCCACAAATGAGTAGTGCCTAAGAACATCAGTCAGATGGAGTGACACAGTGGCTAAAGCAAATAGATCAAGTGTGTGAGAAATCATGGGGATGGCCCAGGATAGAGTAGGGTTGAGAAATCATGGGGACGGCCCAGGATAGAATAGGATTCAGGTCTGTAATTCACAGGGTCAGTATGCGTCATACTTAATGACACATAACGACAACCTAAGAATCAAACAATGAGAAATTGTTGCTTTTTATCAACATTGCTTTCCAAAAAAACCACAAACATCCACAGACATGATTATAGGCATATAAGCAAATCTGTCGACGAAAGAGCACAGACAGCATAAACAAAAATCCTGCTGTTATGTGCCATTAAGTCATAACTGACTCAAAACTTTTAGCAGGTATCTAGTGGTTGTCTATCACACAGGAGGACGTTGACCATTTCTCTCCCACAGAAAAACTGGTGGATTTGAACCACTTGTCTTCAAGTTGGCAGTGCAACACTTTATCCACTAGGCCACAGAGCTCCCTAAATAAGAAGGGTATCTTGAAAGATTTTTTCCCCCCACCTTTCAGGTAAGATCTTTCTGAGAAATCATTTCAATCATATCATAGAATTTCTTTGCAAAAAAAATAAATAAATAAACACTTCTTTTTCCTTTTACTAGAATTTCTAAAGCTGATAAGGATATCTAATTTTGCTTGCCGACTTGTTTTTTTGTCTCATTTTTGGTTTTCTTGTTCGGCTTGTTTTTATTTGCTTTTCTCTGGTTTGGGGTACAAGGCTGCAATTGTGAATTTTCTGGCAGTATCCGACCTTTCCCCGAGATGACACTTGTGTTTGACAATTTTCACCGTGTGTGTCTGTCTGCCTCCTCAGCTGTGCCCTTTTCAGCACTTCCTCTCACTTTTCATCTGAATCACATTTAACATCTGCCCTTTGATGATCGGATGTGGCCGTTAGGCTCTCATGGGTGCCCACTTCACCAGCCTGCCTGGCACGGAGCTCACATTGTGACTGGCATTAATATTGATGGCATTGGCACTTCTAACCTCTGCACGTCTCTCTCAGCAGTCACGCCTCATCCTTAAACCCTTCCTTTATAGAAATCGTTGCCACCAAGTCTGTTCATCTGCACTCTCTGGTCATTAAACTACAAACGTGCAGTTATGGCAACTGTGTCTCAGTCAGGATCTGAAGTCTTGAGGCAAGCCAGGAGCCAGGCACTTGGATGATGGAAGTTTTACCTGCTGTTAGTGATTTCAGCTTCAGTGTGGAATTCACTGTTCCAGGGAGGGGAGAGAATACTAGACATGTGGGTCAGGAAAAGGGGTTTTTTTCATGCTAATTAAAACCATGGTATTGACTTCAGACAGGGGATTCATTCCAGATTCTCCTATGAAGTCTTAGAATCTTACAGCCCCTCTGTAGAATCTCTGCATAGTCATCCTTGTAAGAGGGATACAAATCCTTGACACATAGGTTTGGCTGTCAAAATTAAATTGACATAATTGAACATCTACATTCATAATTCAAGGTGGGTCATGATGTCAACTTGAGCCAGTGAATATTATTAGTGTTGACTCTTCATACTCTAGTTGTTTGGTAAAATGATATTCTCTCTTTGGTCAATTATATATATACATATACTGATATAAACACATTTTACATATCTGTCTTCCATATTTTATCCACATAAATTTCACTCTATTGTGTTTAAGGTATTCAATATAATTATATCTAGTAAGAACACTTTAGAAACTCAGTATGTTAAAGATAAAAAAAATTATGCACTGTTTATAATTGTTTGATTCATTACTTTGTATTCCCCCCCCCCAGGCAGAATTACTGTCACAGCTTCTTACCTGACCCCTTCCCCCCCTCCAGGCAGAATTACTGTCACAGCTTCTTACCTGACCCCTTCCTGTCCTTTACTGATCTGAAGCAACACATTTCGCTGTTGTTACTTGTTGTTGAATTGGAATTGATTCATAGCTGACTCTCCAACAAGTTTTCTGAGGCTCTAAATCCCAAGGAAGGAGATTCTCCCCCCCACCCCACCCCTCAAAGCAGCTGGTAGAATAGAACTGCCTTTCTTAAACTGAGAGCACCAATCCTAACACCAGTGTTCCCTCTAAGTAACAAATTAGAACTTAAACTTTTTTCCTGTATAGCTTGTCTTTGTTAGCTCCCGGTTGTTTTTAGGATAAATGAATCTCTTTAATATGGCACCTGATGGTGCTACATTATCGAGTTTTCTTTCCATCTCGCTTTCATGCTCGCTCATTCAAAGGAGAACTATTACACTTTCCCAGGGTACATGAGCCTTTCCCTTAGCTCTGGACATTTTTAATATTATTGTTTTCTGTGTTCTACATGTATAACTTCTACCCACTCTCTACACACTTGCTTCCCTGGAAGGATTTTGTTAACCCTCCCAACCTGTCCTATGTTCCATGCACATCTTAGAACTTGTGCCTTGGCTCTGATAGCATTCTTTTTGCACTGAATGTGGTAGGGTTATTTTTGTTGTTGTTGTTTGTTCTTTTTATTCTTTTAAACACTGACTTTGAAATATATCGAGGTTCTTTTTTTTCTCTTTGGAGTTCAGGAATTGATATTATTAGCTAGCAGTTACTATGCTTTGATAATTGCTTTTGGTTATTCATTGGTGAGTTGCTCCTGACACAGGCTTACCCTTCTGCTTGTGTAAAGTAGAACTGGGTGATGGTTTTCAAGGCCGTGACTCATGGAAGCAGTAACCAACACTGTCTCCCAAGAACTCTGATGGGTTCAAACAT
Source organism: Elephantulus edwardii (assembly GCF_000299155.1). Lineage (NCBI taxonomy): Eukaryota > Metazoa > Chordata > Mammalia > Macroscelidea > Macroscelididae > Elephantulus > Elephantulus edwardii. The sequence goes on from NW_006399862.1 coordinate 5,840,486, forward strand.
CAATTTTTGCCGATAGCTTACTGATTGGCAGTATTCTTTCCTTAATGCTATTGTTGTTGTTTTTGTTGTTAAGGGCCCTTAATTCTTGGAGATTAGACAATAGACCTGAATCCTTTCCTCTCCTGTGCACCCCACATCATCTCTGATCCACGTGAACTCAGTGCTGCAGTCACTATATCAGTCTGTCTCACTGAGAATCTTCCTCTCCTTTGCGGTCCATCCACCTTTCCAAGTATGATGTCCCTCTCCAAGGAACTGCCTCTCCTAACAGCATGCCAGATGTGCATGAGGTGAAGTTTTGCCCTCAGTTTGTAGCATTATTTTTAAGTTAGAAGTTTAAAGTAATTGATTGTACTGAAATATGAGTCAATATTGTGATGTTAGGGATTTTGTCTTTGTATTGAGTGTGATGCTAAAGAGACATTAATAATTTATAACTTTGAGTCACTGATTTAACTCTTTTTTTGAAAAGCATTTCTAGTGTCGACCTCATTAGCAGCTTTGACTGTTATATCTTATAATGAATCTTGATGCCTGAAAAATTAAAATGTTAGTATTTCAGTTCCCCACAGGGAAGTAACAGGGATAGCAATATTCAAGTTAACAGAGGGCACACTATTCATTGTATTACGCCTGAAGCAGGTGTTGAAATATCTACTTCCTGCAGCCAAAAATCTAGTTTTATCTATTGCTGAAAATGTACTTTGTGCTATAAACTGTTTATATAATATTGTTTTAGGGAAATCATTGTGGTTGTTGTTGTGTACTGTTTAGTTGGATCTGACCCATAGCTGACCCTCCAGGGGGTTTTCAGAGGCAGTTAATTGCATGGGAGGAGAGTGCTCTTCTTTCTCCCGTGAAGCAGCTCGTGGATTTGAACCTCATGTCTTTGGGATATCAGTACAGTGTTTTACCACTAGGCCATCAGAGCTTCCTCAGAAAATCATTAAGAAAGGTGAGAAAAAAAATGCACCAAGTAGTAATATGTCCTAATAAGGTACAGTAACTTTTTTAATCTGCCAATAAAGGTAAAACTTCAATACTTGCCACCATGAATTCATGAAAAATGTATAAAAAAAAATCTGTGTTACTTTTCCTCATGCATTGGACTGCTGATAGTCTCAAAGGAAATTATCTTTTTAATAGTAACTTTCTTTTTGCTTTAACTCTTTCCAATAATAGACAATAATGACAAATCTACATTATCCGAGTCAACTAAAGTGTCAACATTTAGTTTATTTTCTGTTTATGAATTCTTACTAGTTTAGAAAGTTAGCAATGTATCAAATTGAAAGGTCAGTTTAACAAGTTATATTGTGCCCTGTTGACTTCCCTTGATAAACTCCATAACCACCAAAGCGTGAAAGATCCTGTGCGTGAACCTATGTACTCAGCTCTCCAAGATTAAGCTTGCTTTTGCATCTAGAGGCCTTCTGCCTTCCTTGGCCGCTGTCCTATCTTTCAAAGCCAGCAATTACAAGTCAAGTCCTTCTCAAATCACACATCTCTGCCTTTTTTCTGCCACACTTTTCCACTTTTATACTGTTCCTTATGATATCAAGCCCATCCATATAATACAAGATGTTGCCACTACTTTAAAATGTCTTTGTTAGAATCCCTTTAAAATCACTTGATTAGCATCCCATCTGAACTAATGCTTGGAGAGACTCAGCCATATGCTTTACACTGTCTAGTTCTTTGCCACCTGGCCTTTGACAATGTGAAATTTCAAAAGTTCTTTGGTCCCAAAGAAGAAAAATCAGTAATCTCATGCTGAGCCTTTTACAAGCTTTGGGAACCCCATAAAAGGAAAGATCAGTGATGAATTGGTTCATATTCCAAGGCAAGGAGAGAGTTTAAGCAAGTTTACAATAGGAGAGAAACTGCAGACTCAAAGTGCGTATTTGCTATATTCGACCTATATTTCAATCTGTTGGTAAACCACATATGAAATAATGAAGATACCTGTTCAGTTCTCTGAAGTAACACTTCTGTTCAGCAAGCAAAGAATATAATCATCCAAGGCTGTCTTTTGTATCTACAGGATGACACAACAAAATTTGATCAAAGAAATGAAATTCTTTTTAGGAGCAGCTGAGATTTTCACTTAACAGACTTAACTATTCACCACTGAATTATCTGCTTCACATGAATTCTTCATGTGTGTCAGGGTCTAATGTGCAGCTAGAGAATTTTCAATTCTATGCCTGGTTTCTCATAAGTACAGCACCATCACCAGACATTTATTATGAGTCTCTGTGTGGAATCAAGCTTTTATGTTAGTACCCAAAGGTACTAACTACTGGTACCATCCAATGATTCCTCCTAGCATAATAACAAAAGGAGGAATACCATAGTGTGGTACATTTTGCTGTTAGGTGCTGTTGAGGTAAACACAACTTATAATAACCCTATGAACAGTAAATCTGAACCTCCCCCTACCCTACAACTTCCTTACAATCTCTTTCACGCTTAAGTCCAATGTGGTAGTCACTGTGTCAATCTATTTCATTGATGTTTTTTCTCTCTTTCACTGAGCCTCTACCTTTTCCAGAACGATGTCTTTTTCTAAGAATTGTTTCACCCTGAAAATACACCTGAAGTATGTGAGATAAAATTTTACCATCCTTACAGTTAAGGAGCAACACATCCATCCAGATCTGTTGTTTTTTATGTATATTTTCATGATGCTGAGTGAACCCACTCAGTCCCACAAGGATAAATATTGTATAAAACCATTATTGTAAAATGAGTATAAGCATCTAAAAGGGGTGAGAGAGATTGGAAGCATAGGGATGACGATGTGCAGGAGAAAGGGGGATTAAACACAGGGTTGTATAATTTGTTGGGTGGGGGGAGATGAAATTTGTTCTTGAAAATAATGTATTCAAATTTTGTAAATAAACTAGTAGAAAATTTAAAAATAAATGTGTTGTTCTTTTGGCAGTCCGTGGTATACTGAGCACTCTTTGTCAACATCACTATTCAAAAGTGTAACTTTTTCTCTGACTCTAATTTATCGATCAACTTTCCTTTGCAATGGAAACAACTGAAAACACCATGGGTTGGACTGGATGCATTTTGGTCTTTAAGTTGATGTCTTTGTTCATTAGCATCTTGGAGAGGTCCTTGACAGCAGACTCACACCCTGTAACAGATTTTTTTGATTTCTTGACTGCTGCTGCTATGGGTGCAGGTTGGGGACACAAGTAAATTTAGTTGAAAATTTAAATATCTTCTCCATTTGTCATGACGTTGCCTATAGACTCAGTAGTGAGAATTTCTATTTTCTTGATATGGAGATGCAACTTAAATTGAAAGCTGTAGTATTATTCTTCTGTAGTAAGTGCTTCAAGTTTTCTTTTTATTTTCTGCAAATAAGATTGTGTTACTTATATAACACAGGTTGTTGATG
>NW_006399862.1:5844000-5857047 GCF_000299155.1 Elephantulus edwardii
ATAAATATTCCATATAGTCTAGCTTATTAAATGATTTGCTCAATATATAGACTGAATCAGTATGGAAAATGATCCTAACATGACACATATTTTTCTTGATTTTAAAACCATGCAGTATGCTCTTTTTCTGTTTGGACAGTAGCCTTTTTGTTTACGTATAGTTATTTATAAGCAAAATTAAGTTGCTGTTAGGTGTTTAATTGTTAACATAATTAAGTGTTCTGGGAATCTCATTCTTCTGTATACTAGCCATAATTTGTTATGATCCACACAGTCAAGATACCTTTGCTTAACAATAAGACACAAAGAGACATCTTTCTGGTAGTTGCTGCTTTCAGCCAAGATCTACCTGATGTCAGCAATAAGAATTCCTTGTTCCATAGTCCTAACTTAGGTCTCTCAGTGGACTTTCATGTTACCATTCTTTGAAGCATTATGTGATTGACTAATACAATTATTTTTATATTAGCGCAAACAGAGGTTTAGATAATTGCTGCAGTGACTTGGAATTGATTCTTAGCTGACTCATTATTGAATCTGAAATAAACATAATAGTTTACATGGTAAAAAATGTAATAGTTTACATGGTGGAAAATGTTTACCAGGTATTTCTAAATTTAAGTTTGCATGCACTCGAAACAAGACATATTGAAGCTGTAATCTATTTCTCTAGTTTTATTTATTTGAGGTGGAACTAGTTAGATTAGCTTCTTTTTAGCTTGGATGCATTCCTGTACCCACTCACCTGTGTAGCCTCTATTCTTGTAGTGTCTCTTTGCACAACTGTTTTAAAGTTAAAAGAAGATGGGGAAGTTATAAACACACTCAAATAATTAGGAAATAAAATGTAAAAGTTATAAGAATACAGGGAGTCATCTAAAACTGTTTGGATCATATAAAGTTTGATATCCTAGGAATCAGTGTGTTGAGACAGACTATTTTGCATCTGGCAAGTATATGGTATTCTTTGAGGAGCACAATACCACCTATGAAGGGAATGAATAGAGACATATAAAGAATATAGGCAACATAAGTAAATACTATTACTAATGTTGTCGTCGTTGTATACAAATAAGTCAAAACTGACTCACAGCTGACTCTTCCTCCAGAAGGTATTCAGAAGCAATAAGGCCAATTCTTCTTCCATGAAACAATTGCTAGATTTGAATCATGGCTTTGGATTTGCAGCACAACTTCTTACCACAAGGCCATCAGAGCTTCTAAATACTGGCAATAAAAATGTCCACATATAAACATATATATATATATATATAGGCTCACATGCCTTTGGAAACTCTTTGAACTGAGAGAAACGATAATAGGTATTGAACGGCTTCATGTCTTTTGTTCATAGGGTCACTATGAGCTGTGCTCAACTTGACAGCATGGAAAAACAACATCTAAAAAAAGATTTTGATCTCCAGTGAGGGTCCAGAATCCAGGTTTGGAAGTTGTCTGGAACAGCAAGATTCTGTAGAGGTTTCTTTTCTAGTTCTGGTGAGGATTAGGGTGGAATGATTACTCGCCAATGGGTGTGAGTTGATTGTATTTGGCCTCCAATTGTTAATTGTTTTTGTTAGTTGTTTTTGGTCATTCTTCTAAGTGGTGTAGCACTGGTCTGTCCATTTTCTATACAAAGGTAACTCATGATAGCTGTGATGCTAAACAGTGTGACACTGGTATGTCAAATGTGATAATCATTACCCATGGTGGACAGTGTTTGGTGGAGCTCCCTGATTAAAACAAGACTGGAAGTAGGAGGGGCATCCATTTCTGAAATAGCTTGCCTCCGGAAACCCTTTGAATTTGGAGAAAGCATGAAATTTATATAAGTGTTCAGGTGTTTCATTCATAGGGTTGCTATGAATCACCTACGGCTCAATGGCAATTAAAAATAACACAGCAATATAGGCAGAAGCATGCTCTGGTAGCTTAGTTGTTGTTGTTGTTGATTGCCTTTGAGTTGAGTACAACTCATAGCAATCCTATGAACAAGAAGCCTGATACCCCTCTACAACTATCAACATCAATCAAAGTTCATAGAATCTCCAGAGGCATGTTGTTTAGGAAGTGGATGCCACTCCTTCTTCCGACTGGTGGCTTAATTATTAAGAATTTATGCTGCTTACTCAAAGGCAGGTGGTTGGGACCCTAGGGAACATCAAAGTTAATTGAAATAGGATGGTATACAAAGATCATGTTGTACATTCTACTGTGGTGAATAGCAATGGGTGTCCTAAAAGTCATGCAGTCATTAGAGTGTGAATATTGTTCTCTCACTATCTAGAGGAAAGATAAAGTAAGAAAAGCAAAGATGTTTAGAAACAACCAGTCCAAAGGACTAACATTGGGGTGGTGGTGAAGTATATGCCTATAATTCATAGACATTCTGTGACCAACAGGTCTGAATCTTTCCCTATCTTGCAACATCTTCTCAGTCTCTGTCATACTCAAGCCCATTATGGAAGTCATTCTATCAGTCCATCTCATTGAGGGTGATCTCCTCTTTTGTTGACCCTGTGCCTTTCCCAGGATGGTGTTTCTGCCCAAGGACTGGTTCCTTCTGAATATATTCCCAAAGTGAGTGAGAGAAATTCTCACCATTCTTATTTCTAAGGAGTATCCTGACTGTATTTCCTGAAAAATAAATGTGTTTGTTTTGTGGTAATTGATGGTATACTCAATGCTCTTCATAATGACCACAATTTAAACACGTGTGTTCTTGTTTAGTGTTCTTTATTCATTGGCCAACTTTCAGATGCATCAAAAGTAATAGAAAAACCATGACTTGGATCAGGTGCTCTTAGTGTTTACATAGACATCTTTGCTTTTTAGCACTTTGGAGGCAACCATGACAGAAGACTTCCTCTATGCCAACAGATCTTTTGATCCCTTGACTACTTCTATGATGGATGTTGATTGTGGATACAAGCAAAGTTAAATTGTTGGCAACTTCAGTATGTTCTCTATCTTTCATGATGTTGTCTATCGGTCTATGTGTGATGATTTTGTGATTTTGGTGTTGAGTTGTAATCCATATTGAAGGCTATAGTAGTTGATCTTCTGAAATAAGTGTTTAAAATTTCCTTCACTTTCTGTAGGCAACATTATGCTATTTGTATAATGAAAGTTGTGATGAAAAATCGTGTGAGTAGGACTGACATCAATCATGGTGAAAACAAAGGTCATTACTAAGACAAAGAAGAAAGGAAGGACTAAAAGCCAAAACAAAAAGAAATACTTAGGTAAGAAAATTTAACAGGAGATTTTAACATGGAGCTTGAGAAGACAATGTAAAATATTGTAAAAAAATGTTCAAAGAAGTAGACTTAGAAAACCAAAATGGAAGAACATACTCTGTGTTTTAAGAACCAATATTATTGAAGAAATAAGACCAAGCTACATTGAAGGTATGGACAAAAAAATAAGACCACAGGAATTGGTTCAATATCAATTGAGATATTTCAGAAAATGGATGTAATCCTGGACATGTTCATCAGTCTTTGCCAAGAAATATGGAAGATGGTGACATGGCAACATCAAGAAAGAGATATTTTCCTGTTCCCTTTATCAAAAAAAGTGATCCAACAGCCTGTGGAAACTATCAAACAGTGTAAATAACATCACATGAAATAAATTCTTCCTGAAAACTATTTTTAAAAAATGGTTGGAATAATACATCAACAAGTAACTATCAATATTTCAACTTAGAAAAAGTTATGGCACTAAAGATGACATTGTTTATATCAGATGGATGCTTCCTGGAAGCATAGAACACAAAAATATGCTTACTTGTATTTTATTGACCATGCAACATCACTCATTTTCGTGGATCATATAAATTAATGGTAATATTGAGAAGATTAGCATCTTATAACATATCTGTCCTCATGTGAAACCTATACATAGACCTAGAAGCAGGTATCAGAGAGAAATAAGTAAACACTGAATTTTACAATTAGGAAAGTTTTGTGTCTTGATAGTATACTTTGTTTGTCTATTTAATCTGTGTGCTGAGCAAAGAATTCAAGAAGCTGTACTATATGAAGAAGAATGTGACATCAGAATTGGTTACAAATACAAAGGACCAGTGGACTATGTGAACTTCAATTTTAAGAACCCTAAGACTAGGATTTTATGGTGCCCCAATGCCATTGCCAAAAAGATCAAGAATATTAGAGATGATAAAGATGGCACAGGATAGGACAGGCCTTTTTTCATTGGGTTGCTATGATTTGTTCTCAATTATACCGCAATTACAGCAACAATAGCTACCAGTTCTAACATGTCTAAATGTGATCACAGTAGAAAATCCTGAATATAATACATGGAACTGTGTCACAAAATGTAAAAACTTAAGGATCCCTGAGTTTATTTATCCAAGCTCTGTTACTCTTCAAACATAACACAAAACTGACCTCACTGGCTAAACTTATAGCCAACAATAGACAGGCCTACTGGGTGAAAGATAACTAGAGAGCAGTGCTCAGTTCCTAAAAAAAACCCAACCACATATGGTTACATGAACAGCATTTGTCTAAAGGTAAAAGCCCAGAAGGAAAGAAGAATTATGATAGAAGAGTTAATTAAAACTAGAATTATAGAGAAAAAGTGGGAAAAGTATAGTACTTGTAGAACCAGCTCAACACCACTAAACAACAATAATCATTATAAAACCAAAAATATAGTTTTGGTAAGATGAAGCCTAAAGGTACAAATGTTAATACTTAATTGGTGTTAATAATATTGTTAGTAATAAAAAGTTCATCTTTAAATTAATACTATTTGTGAAAGGAAAAATAACCAAATAAAACTATGTCCATTAGCATAATAACATACCTAGGATTATAAAGTACTTTGATTATTACCCAGACCTATGTAAAGGGAACATTTTCACTAAGAATGAATATATATATTTCTATATGTCTATATTTCTATATTATATTTTTATATATGTATATATTTATATTATTTTTATTATTTAAGCTCTTGTTGTTGTGAGACAAAACCGTGTTAGCGTTTAGATTCCATTTCTAATGTACATTTTCACTTTATAGTTTGGATCCTACTTACATATGTTAAGTGTGTTTTGCAGTTGTAATTTATGGACAATAACGATCACAGAGGAAACAACTTAGCACAAATTGCTATGGATTATTTTTGATTTGTACAGACTTAAGTACAGAGGTCATCAGATTTTTTTGTTTCTTCAATCACCATCTCTATTTTAGCAGCTACGCTCAGGCTTCATTGGCAGTTTCAACCTTAGCATAGAGAAATATATTTACAAAAATAAGAAATTTCACTAATTTACTTTCACTGCCCTCTCTTTATGTGATAATATTGCTGATAATGTGCTTTCTTCTTACCCTTTTGGGACATGTGTGATGACAGTCTATTTTTCACCTTGATTTGTATTTCTGTGAGGATCAGCAGGAAGATGAGGTAAAAGATCATCTCTCATCCTAAGTCTTCCAAACACAGCCTCACAATTACTGCCAAGATAAAATCTGAAGGATGCATTTTGCAAAGTGTCTCAACAATCATCTATAGACATTATGACTGACTTTAAATAACAGCATTACGGATTGCATATTTGTAATTTGGAACTAAAAATAACCAGTCTTAATATTTGGAAAATAATGAAATTCCTCTATGGACTCCTAGACTTTACAGTTAAACCAAAACAAGTTGATAGAAAATTATCAGCTGTTGCACTGAAAGGCTAGTTGACGGTATACCTTATTGAACAGCAAGAGTGGATTTTAAAGGTTACCATATCTTTCCTTCCTTTGTTGTTGCTGTGTGCCATTGACTCAGAACAGACCCACCAGGCAGATTTTAGAGGCAGTAATTTCACAGGAGGAGACTACCCATTCTTCTGCGGAGCAGCCGGTGGATTCTATCCCCGAGTTTTGGAACTGAAAGGAAGATTCTTACCACTAGGCCACCAGAGCTCCTCCTTTTAAGATATGTAAAATTCAACATCTAAAAGAGACGGATTTGGTAGAAAAGATGTAGTTGACAGTTACTAAAATTGTTGTTGTTCACTGTAACATGTGGAAAGTAAGGAGAAAAATATTTAAAGTCTCATGTTCAAGACTTTTATTAGACTAATTCTATTGAAGTCCAGAAATATGTATTAATAGCTACTTACTCCTCTTCCACACGGGAACTTTAGAAATAACTGAGTCCATTTTAATTTAATATCTAGAGTTATTATGAGTTGTAACTGACTCAATGACAATGGATTTATTTATGTATAAATTTATTTTGGAAAAACACATCTAAGATGTACAATAACACACATGAACCATACTGCTGTATGTTATGAGGAGCTCTGATAGCCTAGTGGTAAGTAGCTGAACTGCAATTCCACAGGTACACAGTTCCAATTCATGAGCTGCTCTGTAGGACCAGGATGGGCAATCTGTCTTAAAAAACCCACTGGAGGGTTAGCTATGGGTCAGTTCTGAGCCTACTGCACACGACAACAACAATTGTGCATTGGGAACGTGAAGTTGACATGCAGACAGAGTCTTTTGGGGAAAATAAAAACAAAAAGAAAAGTTACAACATATACATGGGTCTCAGTTGCTCTCTCTATAACTCATGTAGGGATGAATCTGTCCAGATATATCAAGAAGGAACCAGTATGGACATTGTCAGGTAGGGAAGCAGCCCTTGTCTGCAACATTCTTGTCATTTATCAAAGAAAGAACACACAGGACCTCTTAAGGTCTGTGTAGCATTGACTCTCCCTGGTCCAAGATAAGACTTAGTCTAAATGGGGGGAGAGGGTGTTTTTTCATTATTCTTGTGTACCATCAAGGCAGAACCAACCCACAGCTGACCCTCCGAAGGGTTTTCAGAGGAAGTTAATCGCACCAGAGGGGATTGCCTATCTTTCCCTCATGGAGCAGGTGGTGGATTCCAGCTGCTGTGACTTTGGGATTACAGCACAGTGTCTTGTCACTTATTTTCCAATATATACTGTTATCTTCTTATTTGCAGAAAATCAAGAAGGAAAAAAAAATGAATCTTTGGGGGCATTTTTCTTTGTCCTTCCACTAATAGCCAGCTCCTAAGGCAATTTTATTTTACATTTTTCATGTGCTTCTAAAAGTGAACTGCATGAGTTATGCACCACTGAGACCATTTCAGCAGATGTTTAGCAGCCCCTGAATGCATACTATAGTTGCAACTGATCACCACCATTCTAAAGCTCATCGCAGTACACATACACAAGAGGCAAAAATAAATGTGGTTATCTAGGAGCTTCTTGCGAATCAACTTTATTGGCATCACACACATACATATTTTATCTGAACTCTTCCTCCAACCTGAAGGATTTCACCAGAATTATGATTTAGTGAATCAAAGAAGAATCCTAGAACTTAGCAGTTCTCATCTTTTAAGGCATCTATTATTTTGAAGTTTGAAAATCTACCATTTCTTTCTTTCTTAATATTTTATTCATCACATAAAGCAGTTTTATTTTATTGAAGTTGTGAAAAAAAGAAGGAAAGCAAGAAATTTCAGGTGGTCAGCTGAAGCCAGATGATATGTCTGGTTGATGGACAATAAATATTCCTAGGACGTTTTCCCCTCAAGCCATTCAGGTTGTCCATAGAAAGGGGCAGTAAATGAAGATCAAATCAGAAGCAAAAATCTGTATCACCACCTAATTTGGTACATGTAATTTTATTAGAACTTATCCATCATTATTAGTTTATGTATTATCTCTGTTTCCTATAGTACCTCAGCAGATTTTGATAGTTAAAAAGATAATATCAGTAAAGCCTAAAATATTTACTATCTAGCCTCAGAAAACTTTTCTAATGTTTGATACAGAGTAAAAAATAACAGCAACACATTTCAAGAATGACATCCCAATTAAATTTAGACTCAATCGTAATAAAATAATATATACTATGTTGGTTTTCATGTCACCTTTACTTGTACCGGTGAGCTCTGGTGGCCTAGGAATGAGGAGTTAGCTGACAATCCAAAGGCAGATGGTTCAAATCCACCAGCTATTCTGTGAGAGAAGGATGGATAATCTTCTCCTGGGCTATCTAGAAACCAATTTAGGGGGTCAGCTATGCGTTGGTTTCCACTCCAAGGCAGATAAAACCAACAGTATATATTCACATGTATGACCATCACACACACACACACACACACACACACACACACACACACGCACGCGCACACACACCCACCCCCCTTTCTATGTCTTTGTGACTTGCAGTCAGTTCATACCCAAATCATGATGACATTCTGTGTCGCAGAATATAATGTTCAGTCCTATATTATCTTCATGATTATTGCTTTAAGTTCATTATTATGGCTATTGTGTCAATCTATCTCATTAAATATTTCAGTCTTTTTCTCTAGACCTCTGGTTTATATAGCCTACAAATAGAAGCAGTGAAATTCCAGTTTTTCATGCAGAAACATATTCAAAAGTACACTTGTCTTTGAGATGAGAGGTAATGGAAAAAGAACCTCAGACAAGATTTACATATATGTATGTATGTATATATGCATCATTGTTGTTAAGTGAGGTTGAGTCACTTGTGATTCATAGCGACCCTATGTACAACAGCCCTAAACTCTGTTCTTTCTGGTGCCAATATCATTGTCTCCGATACACTCATCCCGATTATCCCAGTCACTGAATCAATACATCTTCTAGAGGGCCTTCCCCTACTGCACCTGCCCTTCACCCTCCCAAGCATGATGTCCTTCTCCAAGGACCGGTTTCTCCTTACAACATGACCAAAATATGTCAGACACAGACTCAGAATCCTTGCCTCCAAGGAGCAGCTGGTTTAACTCTCTCCAAAATTAATCTGTTTGTTTTATTAGCAGTCCATGGTACCCTCAAAACTCTTCTCCAACAACAAAGCTCAAAGGAATCAATTCTCCTTCTATCCTACCTAGTCGTTGTCCAACTCTCTGGTGCATAATGTGATTGCAAAGACCATGGCCTGTATCAGACACATCTTAGTCTCCAGAGAGACACCATTGCTCTTCAGTACTTTAGAGATGTCCCTAACAGCAGACTTTCCCATAACAATATGTCTTTTAATTGTTGCTGTGATGGTAAACACTGTGATACCAATGTGTCAAATGTGATAATGGTTGCTCATGGTGGAAGTGTTTGATGGAGCTCTCAAACTGAAACAATCGTGAAAGCAGAAGTGGCATTTGCTTCCAAAATAGCCTGCCTCTGCAAACTCTATGAACTTAGAAAAATGATGCATGTTCAGGACTTTCATTCAGAGAGTCACTATGAGTCATCTACAACTCAAAAGCACTTAACTACAACAACAACAATTTTCTAAAATTACTCATCTCTGATCATTAAATGATGTCTAGTGTCGAGTTGTAGGCGACTCATAGAGACCCTGTGAAAGAAAGCCCTCAACACTTGCGTAACTTTCGTCGTTTCTGCAGGTTCATAGGGTTCCCAGAGGCAAGCTGTTATGGAAGTGGATGCCACATCTCTGATTACTTATCTCTAAAAATTTCTTATCCCTAAAAAATACTCTTCTCTGATTTCCTTTTGAATAGAATAGAATGTGATGTACAGTATCTAAAATATCATACTAACAACAGGATTCTGGGCTAGAGATTCAGCAAATCTAGATTCATATTTCAGTCATGTTACAACTCCTTATGTGATTTCCAAAGGATCTCAATTGAGTTACCTAAACTGTCTGCTTCCTCATCGGCAAGCTGGTAATCACTATAATACAAGAGGACGCTATAGAGATAGAAATGCATCATCATCCTAAAACCCCCAGAATATTATGTTTTCTACACAACATGTATGGTAGTATTATTTATTTATATGATAAAATAGGAAAACAAATAAAATGCAATGCCTTTTTCAGTCATATGACTCAGCCCAGCTTAGCTTTGAACTCAGAATTCAATTTACACCTTCCTGTAACCTAAACTCAACAAAAAATGTATTCCAAATAATTTCCTTTACTTTTTCTTTTGATGGAGACATTGAATTTCTTCTTTTACTATTTAGATTATTTTCATCCCTTAAAGTTTTGCAAAGCTGACAGTGTTGCCGCAAAGAAGCTGAGAAGTTGTAGCTTGCTTTGTTTTCTTTTTTCCCCATTTCATCTCACGTTTACTAAATTATGTCAGTTTGAATATTACTGATAACCAGGTAATTATCAGAATAATGGAAATAATGTTTCTACTTTTAGTATTATTCTTAATACAAACCTGTTTCCTTCTGAATATTATTTCCCAAGACCATTACCTGAAATATCCCAAGTTCTGAGACCTTCACTCATCCAGTTGTCCTATCTGCTCACTCTCTGTCTGGGTAATTTGAGAAGGTTGTCCTTAACAGTAGACTTTTCAGGGAGTCAGTCCCCTGTGGTGCAGTCTTTAGGAAGTTTCACCTCTAACCCAAAAGACTAATGGTGGTTATAATACATGGGTGTCTATGGGGGAGAAAATGAGCAATCTCCTCCCGTGTGATTTACCTCTTAAATTCAATAGAGTCCGCTATGAATTGATCCTGATTTCATGGCAAAAATAGTGATGTATTTAAGGCTCCCAGACAGCTTAATGCACTTTGTGTAGGGCTGTTAACTAAAAAGTCAGCTGTTCAAATCTACCAGGTGTTCTATGGAACAGCGATAGGCAGTCTCTTCCTGTCAAAATACACAGCCTCAGAATTCCTTGCAAGGTTACCATAATAGAATTGACTCCCAGTTTATTGAGTTGGTTGTTGTAACTTTATTAAAAATGGTTTGCACTTGTTTTGTAATGTAAAAGCTTGTAGTTTGAACTCACTCGACCATGATAGAAAAAAGAACCTCAGAGTTTATCCTTCTGAATATGTTACCCACCCCCCCCCAAAAAAAAAAAAAACCTCTGTGGAGGCCAGTTCCTTTTATTTACTGGTGTGGTTTCCATTTGTGTATATGAGACTTAATTGTACATTTATTTTTCTTAAATTAACAATTATTTGAGCCTTACTGAACAAAGGAGATTTTGAGTGAAATAACAGCACAATATAAACAAAGGCATCCAGAGAAAAAAGAACAAAATTGACGAAACAAAACTATTTAATTTAGAAATCAAAGCTAGAGTTGATCCCAAAATAAGCGACTTTTTACTTTTAACCCTTCATTGCTTTTTATGTTTATGTTACAATCAATCAATTAAATTAAAATTAAAAAATATACTTTATTATGCTATTCTTACTTTATTGCTGAAGGTATGCAAGCCATCCAAGGGTCTTTAAGAGCAGGCTAAGCACATTTTGAAACAGCACACATAAAAACTTTCAAACAGAACTCATTCAGAGTTCTTTCTGCAAACAGTATTTTGAATGCTTTAAATGCTAAGTTAAGTATAGGTGTTCATATTTTCAGATTATTATTTCTTCTTATTTATTTTTATTTAATTGTACAACTGGGAATCACTGAGGCATTAAGGAATTTCTCCTGGCACTGCAATTTGCCTCAACAGATTTTTTGAATAAGCATGAATTATGCACAGCACATTTTAGAAGAATTTATTGAAGCATTTAAACTTTTCTACTTTCTCTTCAGTAAATTATAGATTTAGGAGAGATGGGAGAAAACCAAAGAAAACAAACAACCAAAAAAAAAAATTAAGGGATATAATCCTGTGTGTTGTGTGTGTTGTGTGTGGACAAACGTGTATATACACCCAAACACATAAATAGATGTGTATATATAAATATGTAAATATGCATATATACACAGGGAGCAGCACTGTTAATTTATGTATATATATGTATATATATCTACATTTATCTGTGTGCAGGAAAGGAAGACCCAGGATGAGATGAAGTGATACAGTAACTGGGGTAATGGGGATTGGTGTGTGGGAATTAGTGAGACTGGCTCAGGACAGGGCAGGCTTCTGAGCTGCTGTATATATAAGGTCACGATGGGTCTCAGGTAACTCGACGTATAACAACAACAAAAACAACAACACACACACACACACACACATACGTATATGATATTGTTTACTGTTGAGTTGGAACTGAATCAAAGCTGACCCTCCACTGGGTTTTCAGAAGCAATAATTCACATGGGAGGTGATTGTCCGTTTTTCACCTGTGGAGAAGTTGGTGGATTTGAACTATGTACCATTGGCCTGGCAGAGCAGTTCCTGATCGTTAAGGCCACCAGGTATATGTGTATGTATACATATTTAATTTAAAAGTAAGTGTTATACAATTAATATTAATTTATGACATTGTTTTCATAGTTTGCTATCTTTGTTTCTTAGAAAGGGCTCTCTGACAACATAGTCCATATGTAGTTATGCTAAACCGAAGGTGGTGCTTTTATGATGCTCCAGCTATAGGAGAAAGATAGACCACCTTCTACCGTAAAAATTCACAGCACTTGAGATCTTGCAGGAGGGTCACCTAGGTATTTATTGGTTCTGACTCATTGTCAACAAGTAAGTGAACGAGTGAGTTTCTTAAAAAAAAAGAAACCATGATAACAAATTAATTTATCAGGTTGCTAACCAAAAGGTCTACGGTTTGAATCCACCAGAGACTTTGAGGGTGAAAGAGGGTCTGTCTCATCCAGAAAATGACTTAATTTCTCTGAACTTCATGCAAGATTGTTATGAGTTTCAAACAACGAGATGGAACTGGGTTTGGGTTTTGTGATTCTTAGGAAATTCTAGTACTAACCTAGTAATAACTTCATAATTAGTGTTTGTGTTGTTTCACTCTGTTTCTTAGCTCTTCTTAACTTGATTTTGATTAAAAATATTTTCTGCAACCCTCATTGCCTACTCCTATGATAAAAATAATGCCCTAAAATATAATACTTTTAGACTATCCTCTCCCCCATAGACTTCAATGCCGTAAACATATTTCATCCAGTTTTTCTCAGTCTTACTCCCACCCCAATGCCAGCCTCCTTCTACAACAGTGGCACCATAGAGCATTTGTCCCTTTGTGACTGGTTGCAGAGTGGATTATATTTGGGGGTAGGGGGTGGGGTTTGG
>NW_006399862.1:5857248-5870350 GCF_000299155.1 Elephantulus edwardii
TTTATTTTTTTAAAAAAACTTTGTTGCTATGAAATCAATTTCAGAAACCAATGCCTAAATATAAACATAACTTTTTTAGAGCACAATTTAAATTTAAACTTTTCAAAATCTCGATTTTAAGAGCTAAATCTTTAAGAATAACATACAATGTTATAAATTTCTATTTTAAAGTGTTTCACCACTAAATTACTGGATATTTTCTGCTTATGATGCATGTAACTTATTTGGTATACAATTTTATCTTTTTTATAATTCACATGCTTTGGGCCTGTTATCAGGAGGGGCCAAACCTTGGAAAAAAGACAAGTGACAGGAAAGGCAGTGGGTAGAGTACAAAGAGAAGACCTTCAGCAAGATGTGTTAGCACATTGACTGCAACAATGGACTCAAATAATCTGAGATTGTGAGGATGACACAGGATAGAGCTAGGTTCAGATCTGCTCTTCATGTTGTCACGTTGTTCTTGTTGTTAAGTGCCGTCCGACTCATAGTGACTCTGAACAACAGATCTGAACCCTGTTTTACCCTGTGCCAACCTCACACACTCTGACACACTCAAGCCCCTTGCAACAGCCAATGTGTCAATTCATCTGGTTGAGGGTCTTCCTCTCTTTTGCTGAACCTCCACCTTTCCAAGCATGATGTCCCTCTCTAAGAAATAGCCTCTACTAGCAAGATGTTGGAAGTATGTGAGACTAATCTTGATCATCTTTGCCCCCAAGAAGGACGTTGGCTGCACTTTCTCCAAGACATATCTGTTCTTTTGAAGTCCATGGAATATTCAGCACTCTAACACCACAGCTCAAAGGCATCTTTCTTCTTCTGTCGTCCTTGTTCGTGGTCCAGCTCTCAGATGCATAGTAAGTGATTGAAAACAGCATAGCTTGAATCAGGTGCACTTTCCCCTGCAAGTTGACATCATTGCTCCTTAACAGATTAGAGCCGATGTATGACTGAGTATTATGGTTAGCACAGGAATCCAGAATTCAGGTTGCATAGAGAAGTGTACTCGGGGTGGGGGGTGGGGCAGGGGAATGGGGGAATTGTATACCAATGAAGGAATTTTTTTCCTCCTTTTTCTTTTCAAAGAGAGGAGCGAACAGGTGGGGAGGGGTGGGCAGGGAGAAAAGTACAACAATGAATGAATGGAAATTCAAAATCTCTGTCAATGTTTATTGAAATTAATAAAAATGGGAAAAAATATGATTTTAATTGATATTTTAATGAAAGTTTATAGAGAACTTGGATTTCCATTCATTCATTGTGGCACATTTTCCTCCCTACTCCCACCCAGTTTGTTTTTCTCTTTGAAAAAAATTCTTTTATTGTTGCCTTTTCCTCCTCCCTCCCCCTAGTCCACTTAGCTATGCAGCTCTTACTCTGAACTGTTGCCATGTAAATAATATATAATCATATATTCCTTTTAAGCAGTTCTTTCCCCTCATCTGTTTCAATGCAGTAGTCTTTAAAATTAAAGAAAAAATTGCAGAGGTACTTGAATGGAGATATTCCCAATAACTTCTGTAGATTTCTCCTGATCTCCTGACTCCTAGCACCAAGACTGAGTAAAGATATGGAGAGAAGATTCAACACTAAGACATACCCTTCTTAATTTTAAACCATTTAGTGATATGTTGAGTGTTGCTATGAGTTGTAGTCAACTCAATGGCACCTAATAAAAATTACAATAACATGTAATTTAAAATAATTCTTTAATCTCAGTTTGTTTGTTTTTTTTCAGTAAAAATCTTCAAGTCTCAAGTAATTATAGTATTTTTACTTATAATGGAGTAACATATTTAAAATGATGACCATACCCATGAGATCTGGTACATAGGGATCACATTTTATAATGTTCAAATGGCCTAATTTGTAGACAAAACAAAAGAATTAGAAAAATTTCAGATAAATTCAATCAAGATTTTTTTTTCTGGAAAGCAGTAGGATTAAGATATTTTAACTCCTATATGTAGTTGGTCTTAGCTAATTTCCTTTGCTTTATAGTGTCATTTCCTGAATTGTCCCTCTTCATTCTTATTTTGAAGTAGTCAACTTAAGTCCAGTCATTTGTAGCCCTTTTATCACTAATTCAATCTCCCATGATGAAGGAAGTATTCTTTTCATCTTTATTCTTTCCTGAAAAAACAAATTTTACAATATTTAGAAAATCCCCACTAGATTTCATTCACATTCATGGCAGAAAATTTAAAAATGATGACTCATTAAATTTACGTCATCATTTTAGCATCTTAAAATGCTTGTGTAATTACATTAGTTTCCCAGATCTATTTCCTTCTAAGTATTTCTGAGTACTATCAGATTGTCATTTTGCGTTCTTTTGTCTGGCTTTTCCAGAAATCACGGCCACTCCTCAGCAAATTTCTGCTACCTTTAGCTGAACTTATAGTTTCTTGTGGAGAAACTTTGGTTTCTTCTGCCACCCCATGAAGTCACGGTTCCCCTGTAGATGCCACATTGTGTTATGAGAGTAGCTCCCTCTATTGCTCTGTATAGTGACTACTGCAATATTATCTCCTGCATTAAAATGATGAAAAGTCCCCAAATATTTCAGGGCTTTACCAAATAAAATATAAGGTGTTTTCTTACACTCATTCCTTCTCAATGATTCACTATTGTAGTCCCAAGAATAGGTAAACAGTATAATTCAATAATAACTATACAGCTGTTGTCAGAGACATAACTTAAGACCTAGGTTCTACGTCAAGTTCCTACCACCCATCCATTTCTTATGAGGATTAATTCTCTTAAGATCAACAGGTCAGCCTCTGTAAAGACATTGAGTTGTTTACTGCACTGGTTTGCCAAACACAGCAAGAAGATAAGCTGCCCATATTAGATGGAACGCAAATTCTACCCTAAAACCTCTGTTATTTTTATTAGGTGCTATGGAGTTGGCTTCGTAGAGGAAGACCCTCAGCCAGATGGTTTGACATAGTAACTTCAGCAATGGACCCAAATGTGCCAGAGATTATGTGGACGGCATATGATAGGACAGGGTTTAGATCTGTGGTTCATAGGGTCACTATGAGTCTTATTCGACTTGGGGACACCTAACAACAACAGCAACCTGAAGTTGGCTACAACTGATAATGATCCTATGAACAACAGATTGGAACCTTGCCCTATTTTGTGCCATTCTCATAATCTCTATCATGTTCAGTCCCATGATTTCTGTCACTATGTCAATCCATCTTGTGAAGGGTGTTCCTCTCTTTCACTGCCCCTTTACTGTCCCCCAGTATGATGTATTTTTCTGAGGACTGGCACAGTCTGTCAATATACCTAAACTACATGAAGTAAAGTTTCATCATCCCACTTTAGATTATAAGAAACTGAACTATTTGGGGACTAATTTTGTGTTTCTCTACCAGATGGCACCTGTGCTTAATGAAGATTCAATACAAACTTGAACTGAAAGTTCCAGCTACAATTAAACTATCCCAAGCTGTGGAAGCAGATTAAAAATACTCAGAGATGACTATTTAACATGACAGTTTTTATTAAGTTATGTATATCTATTTCCTCTCACCTTCACCCAGGAGGCCACAACAAGAAAGAAAATAAACAAATGACCACATCAGGAACATCCTGACAGTAAAGAAGACATCATACATATTTCAGTTCTTTGACTAAGGTTACTGCTAATGTTGTCTTCATCAAATGTGCTGGTCTCAGTTCCCCATTATTTCTATCTGTAGCTTTTGGAGAAAGAACTTTTCAAGGTCAATATGAACTCTATTCTCTCTTATGTGCCACCAGTGTCTGTCTTTAATTTGAGATTGGTAAATAAAGCCTTAATGGGATTTTAATGACATGTTGGACACACTTCAATGTCCAGAGATGTGGCCTCATATTCAGGGATGTCATTATCTGGATTAATTATCAATAGCAGACAGATATCATTAGAGCAATGAGAAAACGAGAGAGGTTGCAAATGAAATTTGCTAAGCAGAAGAAATCAACATCTGATTTACAGCTTTGTATTCTTTCTTATATCTTGTTTAAACTATGTGCATCATTTTGCATTGAGAACATGCCTAAAATAACGAGAAATGTTGAATAATTTGTTTGATTTCTAGTGTCCATTTATCCTCTCTAAGAAGCTAGATTAAACTGGATACCTGGGCCTAAAGGACACTATAAGAAGGAAAAAAAAGAAAAAAAGAAAACCACTTTCCACTATAACATTATTTCTAAATGTTATATCCTTGGAAAGAAATCCTATGAATTATTGTACAGCATAGTCTTTGTATGCAGTTAAAATTTAATTACAACTGGCTGTAGTTTCAATAGCTGTGATGAGTAAGAGGATGATGAAGAAGAAAACTATTTTCATTAAGAAAATACTTTATTTATATTTCAAGGGTCCCCACCCCACTGTAATATCTGATGATTGCATGCAATAAGAGGAACCAAGTGTCTTCTTGGTGGCTCGGATTTTGAAGCTCCGGCTCACATACTTTGGGCTCGTAGCCAGGAGAGACCGGTCTTTTGAGAATGACATCATGCTTGGAAGGGTGGATGGAGGTCAGCGCAGGAGAGTGAGACCCCGGGTGAGAAGGGTTGACACAGTAACTGGGGCAATGGAGGCAGGTGTGTTGGAATTGGTGAGACTGGCTCAGAACAGTGAAGGCTTCCGAGCTGCTGTAGGTAAGGTCACTATAGGTTGCAGGCTCACAACAGCGCATAACAACATTAGCAAATGTATATCTATGTCATTTATGTATTGCCTGAAATATGAGCCTGTTAGAAAAAATAATCCTACCGTAATCTTTTTATGTCTCTTTTATAGATTTCAGTACAAACAAACCAATTTGATTTTGTCAAATTTAAGTGCCCTGATTATAAAAGGGCATCTTTATTTTATGTACCACACTTAAAGGAAAAACTGTTGTATTATAGCTGGTAGCTTCCATGCTGAACCGTAGGCTAATACCATCTCTGAGGACGTTTTAAGTGATGATTACATTGTACATCTGTAGTTTCATCAATGAACGTAACTCTGCTGATGGGTTGGCATGGGAAATGGCTATGAACAACCACGTTTAATCCCAAATTAGCAATGATGAATAATCGTCTAACCCACAATTATTGTCTGATGAATCTTGATTTCATGACCATAAACATTAAAAAAAATGCTCTTTAGAATTAAGGAATGTGAAATCTTACCTTATTATCATTTGTCCTGGAGCAAGTTAATGTTCTTTCTACGTCTCAGTTTGCAAATTCTTGAATTGCATCTAATAACAGAACACACCTTAACTTGTTATGATTATGGCTAAAGTAATTTTCAAAAGGCACTGGCAAACCTCCAAGCTCATTCAACAAAATCTACCTTCTAGCCAGAATGGAGCAGGAGTAGTAAACACTTTGCTGAGGTTAGTCTGCCCAGCTTTAATCTCACTCTACTTTTACCTTGATCTGTGTCTCTGCTTAACCTTCCTGAGTGTAGTAACATTATCTTGTAGTAGTATCTCTTTCTCATTTCCCTTGGGCTGGTGCAAACTCTTAGCTGACACTCCAGCGGACTTCCAAGGAGGAGAGAATGCCTATCTTTCCTTCATGGAGTGGCTGGTGAATTACTTACACCACCAAAGCTCCTAGCAATACAGGAGAACGACAACCATTTAAGTAAATTGTGTGCTTGGATGAAGTGCTTGTGCTACTTTGTTGGTTTTTCACTAGCCTGACAATGTCATTTTTACAAATATATCTCTCTGAATATTGCTAGACTTGAAAAATCCATGTTGAAGCCTTTAGTTAATGGCTCTGACCAGCTGAAGGGCATAGAAATATATTGTCTTTTCTCTCTCTTGCATAATTTAATGTTATATTCTAGTGTGCTGTGTAGTTGTAAAGAGAGGTCTAATTTATGCAACTCTTTCTTTCTCTCGCTCTTTGCCTGGATGAGGTGTACTAGTAGGGTAAGAAGAAAGATCAATTAATATGCTTTAAATACTTAGATAATTAGCTTCATCTATTGGGCAAATGAAATAAAAACATTCAGATAAGTCCAAAATAAAACGTAAATGAGCGTCTACAGTCATGTCACAAGAGCACTTTGCAAAGTTCCTTCTTTGCAGTTTGCCTTCTGCTGTGTAAAACATAGAATGAAATGACCCTGACGAATAAGTAAGTGAAATACAAAAGATCAGATCATTGAATAATGTGAGAAAATTAAATATGTCCTCAAGTAAGGACCTTCTACCATTCTAAGCATGATGTCTTCTCCAATGACCAGCTCTTCCAGACCACAGTATGTGAGAAGGAGTTTCAAATCCATCGTTTCAAGGAGCAACCATGTTTCACCCTCTCCAGGGCAGACTTGTTTGTTCTCCTGGCAGTCCACAGTGTGCTCAGTTCTCTTCTTCAGCATCACAATGGTCAGCTCAAGAGAGGAAGACCTTGGATAAGATGAAGTGGAAAAATGTGACTATGACATTGAAGTAAGGTAGGTTGGAGATGGTGAGGTTGGCTTAAGAAAGGACAAGGTTCAGAGTTGTCGAGTCCATGGCACGTAACACCTACAATCTCTCTATGAGTCCATGGCACGTAACACCTACAATCAATGAAAGAAATGTTGTTGGTGAATTTGTATTAATCTAGGAACTATATCAGTCAGCAACATGACATCAACTGAACTCCAGTTTACTGCCTTACCTCTTCTAGGAAAAGAATAACTGAGATCCCAAAGTTAAGAAATGATACATCTTTAGTAAAAGAGAATATTTGTTGTTTTTCTGCGGTAACCATATTTTTTAAAATGTAGGTATTATTTTGTTTAGTTTCAATTTGTAGTGACCCTGCACACAACAGAACAAAACCCTGTCTGACCCTAATCTGAACTGTGATTAAACCACATTGTTTGAGTCATTGTGTGACTCCATCTCAACAGTCTTCTTCTTGTTTGTTACATTGGATAGTTGTATTTCTGTATAATCAAGTCACATTGGATAGTTGTATTTCTGTATAATCAAGTCATAACCAATCCCATTACTGAATTTTCAGAAACAGTAAATTGTGCATTAGGAGACTGTCAATCTTTCTGCCGTGGAGCGGGTTGTTGGATTCAAACCAGGGGCCTCTGTATTGAAAGCACAACTGCTAACCACTAAGTGTCAGAGCTCCCTTTTAGATACAAAAAGTTCCATAATGGATGTAAATCTAACACTGGATCCTTCAGTCTACAAGGAGTTGGACTTCAATATCCCACATATCTGGGATTCTTTTGGGAGAGGTCTTTACATTTTGTCAAGCCCTTAAATACAACTTTGAGTAGAAAAGAGAAAACAATTGCTTATATAAGCTTACGTATTTCTACAAAATAATGTTGACAATCTAAGTATGAATAGACAACCCACATATGAATTCTATTCATATTAGAACATACTATCTTCAACTGTTAACCTCTATCACATTGATTTGAAAACTGAGAGAGTGAAAGATAATTTTTTTAAAAGTTATAGTGACTTTCACGACTGAAACAGATGTTTTATCTTCAGAGTTGGTGCAATGAGCCACTATTTTCTCAATCACACACAGTTGTGATGTGGAGAAACCCTCTTTCCTTACTGTTCTAAGAGTTTTTCTTTACATTCAGCTGTATATGATTAGTTCCATCCTACCTTTAGAAGTCGTATTTTTGGCAAGAATTTTCTTTGAAGCCTGTTAAGTGGGGCTTTTGTTTGGTTGGTTTTTAATTGCCATTTTTAATATTCATATGCATTGTGTTTCATTCTTGTACATTGAGTTTTATTCAGTTTTCCATTTCCATTATATTTCATTCATTTATATTGTGGAATTTTCTCCCTCTTACAATTATCTTACTAACAACTACTTTCATCAAAGAGTATAAGACAGTTACATCATGCCCCCTTCCCTAACATGCCCCTTTGAGGTAGCCCATTTGTTATGCTTCCAAACCTTTCAATTCAGGACCACGAGAGAAAAACCTATCCCTTTTTCTGAATGATCCAATGTTCCGCTTGGAAACTTTGAGCACCTGCATCTCCAGTGAAGTCCAGTCCATAGCAAGCGGTCGCCGGATTGCAGCAATCTACCCGAGCTCACAACGTGGAGCATCTTCTGTTCACGTGATTGGATTCCAGTCAAATCATTTCCACCTGTGGCTATGGTCAAGTGAGTGTCAGCTGCTAGCTCAGGAATTCACACTTCTCCCTGCATTCCAGACCTGTTGGTCTGTCTCCTCATTCAGCCCTATGCCCACATTGGGCCAAGTCAAGTCCTAAGTCAGGGGTCCTCACAACTCCTGCTCTTCCACAAATGTGCATATGCTCAGAAGGCAGCGTTGAAGGAACACATCCAAGCTCAGCCTGTTTCTCTCTTGTTGTCTTTCTCCAACTTCCATTCCTGTGGATCAAGTTGATTGCTGTGAGTGAGAATACTCCATCTTCAAGTCCTGAAAATGGGTGGATGGGCACCAACCTTACCCTGTCTTAGAAGTCAAAGAGTTTGTCCCAGTTTTTAAAAGACAGTCTCTTCCTTTTCTTTTTTTCTTCTTTCTTGCTTGTCTCCCTCCTTTGAAAAAAAAATACACAGAATTTTTTGTTTTATACTGTTTTACTTACAAAGTTTGTATACATTGTTTTTCACACTGGATCTTCCCCATTTCCTTTTCCCACCCCTTTCTCCACCCATCAAATTGTAGGACCCTGTGATTAACCGCCCATTCTCACCCCTCAGCTCTCAACCCTCCCCCCATTAGATCTTAATACACATTCTAAAATAATGGTCTTGTACAGTAATTGCCCCCTTTTTATGAGAATTTCTTCAAACAAAAGTCCAATGTGGGCTGATAGATCTGTTCAAATGTAAACCTCCTCAGAATACAAGATGGGACTCAATCTTTCCCCTCTACCAAATCCCAACATCCCTTACCAGATTCTGCTTTTAACAAATTTGTCTCCAATGGCAGATCTTCCCTTTAAGGACTTCAAGTCAAGTACCAGCCAAAGACGGAACTACAGGATTTCTAAATCTACAATATGCAGTATTCATTTATATTGTCCATTTTACCCCTCTAGTTTTTTAAATTGATTTGCATATATCCACCCTTACACAGTTTATCCTTGTACTTTGTGCCCTTATACACATTGTTGTTGTTGTTGTTATGTGCCGTCGAGTCGCTTGGACTCATAGTGACCCTATGTACAACAGCTCTAAACCCTGCTCTATCCTGTGCCAATCTCATTGCCTCTGACACACCCATCCCGATTACCCCAGTCACCAAATCAATCCACCTCATAGAGGGTCTTCCCCTCCTACACTCCCTCTACTCTACCCAGCATGATGTCCCTCTCCAAAGACCTGTCTCTCCTTGCAACATGTCCGAAGTATGTCAGACGAAGCCCAGAATCTTTGCCTCCAAGGAGTAGCCTGGTTTAACCCTCTCTAGGATGAATCTGTTTGTTTTCTTGGCAGTCCATGGTACACTCAATACTCTACTATGTGCAACCTATGTACAACATATACACATTAGACTTCATATAATTAACTACCTATCCATGTATATTATCACACTGTCTCCCTAACACCTCACTGACCACTCAGTCTCCCCGTCTGTCCAGCAGCTTCCACCATCCCAATGATCATCTCTTCTTCCTACTTTTCCACCATTGCCTCCTCCTTTTTATTTCGCGTGCAATACTTCATTTGCGTTGTTTTTAACTTACGTCTATTGTGTTTTATGCAATCTTTCAGTTACACTGTTTTCTGCAATCATTCATACATACTGCATTTTGTATAATTAACTACTATTGATCTTCTCCTTCCCTTCAAGTCTCCTTTGCATCTTTCTTATTCTTTCATGCCCCTCCTCTCAAATCTGACCACGAAACTCTACTATCCTAGTAATGTCCATGTTTCTGCTTTTTTTGCCTCCTCCTCCCTTTCCACGTTCGGACATCTACACACATCTAACTTGTTAATGATTTTGAAAGACACTATAAAAGATAATGTAAAGCATTATGTTAAGTGAACTAATTCAGTCTCATAAAGACAAATACCACATCATACCATTATTGTCAAGTGTATTTTCAATGCATACTAAATAGGATTAAAAAGATTTCAAGATTAAAGAAGGAGCTCCAATGTCCTAGTCTCTGAAGATTTCTCGGGGCCACCCTTCCCAAGTGGGTCAAATATACTAGTAACTCTTCAGAAGAAGGATAGGCAGTCACATCCATAGCAGTTTACAGTCTCAGAAAGCAGGTGGGTCAATTCCAACTCCATAATAATGAGTGAACAGGATTTAGCAATAAATAAGTAGGACATCGAATTAATTCAAATCTCTGATAAGCAATAATGTATATTTAGCACAAGAATTCTCTGAGTATTTTCTAAAATGTACTAAGGCATAAAATGGTTGCCATTAATATCAAATTTAAATTTACCTGAAAATGTGCATTTTTATCGGGCAAGCCAGACGCTGTATGGAATAAAAGACAAAAAGCATCAGAAGTCAGCTTTTGCCTTTCTTCAAGGAATTTCTAACGCCAGTTGAAAAGAGAGAAGGAGCATAAACACATGAAACAATTTAAGGAAGCAGTGCCCATTGAAGTGGCTGGGATAAGTCCCGAAGCCTGTCTTCCCCACCTCTCAGCTTCTTCTCATTACAGATGCATTTGACAAATCTGGTACACATGCTTCCTCAGTGAAAAGGAAGACAACGACTATCTACTATTGTCTACTTTGTTGATTGAAAAAATGTGAAGAGACTCAAGATTATTCAAAGTGGATCTGTCACAATTTCCTTGGGGTTTAAAAAGATCAAAGCTTACTCTGAGAAAAAAAAAAAGATACTCCCCCCACACACACAAAAAATGGTCTTAAAACATAGAAAAGGTAGAGGGAGCTGGTACTTCAAGCCAGATTTGGTGGAAATCAGGAAGTATGTGCTCTGTACTAAGGAATATAAATTTCAGTGTATATATATATATATACTCACACACACACTGATATATATATATATATATATATATCAATTACAAGTTTACCTGGAGAGGAACACTATCAGTTAAAACCCTAAACTAGTTATACTCGACATGAAATTGGTTTTGGCTGTCAGTTTTCTTGTAACTCCCTTGTTCACCACCTTAAGTCAGTGGAAGGTGTAATGGTTTATCTGCATGCATCTAAAGAAATTTGGACTTTTTTGGCCAAGGGTTCAAATGAACATTCATTTATAGATTTGAAGTAAGAGTAACAATAGTGAGCTTTATCGTTGAGGGTTTATGAAGGATTGTTGTTGTTGTTATTATGTTGAATGTACCATGGACTGCAAGAAAACAAACAGATTCATCCTAGAGAGGGTTAAACCAGGCTACTCCTTGGAGGCAAAGATTCTGGGGCTTCGTCTGACATACTTTGGACATGTTGTAATGAGAGACAGGTCTTTGGAGAGGGACATCATGCTGGGCAGAGTAGAGGGACAGCGCAGGAGGGGAAAACCCTCTATGAGGTGGATTGATTCAGTGACTGGGGTAATCGGGATGGGTGTGTCAGAGGCAATGAGATTGGCACAGGATAGAGCAGGGTTTAGGGCTGTTGTACATAGAGTCGCTATGAGTTGCAAACTACTTGACGGCACATAACAACAACAACAACAAATTATTTGCTGTCTTATAGCCTGTAACCCATAGCAACACTATGTACAGCAGCTCTGAACCCTACCTTTTCCTGAGCCAGTCTCACTAATTTCTACACACCAACTCTGATTGATCCAGTTACTGTATCAATTCACCTCATCTGGGTCTTCCTTTCCTGTTCCACCACCATTCTGAGCATGATAACCTTCCCCAAGGACTGGTCTCTCCTCGCCAAGTGCCCAAAGCATGTGAGATGAAGCTTTAAAATCCTAGCCTCCAATGAGAAATTTGGCTTCGCTCTCTCCAAGACAGACCTATTTGTTTTTTTGATGATCCAAGGTATGTTCAAGACTCTTCTCCAGCACCACAATTCAAAGGTATCTATTCTTCTTCTTTCATCCTTAGTCATTGTCCACTTTCTGATGTGTGACAAGTAATTGCAAAGATCCTGGCCTGAATCTGTTGCTATGTGCTGTCAAGTCACCTGTGACTCATAGTGACCCTAAGTACAACAGCTCTAAACCCTGCTCTATCCTGTGCCAATCTCACTGTCTCTTATACACCTACCCCTGTTATCCCAGTCACTGAATCAATCCATCTCATCGAGGGTAATAAATATCAGCCTTTAGCATAGTCCAGGTGATTGTTAAGTCATTCAATCCTTTGTTTCAAAGAGTATCAAAGATAACTTTAATATGTTGAAAGATCTTCATATTAGTTGTTGTAAATTGTCAAATTAGAACTGACTTGTGACTCTGTAGCACAACCCTCAGTAGGGTTTTGGGAGCAGTAAATCACACAGAAGGTAACTGCCCATCTTTCTTCTGCAGGATAGCATAGTTGGAAGATTTGCATTAAGTGCCTCTGCATAGACAGCACTCATACCACTAAACCTCTCTCTCCCCATCTCCATATCTATCTATCTATCTATCTATCTGTCTATCTATCTATCTATCTATCTACCTACCTATATATCTACCTACCTACCTACTTATCATCTATCTTTTGTGTTGAGTTGCACTGTGCTCAAGATTTAGAAATTTAATACAACAAATGATAATTTCTCTCATGATAATGGTCAGAGAACTAAACTGATGGAGTATCCTACATCTTGATTGTGATTATTTTACATGCAAGAATGGAAGACAAAAATTATGGTTTTTCCTGTAGTTACACTTTCTGGTTCTCAGAATTTACCGGTCAGAACTAGTATTGTGGTATATCAAATCATAGAAGACAACACAGTGTATTTCTATGTTATTCTAGAAGTTAGAAAATGGAAAACACTGATCTAACAATGACTGTAGTATCTATTACTACGATTAGTCTGTGAATGAATTAGATATTGGGTATGTCTTGATATGTGCAGTTGTAATATCTATGCTTGATGGAACCAAGTATGTGAAACCATGAGAAGTATTTTATTTAGGACTAAAACTATCTGTTTATAAGAATGTGTAGGAATAACCATTAAA
>NW_006399862.1:5870510-5874211 GCF_000299155.1 Elephantulus edwardii
ATATATATATATATATATATAAAATCATCTTTTACGCCAGAAGCTACAGTAGACTTAGACTCTAGGGACATAGCCCTAAACAAACAAGCACACTCACTCATGGGATTTTGTTTAGTAATGCTATGATATGTTATTAAGCTACAGAGAAATTAAGTTATAAAAACAGACTGTATAAAATAGTAATATATAGGAAAAATGCAAATATGAGGAAACAGGTGACATGTGCTGTAATTTTAGCAACTGCAGAGAAATGAAGCAACATATTTGTAAGAATATAAAAGAGGAAATTAGGGAAAATGCTTTCTTGGATATTGTTACATAAATATTATCATCAGACAATAATATGCTCTAAAATATATGTAAGTGAATCACTCTGTCTCAATGACAAAAGCAATATACACAGGATCAACAAAATCCAATAAAGTACATCAGTCCCAAATAGAATGCCTGTTGTGTAATTGCGTATACTTCCTAATCAAAACAATTATTCAAAAGTATCTCATCCACATAAAAGTGAATCTCTTTTTTGAAGTATATTTAAACTAATTGAGATTTCTACTAAGTTCCAATTTTCATTATAATGCTCTAGTTTCAGTTCCCTAGCAGATGAATGTTTTGTCTTTTTTGTTAAAATATATAAGTTAACAATGTTCTTCCTGTTATAAGTGAATTCCATTCCAGTCTTTAATGTGATCATAGTTACAGACACTGAAATGGATTGCAGAAAAAGAAATTCCCTTAGTGAATGTTAAGAACCATTATGAAAATCTTTTCTTCCTCCTGGTTGTAATAGACTTCAAACTAAGTTTCTGAAAAGAGTAATAAATAGTCATCTTTTGAATACTTTTCAAATTCACATGTTTATTGAGAGAAAAGCCAGTGAGTATTAAATATTTCCTTAAATGCCTAAAGACGTTTAAACACTGAAATGGCTGAATAAGAAAAGGCTCTTTTGGTATGAATTTAGTCAATGCTCTACCCAGATATGAAGTATGAATAATGTATTTCAAGAATAATATTACACCAAACAAGAATTCTAACTTAATGCATGTGATACTGTTTCATGTAACATGAGTTCTTGGAAAATCTCTAACTTCTTTCTATGTGTATACTGTGTAAATCAGAGTGATAGTAGAGGGAATAATTATTCTTGCTCAGGTAGTTGAAGTTATCATTTGGTAAAGTATATATTTGTACTGTTGTGTACTGTAGAGTTGGAACCAACCTGTAGCTGACCATCTGCAGGTTTTAAGAGGGAATTAATCACGTGGCAGAAGACTGTCCATCTTTCCATGAAGCAACTGGTGGTCTCGAACCATGTGCCTTCAGGATTGCAGCACAGCTTCTTACTACTAGGTCACCAGAGCTCCCTAAATATATATATAGAGAGAGTTTCTGGAGGCCTATTGTTAAGGAAGTGGATACCACTCCTGTGTGTATGTGTGTGTGTGTGTATTCAGAAAATTTTTTAAAAAGTAATTTTTCATGTGTGTGTGTGTGTGTGTGTGTGTGTAGATAGGTAGGTAGGTAAGTAGGATAGATAGATGATAGATAGATGATAGATAGATAGATAGATAGATAGATAGATAGATAGATAGATAGATAAAAGAAATCTGGCAGCCTAGTAATCAGAAGTTGTGCTGCTGTCTAATGGTATGTGGTTCAAATCCACCAGAAAGAGGAGCCATCTTCTCCTGTGGAATTTACACCCTCTGAAAACCCACTGAAAGGACAGCTATGTGTTTGTTCTGCCTTCATGGGAATGAGGTAAGGAGGAATATATGCATATTTATACAAAAGATCTTGATGGGAAAAGTAAATATCATTTTCTTCTGAAAATTCATATATTTTAAAAACATTTTTATACAATGAAAACATTCATTGTTCATAAATATAAAACCCTTATAAAGTTAAAATAAGTGAAAATATACGCAAAAAAGAGAAAGCATGGCAAAAGAGTGAACTGCTTTTGGTCAAATGCTAGGATTACAAATGTATCAGATGGGTAGAATTAGAATTAGAAACAGACATTCCTCGGGTACTCTGCTTTCTGCCAAGATCAATCTCTAATAATGTCTCCATGATGTTCTAAGCTCAGCTTTCATTTCTGTTACTTCTCTGTCAATGTATTCTTCCAGTCAATTCTGGATAATCTTCAGCAGGATTTTTCTTGCCTGTGATGTTAGTGATACTGTTTAAAAATTTCCACACTCTGTCAGGTTACCTCTTTCTTTTTTCCTAAAGGGGGGTGGGGTGCGGGGAAATACATAGGGCTCTCTTCCAGTCAGTTGACCTGGTAATTGTCTTCCAGATTTCTTGGCATAACCTGGTGAGCATTACTAGGGCAGCCTCTGCTTTTTGAAATATGTCAATTCGTATTCCATTGATTCCTCAGGCCTTCCCCCACCCCCACCAAGTTCTTCAGAGCAGCCTGCACTTCCTCCTGCATGACTATTGCTTCTTGATTGTATTTTGTTCCAGGAAATTCTTCTTTGTCAAGTAATTCTTTTTGGTAAAATAACTATGTATACTCGTTCCCTCCTCTTTTAATGCTTCCTGGATTATTCAATTTTCTGCCCATAACATCCGTAAGTATTGCAGCTCATGCCTTGAATTTGTTCTTTAGTTCCTTTAGCTTAATAAATGCCAAGCAAGGTTTGCCTTTTTTATTTTAGGACTCTGTCTCCTTGCACATCTCATTGCAATATTTTGTTTGTGTTCCTTGGTTGCCCTCTCAAATCTTCTAGTTAGCTCCTTAACTTCTTGATTTCTTCTCTTTGCTTTGGCAAAGGTATTTGACTCTGTGAATCACCACAAATTGTGGCTAACCTTGAGGAGAATGGAAATCCAGAACAATTGAATGTTTGTGCTCATGTTAAACCTATACTCAGACGAGGAAGCAGTCTTTAGCACAGAGCAGGAAAACACTTCATGGTTCTAAATCAGGAAAGGAGATTGTCAAGAAAGTGTCCTGACTCCACATATTTTCATTCAGGAGGCTGGACTTAATGAGAATTAATGCTTCATCAGGATTGAAGTAAGACTCATCAACAACCTACATGATGTAGATGACACAACCTTACTTGTTGAAACTGAGGAAGACCTGAAATACTTGCTGAAGGAGGTCAAGGACTGTAGTCTTCAAAAAAGATCGAAGCCCAACACTAAGATAACAAAGATTCTCACCTTTGGGCCAATTGGCAGCGTCATGAAAGATGGAGAAGAGATTGAGGTTGTTGACAATTACAGCTTGCTCAGATCCACAACCAAAACTCCTGGCTCCAGCAGTCAGGAATTTAAAAGACTAATTGCACTGGGAAAATCTGCTGTCAGGGACCTCTCCAGAGTGCTAAAAACAATAGTGTCAGTCTAGAGACTAAGGTGCACTTGACCCAGGCCATGGTTTTCGCAATTTCTTGTTATGCACGAGAGAGCTGATGCCTTTTAGTTGTGGTGTTAGAGAAGAGTCTTGAACATATCACAGACTGCCATGAAAACAAATAGGTCTGTCTTGGAGAGAGGGGAACCAAGTTTCTCCTTTCATCTCACATACTTTGGCCACTTACCCAAGAGGGCCTGTCCTTTAGAGAATGATATGCTTGAAAGGGTGGAGGGACAGGAGAAAAAGATATCAGATGATATGTATTGATACAGTAATTTGGGTAATGGGAATAGGTGTGTCGGAGTCAATGAAACTGGCT
>NW_006399862.1:5874481-5875740 GCF_000299155.1 Elephantulus edwardii
GGAATTCCAAAATCTCTGTAAATGTTCATTGAAATGAAAAATAGATAAAAAAAGAAAAAAGTAATGATTATTAAATGTTGTGCATTCTAATTTTGCTTAGCACAATTACATGTTTATAAGTCAAAATAAACTCAAGAAACATAAATTGGTTGATCTCAAGAAAATTCCAACACAAAGGGATTCTATGGGTCTTCTCGATGAGTTTGCTTGTATTTTTTTAAGTTATTATTATGGAAGATGACTTGCCAGGTCTTTCCTCCAAACTGTCATTAGATAGATCTCTCCATATCAAACTTTTAGGATAGTATTCAGTACAAACAATTCCCATTAATTAACCATATGACATATATTTATAACTTAGATACAGTATATGAAATGTCAAAGTTAAGGTAGTAATTCACCTATCTCCCTACTGGCCCAATAATTCAAGATCTGGAGATAATACCTATTTTGCTTCTGGCTACATGCCCTGAACCCAACAGAGTGGTAGCACAAATTTAGTTTATGAATAAAGAGGCATGAAAGAGGACAGTGTGCTAAGATTTTTATGTCACTCTTGGGTATTAAAAATTTTTCCTTAAAACCAGGAAACTAGGAGTTACTTGTCTCTGTGATAAATGTATTCAACATCTTTCCTCCTCTTTTGTCTAATTTTTCTTTTATAATAGGAAATTGAAGTGGAACTTTTTTCCCCCTTAATTTCAGTCAAAGCCCTAAAGGCAAAAATAATAATATATTAGGTGTGAGACCACCAATGATGAATATGTAATATGCTAACAATTTTAACATCCATTTGCCAGCCTCAGGGACCACCTTCTCTAGTCTTAATAAAAAAAATGTATGTTGAAGAGTCAAGAAGAGAATATTTATTTGCAAAAGGTGTCATCATTTTGTATTTTCTGTGCCTCTCATGCTCCCTGACTCAGAGTCATGAAAGAAGGAACTCAAGATATCTGTGTATCTTGATATTGGGAACTGTTGTGATAATGACTAAAATATTTGATAAAATATCACCTTCACCTATAATTTTTTTCCTGCAAAGACTATGTTCAGGCCAATGCTTGCTATTGTTTTTCATTACTTGTAATTTTCATTTGTCCTTATGACCTTGGCTGACCCTACAGCAGGTTGTCAGAGGCAGTTAATCCCATGAGAGCAGAGTTCTCACCATTCTTGCAAGGAGCAATTGGTAAATTCAAACTAGAGTGCAGCACAGCTTCTAAGCAGTAGTTCATCAGAGCTCCTTATGTGTCATCTTA
>NW_006399862.1:5876122-5878838 GCF_000299155.1 Elephantulus edwardii
CCCTTGAAAGTCTGTTTTAATTGTCCACTTGCCACAGTGCTTGTCAAAGCCAGTTCTGATTAATCTCCTTTGTCAGTGTGTCCTTTGCCATTCCCTATCACCCCTCCTTGAGAGATACTTCACCCTGATTCATAAGGAATCTTGTTTTACAGTTGGACTCTACCAGGAGGTCCCAGGGAGAGCACTGGGCCAACTTTTCCTGTATGATTTTCAGCCTTGGAAACCGGCTAAAGTGTCAGCTGTGAGTTGGTTTCAAATTGTGACAATGAATGTGTATTTTGTATATACCCACAAAATGTAAAATACAGAAAAGAGTGTCAGGCATGTTCAATAAATATTTGTTGGATACATGAAAGATTGAAGGCAGTATTTTGAAATATAATGGTCTATCTACTACCAGTTATCTTTTAGTCAACTTCATCTCAGGAAACCCAAAGTGTCAGAGTAGACTTGTGCTCAATACAGTTTTCAGTATGGTACAATTTTCAAGACACAAACCCCTGATCTTTCTTTCAAAGTACCTCTAGGTGGTTGCAAACCTTTGTATTTCTATTAGCATCTGACTTACTTACCATTTGCCCCATCTAGGAGCTATTGAAAGAGTTAAATGGAGAATAAACTCCATTTTTACAGATCATATAACAATGAACACTGAATTTCTCCATGCACCATCAGATTCATGAGAAAGCATCAATGTCACCCCAAAATGTACTTCTACAATGAAACCATACATTTGTTACTAGCAGTCATTTATCAGGAAACACATTACACTGGGACAGTCTGAAATCAAGTATCTCTCCATTGAGAAACAATGATGTCTATCTGAGGACTACGGTGCTCCAGACTCAGGCCATGTTCTTTTTCAGTCACTTGCTATGAATCTGAGAGTTGGTAAATGAATACGGATGATGGAAGAATTGATGCCTTTGAGTTGTGGTGTTGGAGAAGAGTACTGAATATCTCATGGAATGCCAAGGAACAGACAGATAGTTCTTGCTGAGCGTACAGTCAAAGTGCTCCTTGGGAAAAAAAAAAGTGCTCCTTGGAGGCAAAGATGATACAGCTTCCTTCTACATACTTAGGGCATGTTGTTAGGAAAGGCTATTTCTTGGAGAGGAACATCTCTGCATTCATGATGACCTATGTGATATAATACTGTGCATGTCATGATGTAAAAAGGGTGTCCTATGCCATGATATTTACATGTCTGGCTATTTTTATAGTTTATGTTTAGAGGTACAACATGTATATTTCAGTTTGGTTTTTGAGGAATGATTTTCATGCTGCCAGTTACTTAATATCTCAGATGATTATATGCTTGGGTATTTATAATTCACTCCTGTTTGTACAGTACTTGCCATTCTGCCTTACTGATGTAGCTTGTGGCTGTAAGGCTGGAAGCTGTACCACTGGTGTCTCAAGTATCAAAAGGGTCACTCAAAGTGGAAAAGTGGTAGCAGAGCTCCTAGATTAAGACAGACTAGGAAGAAGGACTGTCCATCTACTACTGATACAACGGGCCTGTGAAAAGTCTATACCCAACAGAGGGACATAAGAAGTTATAGTATTAGAGATAGATCCCAGATAAGAAGTCACTAAAATATGAGGAAAAACAGTTGCAGACACTCATAAATAACCATAACATACAATGTATGAGGTATGAAGGTAAGAAAACTGTAAATATTTAAAAATGAAATTATACACATGAAGGTTGGCATTCAAGGTATCAGTGAACAAAGATGTACTTAGCATGAGTCCTTTCAATCAAACAGCCTGGGCTGGGAATGAAAAACTGAAGAAGAATGATGCGTTACATCCATACTTAAAATGGCAATATAAAGATCCATCCAGAAGTACAATGCCGTGTATGATAGAACACTATCCATTCACATAAGAGGAAGATCTGCTAATATGATAACTATTACTCAAATGTATACGATGACAACTACAGCAAAAGATCCCCATGTACTTTGTTGATTCAGAGACTATACTCACAGTTGCAGTTCTAAGAATAGGATTTATTACAGAAATGCATTGGAGAGTGGGGGGCACAAATAATATTTTTGTTGTAGTTGTTATGTGCCCCTGAGTCACCTCTGACACATAGCAACCCTATGCACAGTAGCTCTGAAACCTGCTATGTCCTGAGCCAGTCCCACTGATTACAACACACCAACCCCCATTGCCACAGTTACTATATCATTGCATCTCATCTGGGGTCATCCTTTCCTGTGATGTACCTCCACCTTTCTAAGCATGATGTCCTTCTTCAAGGACCAGTCTTTCCTGGACACATGTCCAAAGTATGTGAGATGGAGCTTCAAAATTCTAATCACCAAGAAGAAACTTGTTTTCACCCTCTCCAAGACAGACCTATTTAATTTCTTTGGTAGTCCATGGTATGTTCAAGACTCTTCTCCAGCACCCCAATTTGAAGGCATTGATTCTTCTATCATCCTTAGTCACTGCCTAGCTCTCTGAAGCAGAACAAGTAATCGTGAAGACCATGGCCTGGATCAAACACTCCTTAGTCTCTAGACTGACACTGTTGCTTTTAAGCACTCTGAAGAGGTCTCTAACAGCAGATTTTTCCAATGCATAGTGTTAAGCATGTTGATTGTGGAACTGAGCAAGTTGTAAGTGTTATAACAACCTCATTCTTTCTCCATCTATATCATGGTGCTGCCAATTGACTCAGTGGTGAGAATCTTTGTCT
>NW_006399862.1:5880013-5896619 GCF_000299155.1 Elephantulus edwardii
ACCACAGTTTATCCACAGCAATGCCAGTCTCTCTACCAGGGTCTCACTCTTAAAGTCTCACTATCAACAGGGTCTTGCTCCAGTCTTTCTCATGTCTTGCTGCCACAAGTCTTTCTGCTCAGTAGGTAAACACTCTCTTATCCTAATTCCTCATCTGTTGATATGTTGCAAGACCAGGTATCTGCAGTTAAAGCTAGCTGGTGAGTTGATAATGGGGGGGGGGAGAGTCAAGATTTTGGGTAATACTGCAAATATCAAATGGTATGTTTCAGTTAACAGGTGCAGCCCTGGATGTGCTCATCAGTTTATGCCAGGAAATCTGGAGGACAATTTACTATATGACTAACTAGAAAAGATCCCTATTTCTCCCTATTTTCAAAAATGGGGATCTAATAGAATGTCAAAATTATCAAACAATACCATTAAGATCACATGCTAGCAAAACAGTACTGAAAAGGATCCAAATATGCATAGAACAGTAGTACATTGACACAAAACTATTAGAAGTTCAAGCTGAGTTTAGAAAAGTCCTTGGAACTAGGGCTATCATTGCTGATATCAGATGGATACTGGCTGAAAGCAGAGACTATCAGAAGAATGTCTATTTTATTGAATATGCAAAATCAATTAAGTATTTTTATCATAATAAATTATAGCTAATATTGTGAAGAATGGAAATCCTAAAACACTTAATTGTGCCCATGAGAATTCTATACCTAGATTAAAAACCTGTTGTGCAAACAGAGCAATCCTGTGGTTTAAATTAAAAAAAGATATTTGTCAGGATTCTATTCTTTCTCTATAAATATTCAACCAGAATATCTACTGAGAAAATAATCCCTAAAACTTGACATTTTCAAGAAGAATGTAGCATCAGGCTTGTAGGAAGTCTGATTAACAACTTGCCTTATGCAGATGACACATATTGCTTGCTGAAAGTGAGGATGATAGTAAATTCTTGGTGCTGAAAATCAAAGACTACAGCCTTCAGTATGGATGACAGTTCAACAAGAAAACAAAAGTCCTCACCACATGGCCAAATAGCAACATGATGATAGATGGAGAAATGATTGAAGCTGTCAATGGCTTCATCTTTCTTGAATCCATAATCAACACCTTTGGTACAAGAAATGAAGAAATCAGGAGACATATTGCATTGGGAAAGTCTGCTGTCTCCAAAATGCTGAAAAGCAATGATGTCAGTTTGAAAACTAAGGTGCACATGATTCAGGCCTATCTTCTCTAGGCATCAGACAGCTGGGCAATAAATAAGGAGTACAGAAGGAGATCTGATTCCTTTGAACTGTGGTACTGGAAAAGAGTAATGACTATCCCATGGACAAAAACAAACAGATAAATCTTAGAAAATGTGCAGCCAGAGTGCTATTTGTTAGGCAAAATTGGTGAAGCTTCATCTTTCAATTTGAGCATGGAGCTAGGTGAGGATATTCCTTGGAAAGGGGCATCACACTTGGAAAGATGGAGGGTCAGTGAAGGAGAGGAAGACCCCCCGCAGGCTTGATTGACACAATGACTCCAGCCATGGGTTCTAGTGTCAGAAGTAAGGAGAATGGCTCAGGGTAGTACAGGGCTCAGGTCAACTGTTCATAAGATTGCTGTGAGTTACAAGATCTCAATTCAGGAAGACCTGACAATAACAGCAAGGCACCTGAGTTTCCTATATATATTGTTATTGTTGTGTTTATTGGTCATCCAGTCGCTTGAGACTCTTAGCAACCTCATGCACGATGGCTCTGAACGCTCCAAGGACTGGTCCCTCCTGGTAACACATCCAAAGAATGTTAGACAGAGCTTCAAAATCTTTGCCTCCAAAGACCTACATGGTTTCTCCCTTTCCAGGATAGACCCGTTCTATACTCTGTTCAGTACCCCAGCACCACAACTCGAATACATTGATCCTTCTTCAATCATTTTTAGTCCAGCTCTCTGATGCAAAGGAAATGATTGCAAAGACCCTGGCCTGGATCAGACACACCTTAGTCTCTAAACTAACATTGTTGCATTTTAGAACTCTAGAGAGGTCCCTGACAGCAGATTTATCAAGTGCAATTCATTTCATTTCCTGACTGCTGGTGCCACGAATGTTGATTGTAGGACCAAACAATCTGAAGTTGTTAATAATCTCATTTTTCCCTCCATCTATCAAGATGCTGCCAGTTGGCCCAAGGTGAGAATCTTTGTTTTACTGATGTTGAGCTTTAATCCATATTAGAGACGGCAATCCTTGACCTTCTGTAGCAAATACTTCAGGTCCTCATAAGTTTTTATAATGTAGGTTTGTTAATCAGTCTTCCTCCAAAGCTGTGGTCATATTCCTCCTCTTAAAGTGCAGCCTCCCAAATGATGTGTTCCACATATAGATTGAAAAGGTATAGAGACAGGATGAATCCCTGACACACTCCTTTCCTGCAGTGTTTACTTTCTCTAATCTGATGACTGCTTCTTAGTCAGATATAGATTTTGCATGAGCACAATCAAGTGTTCTGGGATTCACATTCTACTAAAAATTAGTCATAATTTGCTGTGTCCATGTAGGCAAATTGCTTTCCATAGTCAATGAAACACAAATAGACATTCCTCTGGTACATGCTGCTTTTAGCCAAGACCCATTGACATTTGCAAGAATGTCTCTGGTTCCATGGCCTCTTCTATACCCACCTTTCATTTCTGACAGTTCTCTGTTGATACATATAATCATTGTTACAAGCCAATTCAGAATTGACTAATGACTAGCTCTCAAGTGAGTTTTTACAGGCCATAAATCTCCCAAAGGGAAATTCGCCATAATAACACCTTTGTAAAAAGAAATGCAAAACTAAATTTAATCTCATGGATACATTTGGGGAGTGAGCAAGAAAGATGCGACAGGCTTAAACACATAACTGACAAAGTTTTAACAATATTGTTGTTCTTGATGATTTGCTGGGGTTTTTTTCACTAAGTTTTAAATTTATATGGGTTGAATTGTATACTTAAATATATATACATATATATATATATATGTATATATATAATCTTATATATTATATATATTTAATTATATATATATAAAATCTTAATCACCTATACTTGGAGAGATAATCCCATTTGGGAATAAGTTCTTTTCTGTGAGTTTAATAAGGACAAATCAATAAAAATCTCAGTGATAATACTCAAGGCAGTCATAAAAATTATCTACAACCTATTGAAGCAAGATTTATGGGAGAATAGAGACTCAACATTGTATGCTGACAACTGTAAGTAAAGATTCTAAAGACATAGATTCTGTCCATGAAGGTCAGGTACTTTCATTTATTCTCCATCGTGGGAGGTTATTCCTTCAGTGGTAAAAAATGATGGTTTGTGGAGATACCTCTGACAGTGTAAAAAGTAAAAAAAAAAAAAATAGGGGAATTAAAAATTAGGATATTGTGAGAACTGTTGTAAGTCCACGTATTGCGTATAGCATAAGTTGAGGTGAGCCGAGGGTTAGCAGTGTCCAAACCACAAAGGAATCATGTTGTCATATTTTAACTTTGCCTCTATAGGGATTCATCAACCATATTTAGCCAGGGGTTTAGAAGAAATAAATCCACCCAGAAATTTAGAAAATCATTCAACTCTGAAATAATCCATGAAGAAAGCTTTGTCAACCTCAATGTCAAACGACAGGCACGTGTTTGATGTGATTAGAAAACCCGACTATGAATTTAGCTCTGATAAACTAGAATCCCTGTATCAGAGTTGTATAAGCTATTGTGAGCTCAGCTTAACACAAAACGTACTAGGAAAGAAAAGTATAGGTCCTGGGGCAGTGACTCCATGATTTAAGCATAAAACCATGAAACCACTTTGGCTGTCACTGCTTTTCAAAAAGAGCAGTGTTTCACAAAGAATGAAACTACTCACAAAGGATGGTTACATGAACCATTTCTAGGGAAATGGATGCAAGGCTTTGACTCCAACAAAGCTTTATCATCTCAAAGTTTAAAGTGTATATTAAGATCTGTAATGTAGTGAATCAAATTTAGAATCCAGTTCATCACATAGAATGCTTGGTGATAGTTACTCCTTAAAAAGCAACTGTAACTAAAAAAGTCAACTGTGCACATGGGTAGATAGAATAAGTGCTTTAGAACCAATAAGTACATGTTATGTATTCAAAGAGTACCTGTTAAATCATCCTTGCATTTTTTCCCAAAGGGAAAAAATAGTTTCTTTTCACAATGGATTAGGGAATATTTTTTTAATTTATATTACCTTTAATGAACATTTTTAGTAGTTTCTTGTCTTTATCTTATAGATCACAACATAATTTATTTATTGTATGGTGTGAATTGTCAAATATTTACCAGGCATTTACCAACTAAATTACTATGTGGTAAACATGTGCTCAGAAGTTCTGGTGGTAAAATAGGTAAGGGCTTGATTGCTACCCTAAAGATGGGTTGGGACACACCAGCATTAGAAAGGGACAGGAAGGAAAAAGAGCTGGGGCAGAATTTTCCCCACTTCCTTCCTGTCCTTCAGATTTTCATTAATCCTTGTCTATTTCTCTGTATCTTACCTTTCTCTTTAATGATATTATGCTGATAATCCCTTGATTTTACAGACCGTTTATTTATAGACTTCTTGATATATGTCTATTATCTTTTTAAGAAGCTTCAGCAGCCTAGTATGGGAGCTCTGGAGGTCTACCAGCAAGAAGCTACACTGCAATCTGCAAGGCACGCAGTTCGAGGCTATTGGCTTCTCCATGGGAGGGGGATGGACAATCTCCTCCCGTGAGATTAACGGCCTCTGAAAACCCATTTAAGGGTCAGCTATGGGTCGGTTCTGACTCTACCATACAACAACAACAAGTGCCCAGGTGGGTAAGGAAGTTTCAACCTACCAGCTACTCTATGAGACAAAGATGGGTTGGAGAAGCTCCTTCTATACAATTTACAGCCTCTGACAACCTGCTGGAGGGTCAGTTATCCACCGGTTCTGCCTCAATAGCAAAGAGGAGAAGGGTTTTCTATTTACTAACTTTTACTTCTTCTTCTTTCTTTCTTATCCCTTGTAACCATCCAAGAACGATTCTGTCTGTGTGTTGTACTTTCTTGAGGGTTGTTTTGTTTATAATATTGTTGTTATTCCTCTTTTTTGCTGACCTTCCCCAGCATAGTGTCTTTCACCAAGTATTCCCTCATCTCAAAAATATACTCAAAGTAGGTGAGAAGAAATTTGAACAACTTTGCCTCTGAAGAACATTCTGGTTACATATTTTCCAGACAGATTTGTTATTTTGTAAGTCCATGGGATAGCTAGTATTCTCTTCCCATGCCACAATTCAAAAGCATCCGTTCTTCAATCTTCCTTACTCTTTGTTCAACACACGGCCCCTATGAAGTACACTTTTGTCTGGTTACAGTGTACCCAGCAGTAAAATGGAAAGAACACTAATCAGTTCATCTAGTCGATGGTTTAGCATGATTAGATGAGAATTTTGAGAAAGCAGAGAGATCGTAGATGCAGACAGTGTCAAATTTTTACCCTTGGGAGTTAAAAGAGGATATTTGGGACTTATTAGTACATGGAAGAGGCATGGTCTAGTGGAGCTGAGTATTTGATTAGTATTTCTAAAGATACTATCTCATTGCATAGCATTGAACTCATATTTATTTCATGTTAAGATCTCCAGAAAGGAAAGACAGGCACAGCAGGTTGTGCAGATCTCTCTGAGGTTCTGCCAAGACTGGCTTTGGGGTTAAGTGGACAACAAGAGATATGCTGCAGCACAGCAAAGACTTAGTGCAAGGGTGATATTTAGAGCATCTGTATGCAAATTAGAGAATAATATCTTCTTTTTGTCTCTCTCTGCCTTCTAGTATTTCCACTAATATCTCAATCATTATAGATGGAATAGTCAGCCCACAGGGGAGAAGTGGCAATTTTTCAGAATCAGTCCCTACACCACAATTTGTGAATACAGAACAGAGAATGTGTAACCGTGAGACAGCAGCTTGAGAAACACTCAAGGGAGTCAATCTAGCCATTCTAAAAGCTTTCTTTATCAAAACGTGTTGTATAAACATCTTATTGGTATTGCACAGGCAGCTGTCTCATTTCTTTAGTTTGTTTATATTTTAGGTTTAATTGCATGTCTGAATTAAGCAGGTATAGTAGCATCAGGAGGTCAAACTATTAAAATCTGAAGCCTCTGGCACTTGATTATTTGGAATCGTTCCTGTAAAAGATGCTAAATGTATTCATAACAAAGTCTGACCTTCAAATCATGAATCTTTAAGCATAATAACACCAAGACAACTACATCTTAATATAAATATTTAACTTAAAATTTAGCTGGTGGTCACTTTATAATAATTGTTTTTGTAAATTTATAAATAACTAATAATTACTTGAGCTTTTAATTTGTTGCTCAAAATGTGTTAGAAGATTTATATATTGGTTTAAACTATAAACTTGTCATTTTTATAAACAAGAGATGATCATGTCTCAGGAATGTTGTGTGGTTAGCCTGAAATCTCTGTTTTATGATACTTTATCATACTTGCATCAAGTGCAAACTTTACAGAGTGAAAGTGTTTCTCTAGCATTTGAGGAAGTTTGAGTTGTGATTAATAGCATAAAAAATTACTTTGTTTCTTAATCCCTTAATTTTGTGTTCTCATTTGACCAAATGTTAAACTCCTGGACGCAAAGAAGTATTATCACCTGGTGAAGCTAAAATACAATGGCTAAGAACTCTTCTTTTTTTCCTATTCATTTATGTCATAAATTTTAATATTATGTATATTATAAGAAAGTAGAGAGGGTTTTGAATATAATTTCTTCTAACTATGATTTTAACAAAAGTTCACAGAAAAGTTAGATTTTCATTCATTGTTGCACATTTTTACCTCCTCTACTTCCCTGACTTTCCCCTGACCCAGTTCATTTATTTGTATTTTTTTAAATATTCCTTCATTATTGCACAATTACCTCCCTCCCCAAGTCATCGTTGCAATGTACCTCTTAGTCAAGACTATTGTCATACAAAGAATACCTAGTCATATATTCTAGAGTAATGACTAAGGATGACAGAAGAATTGATGCCTTTGATTTGTGGCCCTGGAGTAGAGTCTTGAACATACCATAGACTGCGAAGGAAAAAAAAAAGTCTGTCTTAGAAAGAGTGAAACCAAGTCTCTCCTTGGAGGCTAGGATTTTGAAGCTCCATCTCACATACTTTGGGCATATGGTCAGGAGAGATCAGTCCTTGGAGAAGAACATCATGCTTGGG
The DNA here is from genome assembly GCF_000299155.1 of Elephantulus edwardii. Classification (NCBI taxonomy): domain Eukaryota; kingdom Metazoa; phylum Chordata; class Mammalia; order Macroscelidea; family Macroscelididae; genus Elephantulus; species Elephantulus edwardii. The sequence goes on from NW_006399862.1 coordinate 5,887,302, forward strand.
ATGGTGGAGGGACAGTACAGGAGAGGAAGACCTTGGATGAGATGGATTGATACAGTGATTGGGGCAATAGGGATTGTGGTGTGTCAAAATTAGTGAGGTTGGCTTAGAACAGGGCAGGGTTCAGAACTGCTGTACATAGAAAGGGTTGCTGTGGGTCTCAGGTACTTGACAGCATCCAACAGAAACAACAGCAACAATGTAAGACTTTAGGAAATATGTCCCTTCTTATTATTCCACCAATGCACTTTGACATGTTATATGACATATTCAAACCCCACTTTCCTCATATATTATATGTAAAATATGTCATCTATCACTCAGGATGTGTGGGGGAAGGGGGTAAATTAAAGAACATTCTTTCAACAGGTTAAGATGGTTTTTCATTTAGTAAATTCAACAAATGACACGTCACACACGTTTTGTGTGCTTTTTTCCATAAAACAGAACTATTACTATCAAGCAAGAATTTACTCATAACTGACCCTGTAGTAGTTTTACTGAGACCATATTTTTATGAAAGTCCCATCCTCCCACAGAACCAATGGTGGATTCAGGCCACCAGAGAGGCATCACTTTTGGCACAATTTCCTACTGACTATTTCACCAAAACTTCCTATTCTCCATAAAATGGATAAGAGGATTTTAAAAGTGACCATAATAGTTAATGTGTGGTTCAAATTACTAAGACCTTGTGATATTAAGTCCATTCCCACACCTGGCGATCCTCTGTCAGTTTTCTGAAGCTATAAATCTTTCTTGTAGTATATTTCCATTCTTTCTACTATGAACATCAGATGAATACAAACTACTGACCTGTCAGTTAGCTGTACAAAATATAATGCACTGTGACAACTATGTGTGTGTGTGTGTGTGTGTGTGTGTGTGTGTGTGTAAGATTGTCTATTGAATCAGAACTGACTCAGAATGTTCCTGTGAATTTTCAGAAATGATTGGCTGTTTTTTGGTTTTTGTGTTGGTTTTTTTTTTATGATAGGCTATTTTTGTCCCACAGAGCAACTGGTAGATTTGAACCATGTGCTTTTGGGTTGGAAGTACAACTTCTTGGCACTAAGCCACCAGAACTCGTGTGTGTGTGAGCGCGTGTGTGTGTATACAGAGTAAGAGAGAGAACCCATCAGGTAAGATCCATGTGTAAAGTCATATTTTGTGTGTTTTAGAAAAGGTGTTTGCAATGAATAAGTCATTGTAAATATAAAAGTCAATCATTCTATTTCCAGCTTCATTTCTATCATGAAGCCCATATTTTCTAAATACTATTCCTTCTTCACTGTTACCCACTTTTGCATTCCAGTCACCAATAATCATTACCCATCCTTATTGCATGTTCGATCAATTTCACACTGCAAAATTTGGTAAAAATTCTCAATGTCTTCTTCTTTATCTGTAGATGTAGAAGTATATAGTTGAATACTAGTTGTGTTAACAGGTCTTCCTTGTATGCAAATAGATATTATCCTATCACTCACAACCTTGTATTTCAGGATAAAACTTGAAATTGACTTTTTGATTATGGATGCAACACCATTCTTCCACTGTGTTTCATTCCCTGCTTAGTATACCATATGATTATCTGCTTCAAAGTAGCCAAAGCTGGTCCATCGCATCTCACTAATGCCTAGTATGTCTTTATTCATGTGTTCCATTTATTCTTAAAATTTTCCAGTTTTCCAACATGCAAGCTATATACATTCTATGTTCCCATTGTTAAAGCATGTTTGTTATTGCTTTTCCTCATTTCATCTGACTTCCAATCTGGGCTCTACCACTGCACTTCTATAACTATACTCTTTGTTTAGTGTTCACAGGGTTTTCAAAGGCCTGCTCTTTAGAAGTAGGTGGTCCACCCTGCTTCCTGGTGTGACTTCATCAGGAAGCTCTGCCTGATGGGCTGCATAAGAAAGAGATTGACTACATTTGTGGAAGAAATCATTACAGAAGCTCTAGATGAAAAGTCAAAACTAGGCCGGGGCAGACGGTGGGTCAGATCATCAATTACTCATATGCAAGTTCAGGCAAAATTAAATGAAAATAAGTCCACAGCAATCAAGATATAATCTTGAATCAATTCCATCTGAATTTCATAATCACCTTAAGAATAATGTTGAGGCATTGAACACCAATGATAAAAGATCAGATGAGTTGTGGGATGATGTCAACCATGAAGGAAACAAAAGCAGAAAGGAAAAATAATTGAAATTGATATCACAAGAGACTCTAAAATTATACTAGAGTGTCAAGAAGCCAAAGCTAAAGGAAAACACATAGAAATGAAAGAGCTAAACAAACAATTTCAAAGGGTAGTTCAGGAGGACAAAGCAAATTATTGTAATGGAATGTGCAGAGAGCTGAAATTAGTGAATAAAAAGAAAACTCTGCATTTTTTAAGCTGAAAGAATTGAAAAACAAATTTAAGTCTCATGTCACAATACAGAGAGATGCTATGGACAATATATTGAGTGACCCAGAAAGCATCAAAAGGAGATGGAGGGAATACACAGAGTCACTGCACCAGAAATAATTGAATGACACTGAAAATTTTCAGGAAGTACCATATGAACAGGAGCCAGTGGTAATGAGGGAGGAAGCAGAAGTTTCAAAGTCTCTGTAAACTTTCATTAAAATTAATAAAAAAAAGAAAAAAACCACAAAACTAAACACAAAAGCAGCTGGAACAGTATGTAGATAACTGCCAGAAGTTCAAGCAGGAATTAGAAGAGGCTGTGGAACCAGGGATATCATTGCTGATGTCAGATGGATCCTGGCTGAAAGTAAGGAATACCAGAAGGATGTCGATTTGTGCTTTATTGACTATGCCAAGGCATTTGCCTGTGTGGATCATGAGAAGTTGTGGCTGACATTGAGAAGAATGGAAATCCTAGAGCTCTTAATTGTGTTCATGCAGAACCTATACCCGGGTCAGGAGGCTGTTGTGTGAATGGAGCAGGAAAGTACTTCATGGCTTGGATTGGGGAAGGAAGTGGTCCAAGGTTGTACTCTCTCTTTATACCTATTCAGTCGGTATGCTTAGCAAGTAATCCAAAAAGCTGGACTCTATTAGGAGGAGGAGTATGACATCAGGATTGTAGGGAGACTCATCAATAACTTTCATTATGCAAATGATACAACCTTGCTTACTGAAAGTGAGGAGGACTTGAAGTACTTGTTGCAGAAGATCAAGGAATGCAGCCTTAGGTATGGATTGCATCTCAATGTCAGGAAAAAAAATACTCTTACCACTGGACCTATAGGCAGTGTAATGATAGATGGAGATTGAAACTATCAACAGCTTCATCTTGCTTGGGTCCACAATTAACATCCTTGGTTCCAGCAGTCAGAAAATAAGGAGAGGTATTGCACTGGGAAAATCTGCAGTTAGGGACTTTTCCAAGTCATTGAGGACTTGCGCTGTCAGTTTGAAGACCAAGGTGTATCTGATTCAGATCATAATCTTTCTGATTACTTGCTATACATCTGAGATATGGACAATGAATAAGGATTACAGAAAAAGAACTGACACCTTTGAGCTGTGGTATTAGAAAAGAGCACTGAACATCCCATGGGTAGTCAAGAGAATTAAGAGATATGTCTTGGAAAGCCTGCAGCTGGAGTACTCTTTGGAGGCAAGAATGATGAGACTTCGCCTCACATATTTTGGGCATGCTGCTAGGAGGAGTTATTCCTTGTAGAAGGACATGATGTTGAGAAGCATGGAGGGTCAGAAAAGGAAAGGAAGACCCTCGACCAGGTGGACTCTTAAGGTGACTATTTCAGTGGGCTCTTGTGTGTCAGGAAATGTAAGGATGGTGCAGGATAGAACAGGGTTCAGGTTTTGGTTCATAGGGTTTACGAGTCATACTCAACTCCACCGCACCTAACAACAACAGCAACAACAAGAAAGAGTGTGCGCTTATGGAATATGGACCTAAGTAATGAGTTGGTGATTACTTTTATAGCTCACTCTATTTTGGTTATCTAAAACTAACTATGATTAATATATATATAATGATTATATATTAGAATATGTTATATAATTATTGTATATTATTAAAAGAATAATATATAGGGTTTATCTATATAAAGGATATTCAAAGGAGGTGAGGATGGCACAGGATAAGACTAGGTTCATATCTTTTGTTCATAGGGTTGCTATGAGTTGTACTCAACTCCATAGCACCTAATAACAACTATATATATCCATGTTGAGTAAATAATATCACTAAGAAAAGCAATTTGAATTTAAGAAACTATCAATCCTTCAACACTTAATAACCAAACATTCATTTATGTGTAGAACAAATGCATTGTGTTCAAAATAAAATTGCAAATCACATCATCATCATAGAACTTCAGAGCTGGAGGGGACCTTATACCTCCAAAGAGGACAGGCTTTAGTTTTTACAAATTCCGAAACTTGAGTAGAAACAACGGTAAGCACCTACATCCACTTTATTCCCAAAAGAGCCAAAGAGGTAAAACATTTTTGCACAAACCTTTCAGACACTACAAAATTTCCACTGAAGAGCTGTTTCATTGGATGGGAATAGTTTTGAAGCAGTCCACTGCCTCATAAGGTGAAATATTTTATTTTTATATAATTCCATTAAAAATGAACTCTCTTACGTTGAATCAAATAACCATTTGATATTTTTAAATAGTTTCTCACTGGATATTTATTTGAATCAAATATAATTATTTTGTTCATGTGAATTCCTCTAGCCTTGTTAGGGGATGAAGTAGTTAGAAAACTTATCCTAACTGCTGTTCTAAAGTCAGTCTCAATTATATTCTTTTACATAGTACTGAGTTTGAAAATGATGTAAAACCAGCTTACCACTATATGCCACACCTACTTCATTTTAATATTTAAACTCTTGGTTGTTTTTTTTTTTTAAATCAAGGGTTTGTGTTTTCTGTGGATCTTAAAAATTTGTGGATAGTTTATTATCAGGTTCACTTGTTTTATTATGGACCAAAAATTCTGCCCATTACGTTATTGTATACATTTTTTTAGGTCAAAGTAATTTCAGTCTTCTTTCTCTGACCTGTACCTGCTCAACACACCTAATTACCTTGGTTAGATTGATGTTATTACTTCAAACATTATCTATCATGTTTGTGAGGTTGAATAAAAAAAGCTATGTGCAAGATTATAAACCTCATTTATTGTGATATAATTTATAGTAATATTAATATTATTTATGCTTCATATCCCCGATGTTATTGCTACAACCTTAGTTTGCAATGAAAAGTAGAATGCTGACAGACATCAGAGAAGTTCCGTGTGTGTGTGTGTGTGTGTGTGTGTGTAGGTGTGTGTGTACCACAGAATCCTGTGTATGCAACCTATTACCGTCTCTAGCAATATATAACCTTTTGTGGCAGGTTCTGATGAGAAGAAAAGAAAAGGTCTAGGAGACTGTACATTACCTTTATAGCATTTTTCTTAATCAGTAGATATATTATTGATGAAATTGTACCATGTCAACCCTGTAAAATGGAATATGAATGTTTCAATGGGTGAGAAGCCTGTCTGTTGCAAAACGGATGCTTATTTATTGAAAACACAAGGGATTGGCTGATTTGAGTAGTGGACTATAAATTTATCAAGTGTGGAATAATTCACTACTTTCTAAAGGTTTTTGTTTTAAGAGTTTTTAAGTTCAATTAAAGAATAAAAAGTCCAGGAGATTTGGTTGGTTTGTTTCTCAAATTCAGTTCCTTTCTATTAAAGGCAATAGAAGTTATAATGGAAAAAAATAATTTTGTGTGGAACAATCTGTTGTTAAGTGAAAATTCACTGCTTTCATTCTAGCTACTTTAATGAGAAAAAAAATGGTTCAATGGAGTAAATAGTGTTATATTTCTAGTTGAGCAAAAATAGATCCAATTAAATGACTTTGTCAATAAAACAATACAGCATTTAAAAATAGATTAGGGAAAAAGTTAAAGGATAGGCAATTGATTTACTTCAGCTTGTGAGAATACAATGAACAAAAAAACACACTTTACTTGGATTTTAAGTAAACTTTTCCCTCTTGATCCAGCAGGAAAACTCTACAGTTTATCTACAAAGAATGAGAGACTGAGAAGGGCAACAAAGACAGAACTCACAGTCATTTCCCCTATGGGTTTAAAAATGAAAGCCTGAAATATCTGACCTTGAACTTGCAAGGAATTTACAGAAAATCAATTTCAGTCATTTCTAATTTTTTAAGCTTTGAAATGTATATATTCTCTAAATGAATTCTTATAGGACAATAAAGTGTTTTAGTATAAATAATAGAATCATTCTTGCTTTTGGAGGTTGCTTCTTGCATCCCAGGTGACTTCGTATTCTCAGATTTTGAGTGGGATCATTTGAAAAACCACAGATCTACATTTATGGGCAGATGTGTTATGGTCAAAGGTTTTCAACAAAATGGAAAAGCAACTAGGACTTTGTTGCTAGTTTATAGGGTCATCCAACTTAGTTTTAAACAATCTGCCAAGCTGCTTTACATAGCGGCTATACCAGTTTGCAAGCCCATCAGTAAGAAACAATTTTGCTTTTCCTATCTATCCTCGTGAGTTGTGAGTGTGGCCAGCATTTCAGGCTTTTTCATTCTAATAACTTATACAAGTATTTTCATTATTTTAATGTGAAATTCCATAGTGAGCTATAGGACCGAGCACCTGTCCCCATGCTTTTGTACTATCTGTATAGGACATCTCCTTTGAGGGCATCTCTTGTTCTTAACTCTTGTTCCTTTTGTAGATGAGCTGTTGGTTTTTTGAGGGTTCCGCCCCCCGTCTCCGTTGTTAAGTTGTCAGAGGTTTTTATGTATATTTTTGATTCAAGTCATTTATCTTGAAAAAACATTTCTTCTGAGTCTTTGCCTTGTCTTTTAAATCACGTAAATGAAGATGATGTGGAGAGTTTTACTGCTACTCTAAAGGTGGCAGTTGTCTGACAGTTCAAATCCTAAGGGCAGTGTCCTCACAAGTGGGTTAAAGTCTCAGAAAATCTATGCTATCCGGTTGAAACTCCCTTATATCTCTTGCGAACCAAAAGCAATGCTAAACAATCTAAGAAAATATTGTATCTCTACGCCCACCCCCCTCACCCCCCCATGGAACCAGAGCTAAGAGTCTTTGCCCAAATTGATTGCAGAACTGAGAATTGGGGGGGGGCGAGCCATAATTGGCAGCACTCAGTGCTTTGTAAGACTGGCCTAAAGCCCTGAAGCTCAAGACTGAGGCACCTATGAACACATTTTGGGAGCCGCCCTGATACATTCTGTTACGTTTCTAATTCATTGTTACTGTTCTGTGTGGTCTGTGAGCTACTGCTTTGGATATTGGACCCAGTAAAGAAGTAAGATTAGTGTTTGATGAGTAGAAAGAGGCATTGGAGCATGAGAATTGAGTTTTGTTGTTGATGCTGAGAGTTCCTCTTTGAGAAGCTGGTAAAACTCAGATATAGCCTTTTACACATAACCCCTTGCTCTTTTTATAGCCTGTTACAAAGTGAGCTGGGAGAGTAGGAAAGGAAGGCTGGAAAGAAAATGTGCAACAATGAATCAATAAAAAGATAACCTTTCTGTAAACTTACATGAGAATTACAATAAAATAAAGATATTTTTGTGTTGTTGTTGTTAGGCGCGAAGAGTCCTAGATGACTCAGTGACCCTATGAACGAAAGTCCTGAGCACTGTTCGTACATAGAGTTGCCAGAGGCAAGCCATTTCTGAAGTGGATGCGGCTCCTGCTTCCAGGCTTGTTTTAGTCGGGAAGCTCCAGCCAACACTGTCCACCATGGGAAACCATTACCACATTTGGCACTTAAGTGTCACAGTGTTCAGCATCACAGAAACCATGAGTTACCCCTGTACAGCAATGCACAGACCAGTGCTATATGACCTAGAAGAATGTTTGACAGGAAAACAATTTGAACCCGCCTGACGGCTGCAGATTTAAATCACCCACCTTTGGCTTGGTAGCATAGCTTTCTGTCCACTAGGTCAACATAGCTCTCTCTGTGTCATCATTGTTACTGTTCTTAGATGCCATAGAATCATAGACGACTCATAGAGACCCTATGAATGAAAGGCTGAGCACTCTTCGTACATAAGAGTTTCCAGAGGCAAGCCATTTTGGAAGTGGATGCTGTTCCTGCTTCCAGGCTAAAGATATTTTAGGAAAAAAGAATATTCTATCAACTTAAAACTGACTTAAAGCATAGGTTTTAGTTAGATTATCCTATTGTGAAAATTTTAAAGATCCAAGGTCACTTATATTTGGCAAAATGAAACTCCATACGTTCAGGAAAAATGGAAAATTCTCTAGGCTTTGGTTTTTAGGGAGTTGTTAATGCAAAATCAGCAGCTGTCTCATAGCTCATATCCATCAACAGCGCAAAGGGAGAGAGATGGGCAACAATCTCCTTCCTTAGAGATGATTTACAGCTCTCTGAAACCCCTCTGCATGGTCAGCCATGTATTCTCAACCCCTTGATGGCAACAAGTTGAGTGAATTGATGTTATGATATCCATATATGCATAGGTATTTCATTCCACCAAAACATCATTTTTCCATTTGATCCTGGGGAAATGGACTTATGCAGGAGAGGGCAGGTTTACATCATTTAGGGCTCTTACTAGAAACTTCAAAATGCCAGCTACTACGATGTGGGAGAAGGATAGCCAATCACCTCCCATGGAATTAACAACCTCTGAAAACCTCCTGGATGGTCAGCTGTTGGTCAGTTCCAATTTGATGGTACTCAACTATGTATTCTAACTCTTAAGAAAATATTTGTATTCTTTTTAAAATTTATTTTCATTTTCTTAATCTATTTTATTTTTTGTGATTTTAGTGACCAAAAAAATACTATTTAAAAAATATACCTATAAATGTAACAAAATTAATAGAATAAATTAATGCTTTCAATTAAACTACTGTCATAAATTTTTAGAAAGAGAACTACTATACATGAAGTTAATAGCAATCAAACTAATTATAAGCTTCTACTCTAGGATAGGTTACTGTTAAGCTGTAAACTGAAATATCTCATCTAATACTATAATCAAGGATGCTTTAGGCAGAATATTACATGATCCAGGAAGTATTAAAAGAAGATGGAAGGAATATACTGAGTCATTGTATCGAAAGGAATTGGCAGATACAGAAGAATTTAATGAAATTCTATGGTGATGAAGGAAAATGTTCAAGCTGCTTTGAAGGAAATAGCAAAAAATAAGGCCCCAGGAATAGATGGTATACCAATTGACATATTTCAGCTAACAGATGCTGCCCTGG
>NW_006399862.1:5897479-5902468 GCF_000299155.1 Elephantulus edwardii
GTCTGATACAGTCCATGGTCTTTGCAATCACTTGTTATGCATCAGAGAGTTGGACAATGACTAGGGAGGATAGAAGGAGAAGTGACACCTTTGAGCTGTGGTGCTGGAGAAGAGTATTGAGCGTACCATGGACTGCTAGGAAAACAAACATTCATCTTGGAGAGGGTTAAACCAGTCTACTCCTTGGAGGAAAGGATTCTAGGGCTTCATCTGACATACTTTGGACATGTTGTAAGAAGAGACAGATCCTTGGAGAGGGACATCATGCTTGGTAGGGTGGAGCGACAGCACAGGAGGGGAAGGCCCTCTATGAGGTGGATTGATCCAGTGACTGGGGTAATCTGGATGGGTGTGTCAGAGGCAGTGCGATTGGCACAGGATAGAGCAGGGTTTAGGGCCGTTGTATATAGGATCGCTATGAGTCGCAAATGACTTGACGGCACATAAGAACAACAACAACAACAACAACAATATCAATCAGGGAGAACAAATAATTTTTGTTGTTGCTAACTCAGTTATTTCTACACTCTACTGGGTTACCCTTATTTTGAAAGGTAGTTGTCCTCCAGATTTCTTTGCACAACTTGATGAGCATGTCCAGGGCAGCATCTGTCTGTTGAAATATGTTAATTGATATTCCATCAATTCCTGGGGTCTTGTTCTTTGCCAACTACTTCTGGACAGCTTGAACTTCCTCCTTCATCACCTTTGCCTCTTGATCGTATGCTGTTTCATTAAGTTCTTCTGTGTCAGCCCATTCTTTTTTGGTATAATGAATCCTTGTACTGCATTCATCTTCTTTTATGCTTCCTGGACCATTCAATATTCTGCCTATAACATTCTTAAGAATTGCAACTTGAGGTTTGAATTTGTTCTTCAATTCTTTCAGCATAAGAAGTGCTGAATGAGTTCAGCTCTTTTGGTTTCTTGACTCCAGCTTTTTTGCACATTTCATTACAATACTTTGCTTTATTTTCCCAAGCTGCCCCTTGAAATCTTCTGTTTAAGTTCTTAACTTCCTGATTCTTTCCCTTCACTGTGGCTTCTTCACACTCTAGTGCAATATTCAGAGTCTTTTCTGACATCCATCTCAGTCTTCTCTTCCTCCTCTGTCTTTGACATAACCTCTTGCTCTATTAATGAATGATATTCTTGATATCCCCCTAAAGCTCATCAGGTCTTTGTTCATTAGTATTCAAGGCTTCAAATTTATTCCTGAGATGATTTTTAAATTCTGGTTGGATAGATCAAGGTCAAATTTTGGTTCTTGTGGATTTCATTTCCTTTAGCTTTAGTTTAAATTTGATATGAGTAGTTGATGGTCTGTTCCATGATCTGCACCTGGCCTAGTTTAACAGGTGCTTTTGAGATTCTCTTGATATGTATCAGATAGCTGAACAATGACTAAAGAGAATAGAAGAATTGATGTCTTGAATTGTGATGAAAAAGAGCATTGAACATGCCATGGGCTTCTGAGAGGACAGATCTATCCTAGAGAGGTTGAAATAAAACTGCTCCTTAGAGGCAAGAATTTTGAAACCACATCTCACAAACTGTGGGCATTTGGCCAGGGAAGGACTAGTCCCTGAAGAATGACATTATGCTTGTAAGGGTAGAGTGACAGCACAGGAGAAGAAGATCTAGGATGAGATGGATTGACACATCAACTGACCTAATGGGGTAGGTGTGTTGGAGATGAGCTCAAAATAAAGCAGAGTGCAGAGCTATTATTGATTGGATCGCTATGATTTGCAAGCGACTCAATGTCACATAACAACAACAACAATTATGTTATATAACATCTTGTCAAATATCAGTGCTCTCTGAAAAGCATTTGGAAGCTAACTTTCTGTAAATTAAAGATCTAATATACAAATGTCAGAATGTTTAAGTTGGAAACAAAGAAGCATCAGGAGTACAACAATGCTGGTGGTAGAAATGATACTGAGATCTTATAATACCTTTGCGCCTGATACAGGCCATCGTCTTTGCAATCACTTGTTATGCATCAGCGAGCTGGACAATGACTAGGGAGGACAGAAGGAGAATTGATGCCTTTCAGCTGTGGTGCTGGAGAAGAGTATTGAATGTACCATGGACTCCCAAGAAAACAAACAGATTCATCCTGGAGAGGGTTGAACCAAGCTACTCCTTGGAGGCAAGGATTCTGGAGCTTCGTCTGACATATTCTGGACATGTTGCAAGGAGGGACAGGTCCTTGGAGAGGGACATCATGCTTGGGAGGGTGGAGGGACGAAAAAAGAGGGGAAGACCCTCTATGAGATGGATTGATTTAGTGACTGGGGTAATCGGGACGGGCAGTGCAATTGGCACAGGATAGAGCAGGGTTTAGGGCTGTCTTATATAGGGTCACTATGAGTCGCAAACGACTCGACGGCACATAACAACAACAACAATAATAATAGCTTTGTGAGAGACAATATCTCGTTCGCTGTAAAGAAATACGTTTTTTGAAAAAAAACTTTATTATAATTTTAACAAAAGTTTACAGAAAAGTTGGATTTTCATTCATTCACGGTGACACATTTTTTGCAAAGAGAAAAGTGAACTGGGGGTTGGGGTAGGCGGGAACCAAAATGTGCTACGATGAATGAATGGAAAAACATGTTTTCTGAAAACTTTTATTAAAACCTCAAAACAAATTTGCTAACAAAATTTTAAAAAATGAAAAAAATTAATAAAGGCAGGAAAGGAAGAAACACCAAAATAGATGTCTGGTGAGACTCAAAATTCACTCTTGTACCACGGGAGAAAACTACACTAGCCAGTGAGAGGACAAAGCTCTATTTGTCAAAGCCATGCACTTGGTACTATTTCGGGTATATTAGCACTAGATAATCAAGACCTAGAAATCTCAGACTTAAGTTGTGAATAATGCTAATCTTAGGATAATGAGAGCTTGCATGTTAAAAATACAAATCTCTCCAAATAGAAAATTATGGACATACAAATATGTTCAGCCACTTAATGGTCATACCCTTAGATACTCAGAGGGTAAAAGTAGATAAATAAAAGCCTAGAAACTATTCTAGTCAGCTGTTTCAAATTAGAGATAGAAGAATATGGTGCAGGAAATTGAAATCTACTTTTTTTCCCCCAAAATTCCCATCTATTAAAACTGAAACTGGAATTGAATCATGTTTTAACCCCAGTCAATTTCACTATTTATATTTATCTTTCATTGCCTTTTGTAGCATATCATGCATGTATTTGTTAAGCACCTCTTGAATAAATAACATTAAAGCTTTCTACTTGAGCACTTCTCTGCTTAAAATGATGCTATTTTGGTAGAAAAATATATTTAAGAGATTCAGATTGTTCCACTGTGCAGAATTACTTTCTATAGTAGTCTATTTTCCTTATACTATAAAATAAGCTTCTTATAGTAGACAATCTTGTACAGTTTATAATTAAAGCATTTAAACAAATCTGGAAATGAAGTGAAAAATCAGGAGAAGGAAGAAAGAAATTGAGATAATACCACATTAGTAAAGAGCCTAGTAATTACAAAATGACCATATAAACCACATGATAGCATTAGAGTATAGCAGCAGACATTGCAGAAAGTTGTAAACCAGTTTGCCTTCTAAAATGCACCTTTTGATTTTCATCCTGCACTTGATATATAAGAAATGTTCATGATGCTGCAATAAGAAGTGTTCATTCTGTCTTCATAACTAAGTATCTTTAAGTATTTATGGTAACAGGACTCATCAATTTGCACTGAAGACTATTAAAAGTATTGCTAAAGGAAACTCAACTTCATTAAACTAGCATGTAAACATAGCATCATTTATTTGCCTGTAATTTTCTCATTTACCTGTTAACTTTATATTAAAGTATGATTTCTCTTTCAAAAAGTTAGCTATTGAAATATCAGTGTTATTTAAAAGCCAAATTGTCATTAAAATTAATACATTAAGATATGGTTATGAAATCAAAACAAGAGATTTCTTTGTCAACTGTTGTATTTTCCAAATCAAATTAAAACAAAGCAAACCATTTGATATCATCATTTGAATCAACACAATGAATGAAAAACAGTAGAGTTTATCACAGAGGTAAATATGAAAGAAAAGCTGTGTCTTTTGTTCTCAATCTTTTACTAGTCTGATTTTTAAAAGACAGAAATATAAAAATTAATGTTAAGAAATAATAGTATACAACATTAAAAGATAAGTTTTTTTATAGTAACAAAAAGAAAGTAATAAAAAAGTTATAGAGAGAAAGAACTGAATAGGAGCTAAGAATGAGAAACTAACATTATGAACGATATACACCAAAACCAAAAAATGATAAACTACATGAATTGGATAAATCTTTATAAAGTTTCAAGCAGAAAAGAAAAAACCTATTGGCTAAAACTGACATAAATTAAAGGATTTCATTAGTAATAAAAATTTGCTACACATAAAAGCTTAAAAGCATATAGCTTCACTGATTAATTACACTAAACATCTAAAGAAATAATGTCCTACTGGTGAAGTGTGTAGGATATTTGGCTGATATAGCAGTTTAAAACCAACAACTTTCCTTTGGAGAAAGATGTTCTCTTATTGTAAAAATATATTGGACTAGAGTATTAAAGTATTAGATACCTGTTACTTATGTTTGTCATATGACCTAAGAACTTGAGACTAAAATTTTACTGGAGTAAAGGGATAATAATATACATTCATTCAAAGACATGTATGTTGATAATAGTTTCATTCATGATAATCCATGATCAAAGACAATTCAATGTTAACTAACCTGTGAAAGGATTTACTGATTCTGGTTTATGTATAAAGAGCACTGACAGAATGGAGCATTGTGGGTGCTAGACAAAATGTTTGTTGCTCAAATACACCAGCCAGTTCGGAAGGAAAAAGAGGAGGAAGTGTCTGAGAAAAACTGGATGAAATATGTTTACGGCATTGAAGTCTATGGGGGAGAGAATAGTCTAAAAGTATTATATTTTAGGGCATT
>NW_006399862.1:5903477-5907473 GCF_000299155.1 Elephantulus edwardii
CTTTCTGCTTTGATAAACATATTCTAGCTATTCTGTCTTAAAGAAAAAGGTGAAGCTCCAAATGTAGTTTAAATTTACATAGTAGACATACTAAAGGAAGTAAAAAGAAGAGGTGAAATGAAATTTACCTACAACTTGTACTTCATTTAATGTGTTGTTGTTATGTGACGTCGAGTCTCCTGCGACTCATAGGGACCCTATGTACAACTGCGCTAAACTGTGCTCTATCCTGTCCCAATCTCTCTGTTTCCAACACACCCACCTTGATTACTCCAGTCACTGAATCAATCCACCTCATAGAGGGTCTTCCTCTCCTGCACTGTCCCTTCACCCTCCCAAGCATGGTGTCCCTCTCCAAGGATATGTCCAAAGTATGTCAGATGAAGCTTCAGAATCTTTACCTCCAAAAAATAGCCTGGTTTAACCCCCACTAGGCTGAATCCGTTTGTTCTCTTAGAAGTCCATGGTATATTCAATACTCTTATCCAACACCACAGTGCAAAGGCATCAACCCTTCTCCCATCCTTAGTCATTGTCCAGGTCTCTAACACATTGCAAGCGATTGCAAAGACCATAAAATGTATCAGGCCCACCTTAGACTCGAGAATGATGTCATTGCTCCTCAGTACTTCAGAGAGGTCTCTTACAGACTTTCCCATCACAAAATGTCTTTTGATTTCCTGGCTGCTGGTGTCAAGAGTGTTGACTGTGGAGCCAAGCAAACTAAAGCTTTGAACAATCTCAATCTCTTCACCATCCATCCTGATGCTGTCAATAGGTCCAGTGGTGAGATTCTTTTTCTTTTTGATATTGAGTCTCAATCCATATTGAAGGGTACATTCCTTGACCTCTGCAGCAAGCGCTTCAGGTCCTCCTCAGTTTCAGCAAGCAGGGTTGTGTCATCTGCATAACACAGATTGTTGATAGATCTTCCCCCAATCCTGATGCCACATTTCTCCTCATACAGCCCTGCCTCCCTTATATTCTGCTCTGCACATAGATTGAGAAGATATGGAGACAGGACACATCCCTGGCGTACACTCTTTCCAATTTTGAACCATGCAGTGTTTCCTTCCTCTGTTCTGATGACTGCCTCCTGGTCCAAGTATAGGTTTCACATTAGCATGATCAAGTGTTCTGGGATTCGTATTCCTCTTAGAGTTAGCCCCAGCTTGTTTTGATCACACAGTCAAATGTCTTTGCATAATCAATGAAACACAGGTAGACATTCCTCTGGCACTCTGGAACTTTTAGCCAAGTAACATCTAACGTTAGCTAAAGTATCCCTAGTACCATGACCCCTGGACTTCTTGTTGATGTGTTGTTCCGGTCATTTTTGGATAATCTTCAACAAAATCTTGCTTACATGTGATATTAATGATATTGTTCAATAATTTCCACACCCTGTCAGATCACCTTTATTTGGAATCAGAACAAATATAAATCTCTTCCAGTCAGTTGGCCAAGTGATTATATTTCTTGACACAACTTGGTAAGCACGTCTAGGGCAGCACCTGTTAGTTGAAATACATCAATTTTTATACCATCAACTCCTGGGGCCTTATTTTTTGACAGTTCTTTCAAAGCAGCTTGAATTTTTTCCTTCATTATCATCGGCTCTTGCTCATATACTGTTTCATGAAATCTGTATCTGCCAATTCCTTTCTGTACAATGAATCTGTATGCTCTTTCCACTTTCTTTTAATACTTTCTGGATCATTTAATATTCTGCCCAAAGCATCCTTAAGTATTGCAACTCAAGGGTTGAATCTGTTCTTCAGTTTCTTGAGCTCAAGACATGCTGTTTAAGTTGAGCCCTTTTGATTTTCTGACTCCAGCTCTTTGCACAATTCATTGTAATACTTTGCCTTCCTGTGCTGCCTTTTAAAATTTTCAGTTTAGCTCTTTAGTTTCTTGAATTCTTCCCTCTGCTTTGGCTTTTCAGTGCTCTAATGCAATATTCAGAGTCTATACTCAAATGTGATTATTTTTCATGCTGTAGTAAGTACATGTGGATGTCAGCTGTTCTGTGAAATAGTGCTTTTCCATATCATGATAAAGTGGTTTGGCTTTACATCCATGATTGTTATAGCACTGATAAAAAGAATTGATTTATAAACTTAAATCTATTCATTTGTTTTCCATGTATAGTTTATGTTTGGGAAGTCAATTAAAGAACAAAATAAATACAAACAATACCATTATCTTTAAGATCAGTATGTATCACTACTTTGTATACTTCAGAAGACAACTATCTACATTAATATTTATATACCATGATCTACTCTTCATGTTTATTATCTCTTATTTGTCATAATTCATGATCCAATAATGTATTTTATAAACCAAATTCTGCAGAAGATCAGAGGAGAAAAAGTAAGATCTATAGATTCATTTTCTTATAAATGAATGCACATTAATTTTTCACTCTGATTTGTCACACAGAGAATGAATATACAGAACATATAGTTCCTGAAATATTTGCCCTTCTCTCTAATGCTGAGACATCTGAGACATTACCATGATTCTGACATGACTGTAAAGAGAAGACACTCGAAGGGTAGCAAAGTTCCCTTAAGATATACATACCCCATTAATCAACATCAATGGCAGCCGAGAAACAACTCCAAAGGAAAAGAAGTAAATCCCTTTATTATGAATTCATTCTGCAACAAAATCTTTTCAGCCTGCTGTTAATTTGAAATTCAAGGCAGAAATAAAAAATAGCATCTTGTCATGAAGCAGCAGATAAATGAATGTGAACTTGAACTTCAGTGCCTTGGGACCTTACTCTCTGTACTTCAGTGACCTTCTGGGATAATGATGATCACCGTTTAGAGATTATTGATTAAGTAATTAATACATGATCATAAACCCACACCTTGCTAAGTATATGCATTGCAGTAGCAGCAGAACCAGTCTGAGATGCTAACTTTCCCCCTGTACTACAGCAGAGTCAGAAGAAAAGGCATCACAGTAATCTATGAAGGAATTGGGGAAACGGGAGACTTCCAGCCATTTGCTTCCATCAGACTTTCGTTTACAGAACTCTAAAGCACTCTGCAAAATGGCCATTACCAAGAGCCTGCTTATCACAGGTAAATGGGGACATTGAAAACGCTCAATCTCCAACATCTTTTCAGGCAGAATTTGTGTGCTTTGCCATTATCCTTTCTGTCCTTCCTAAATACCCTCCTTTACTTTGTAGGAAATCAGTCTTTGTCCCTCAGAAAATAGAGAATGTAAACGTTATACTTTATAAAATAAGGCAATTTATGTAAACTACAGTAGCAAGTGTTAAAAACATTTCTCTCTCTCGTTACACACAGAGACACATGGCTAGGGAAATGTGGTGACCTAGTGAGTAAAAAGTTACAGTGCCAAAGGTTTATTGTTGTTGTTGTTGAGTACCATAAAGTTGGAACTAACCCACAGCTGCCCCTTCAGCAGGTTTTCAATGCAGTGAATCGCACAGAAGGAGATTACCGATCTTTCTCTCATGGAAGAGCTGTTGGATTTGAACTATATGCATTTGAGAGTACGGAGAAGTTTCTTATATCTAGGCAACCAGAGCCAAATGTAGGTGAGATGAATTCACCAGCTAATCCTCAGGGGTATATCTAGTGTGTTTCTTAATACAGATTGAAGCTTAGAATGAAGAAAACAAAGAATCTCACCACTGGTCCAATTGGCAGCAACAGTATGAATGGTGAAGAGATTGAGATAGTTAACAGTTTTAGTTTGCTTGGCTCCACAGTCAACACATTCGGTACCAGCAGCCAGGAAATCAAGAGACAAATTGCTTTGGGAAAGTCAGCTGTGAAGGACCTCTCCAAAGTACTGAAGAGCAATGAAGTCAGACTGGAGACCAAGGTGCTCCTGATCCCAGCTATAGTCTTCGCAATTGTGTGCTATGCATCGGAGAGCTGGACAGTGACTAGGGATAATAAAAACAGAATTGATGCCTTTGAGCTGTGGTGCTGGAGAAGAGTGTTG
>NW_006399862.1:5907573-5920119 GCF_000299155.1 Elephantulus edwardii
CTTCATCGGGCATATTTTGGACATGTTGCAAGGAGGGACCAATCCTTGGAGAAGGACATCATGTTTGGGAGAGTGGAGGGACAGTGCAAGAGAAGAAGACCCTCGGTGAGAGGGACTCTCGAATCCCTCCCAAGTTAGGTAATAGTTTACAAAACCTTGGCTCCTACATGCTGCATAGTATTCCATTGTGTGAATGTACCCTAAATTCTCAGTCCATTCCTTTGTGGTTGGACATTTGGGTTGTTGACATGTTCTTGCAATGGTGAAGAATGCCGCTATGAACATTGGTGTACAAGTCTCAGGTTTTGCCTCAGTGTTTCTCATAGAAAATAGGTATATAATTACTTTATATCTCTATTGATAACTTGTTTCTTTAAAGCTGGGGAAACTTTGTTCTGTCTATGCTGCCAGATTTATTATGGCTAGACTGCTACTGGTGGCTTAATGTTTAAGAGCTGCACAGCCAACATAAAGGCACATAGTTCAGATCTACCAACTGCTCCCTGAGAGACAGATGGGCACTCTCCTTTCTAATGATTTACTCCTCTGAAAACACACTGGATTGTCACCTGTGAGTCAGTTCTAACTAGACAGTTGTTGTTGTTTGTTGTGAAGTGCCATCGAGTTGCAGGTGACTCATAGTGACCCTATGAAAGAGAATCCTCGACACCTGGGTGCCTTTCTTGCTCTCTCCAGGTTCATAGGGTTTCCGGAGGCAAGCTATTATGGAAGTGGATGCCACTCCTCCTTCCACGTTTGTTTTAATTGGGGAGCTCCACCCCACTCTCTGTCTGCATTGGGTAGCAAACCTTTAACGCATTTGACACATCAGTGTCAGTGTGTTCAGCCTCACAGCAACCCCAAGTGACCGAGGTACTGCAACTTGTACACCAGGGCTATACAACCTAGAGGAATGTCTGAACAAAAACAATTAAAGACAGGCCTGAGGACCACGGATTAAAAGTCACCCACCTTTGGCTTGGTAGCATCACTTTCTGTCCACTGGGCCAGCTGATCTGTCTCTCTAAACTAGACAGTACATAACAATAGTAAGAATTTACGCTGTATATTGTGTTCTTCTCCACTACTATAACTGTTGGATATCAACTCTTCATTAGTCTTCCTTTTTCATTTTACAGTTTTCATTTACATTCTAGGCTACAGACAATATGAGCACTTGCATAAGTTCCTACTTAGTTTTCAAATTTTCTTTGATTTTAAACTTCTTAAGGAGGTCTTTTACAGATTTATGCAAGACAAATAACTGGATTTCTTAACTGCTGCTTTCCTGAACGTTGATGCTGGATCCAAGCACAATGAAATCCTTGAAAACTTGTGAGAATTTTATTATTTTTATGATGAGTGTTGTTTATCCTGAAATAATATATTCTTTAATATTTATAAATTAATCCACCAAATCCCCTGCTTTCAGCAAGCAGAGTTGTGTTACCTGTATATCACCTGTCCTGTCGTTACTGATTTTTCCCCCTTCAAATGCTAATGTCCCATTCTGCATATGGCCCAGTCTTTTAAATTACTTGCTCGTCCTGGAGATTGAAGTGCATGATGAATACCAGTCCATAGCACCCTGATATGTATCTTTCCTGCCTTTTAACTATGCAACATCATATGATACATATTAATATGCTGCTGTTGTTTACCACAGAGTAGGAGCCGACCCACAGCTGACCCTCCAGTAGGTCTACAGAGGCAGTGAATTGCAGGAGAGGAGAGTGCCCATCTTTCTCCTGCTGAGCAGCTGGTGGCCTTGAACCATGTGCCTTTAAGTTTGCAGTGTTGCTTCTTGTCACTAGGCTACCAGATATTTTATTTAATCTTAAAATTAAAAATAGAAGTAAAAATCAGTCAAAAAATACTGCTCTACTCAGATCCTCGATCAACACTCTTGGCACCAGAAGTCAGGAAATCAAAAGACAAATTGCATTGGGAGAATCTGCTGTCAGAGACCTCTACAGAGTGCTGAAGAGCAACAACATCAATCTTGAGACCAAGATGTGCCTGAATCAGGCCATAGTCTTTGCAATTACTTGCTATTCATCAGAGAGCTGGGCAATGACAGAGGATGACAGAGGAAGAATTGATGCTTTTCAGTTGTGATGCTGGAGAAGAGTTTTAAACATTCTATTGACTTCCAAGAGAACAAACAGGTCTGTCATGGAGAGGATGAAACCAAGCTATTCCTTGAAGGCAAGGATTGTGAAATTCAATCTCACATACTTTGGGCATGTTGCCAGGAAGGACCAGTCCTTAGAGAAGGGCACTATGCTTGGAAAGATAGATTGTTGATGCAGGAGGGAAAGACACTGGATGATATGGATTGACACAGTAACTGGGGTAATAGGTGTGTCAGAGAAAGTAAGATTACCTCAGAGTAGGGCAGGGTTCAAGGCTATTTGTTCATAGGTTCATTATGGGTCCCAGATGACTCAACTGCACACAACAATAATAACAACAACAACAATAACAACAATTTAAGAAACAAAAAGTTATTAACAGAGGTACAAAGTAGTTATATACTGAATTTTAATGTCAGTTAGCTAAGATACGCATTAACTTTCTCCATAAAAATAAATGAAAAAAATGAAACTGCCTGATAGGGTTTTGAAGGCTGTGAACTTCACAAGACTGCCCATGAAGCAGTTTGTGGGTAAAAATGTTAAATCCTTCTATTAACTGCCAAGTGCTTGAATCACAATGAATAATGGGCAATGAATAAAGATGACAGAAAAATAAATGACACCTTTGAGCTGTGGTGTTGGAGAAGAGCACTGAACATCCCATGGATGGCAAAGAAAATTAAGAGATATATCTTGGAGAGGGTGTAGCTAGAGTACTCTTTGGAAGCAAGAATGATGAGATTTCACCTCATATACTTTGGATATGTTGGTAGGAGGTGCTTTTCTTTGGATAAAGATAGATGTTGGAAGGACGGATGGTCTGCAAAGGAGAGGAAAATCTTCAACCAGGTAGATTGGTACAGTGACAGCTGCAGTAGGCTCTTGTGTGTCAGGAACTGTGAGGATGGCACAGGATAGGTCAGGGTTCAGATCTTTTGTTTACAGGGTCGCTATGAGTCATGCTCAACTTGACAGCCCCTAACGACACCTTTTAGTCACTGTGTTACCAGTACTTGTCAACAGGACAGAAATAATAATGGTCTAAGGTTACAATTATTTTCTTGATTGGTAGCAGCATGGTAATGATTTTTCAAAAATTCTGTCAAATCATGTATCAGTGCAATGAGCTGTTTGACCCTAAACCTCTAAATATTAAACAGTATAATTCATTTTAGTACTCAGATGTGTCTGTATCTTATGAAACCAAAGAAATAGTCGCCTTTCTCTTTTATGTTAATAGAGAATTATGAAGGCACTAAAAATTAGCAAAGAAGGACTTTCTTTTAAATTATATATAGAGAGAGCTGTAAGTACACATTTTTAAGCTCTATGACGCCTTGTCTTATTTTTACAAAAGGTGATTCCTCCATTAATGTCAGGGAGTAGAGTCAGGCCTCTTTTATGTCTGTTAAATTAATTAGTTGGAAGATAACTTAATAGGCCAAAGAGGAAGGTCATGTAAATCTCAACAACTCTGCCATGGCTTACTAATATAACCTGTGACCCTAAATCATCATTCTGCCCTGTCTTGTCATGTAGCCACGTCTACTAACAAGATTTTCAGATTGACCTTTGCTGTTAGTCTGAAATGAAAGATAATGAGGAAGTTTTTAATTCTTCAGACTAAAATCCAAAAAGTAGTCAGTCATTTGAGCAAAATTGGATGTTGCATGGATTAAAATCGTCAAAGTTGCACGTCAGGATTGTATCATTTCTCCATTTCTATACATTATGACCTGGAAAAGTGCAACCAGAGTGCTCCTTAAAGACAAGGGTGGCAAACGTTCATCTCACATATTGGGCATGTAGTTAGGAGGGGCCAGTGTTTAGAAAAAGAGAACATAGTTCGAAAAATTCAGCAAAAGAGAGGAAGACCCTCAACATGATGTATTGATCAAGTGACTGCAACAATGGATTCAGTGCCGGGAAAGGACCATGTTCATATCCATTGTTTATAGGGTTTCTGTGAGTTATACTCAATTCAATGGCACCTAAGAAGTAAACAACAACATTCAGCTTGTATCTTGAGCAAATAATTTGAGTAGTTTGGCTCCGTTAAGAAGGATGTGACATAAGTTTGGAGACAAACAAACGCATCAAAAACTCATGCTTTGCAGATGACATCACCTGCTAGCTGAAAGAAAGAAGACTTGACATACTTACTGAAGAAGAACAAAGATTGCAATCTTTAGTTTGTATTATAGGACAACATTTGGAAAACAAAACTTTTTGTAACTAGATCGTACATAATATTACAGGCAGAATCATAATAAATGGAAATAAGAGTGAATTTTTCAATGATTTCATTTTATTCAGTTTCTACAATTAGCATCTATGGAAGCAAAATTAAAAAATCAAAACACATATTACTTTAGGTAAATCTGATGCCAAGATCTCTTTAAAATGCCAAGAAGCCTTCTGGAATTATTGTACCAGTTTATAATCACACCAATAATGTATAAGAGAACCTTTCTCACCACATCCTCTCCGACATTTATTACTTGCTACCCTGTTAAACTTTACTACTATATTGGCGCTTCCTCAATAAGCTGAACATAGAAATTACATACAACCCAGCTATTCTACTACTTGGCCTATATCCTAAGAAAATGAGAACTGAGGCACAAATGGAGACTTGTAAACCAATGTTCATAACAGCATTATTCACCATCACAAGAACATGGAAACATCCCAGATATCCAACAACAAATGAATGGATTGAGAAATTATGGTACATTCACAAAATAGAATGCTACACAGCACACAGGAACAATGATTTTATAAATTACTACCTAACTTGGGAGGGACTGGAAAGCATTATTATACTGAGTGAACTAACTCAGTCCCACAAGGACAAAAATGAAATAAAAACCATTATTGTAGAATGAGTGTAAGGATCGAGGGCAGGGGGAAGGGTGCAAGCAGAGGGATGAGGATGTGCAGGGGCGCGGATTAACCACGGGGTTATACGATTTGTTGATTGGAGTTTGAGGGAGATTGGAAGAATATGTTCTGAAAAACAACGTATTCAAATTTTGTAAATAAAATAGTATAATAACAAAAGCAAATGTTTTTATAAGAACCATTGTAAATAAGTAAATAATGACACTGTACAATTATAATTAATATTATATAAAAAAAAGGCCAAAGGGCAGGTATGTCAGTTTAAAACAAAGGTCTGAATAAAGGTGTTGTATTCTCAGTTCCTTCACAAAAATTTGAAAATTAGACAACTAGTAAGACAGATTAGAAAAGAATTGGAGGTGTTTAAATTTGATGTTGACAAAGAATATTGAATACACCATGAACAAACAAATCTTCCTTGGGAAAAGTGCAGCCAGGGTTATTCTAAGGACAAGAAAGGAGAGATTTTGTTTCACATACTTTGAGCATGATTTCAGGAAAAACAACCCTGGAAAATGGCATCATGCATGTAAAACAAAAGGTCAATGAAGAAGAGGAAGAGTTTCACCAACACGGATTGACATGATTAAACTTAAAAGGATTCAAGGTGGTTGTTGTAATTGTGCCATTGAGTCACTGGTGACTCACAGTGACCCCTATGTACAACAGCCCTAAACCCTGCTATATCCTGTGCCAATCTTATTGTCTCTGACACACCTACCCACGTCACCCCAGTCACTGAATCAATCCATGTCAAAATGGTTAAACCCCCAAAATGAATGCAAAGATGTCACAGTATAAGGGAATGATTTGATTTCTTTTACAATAAATCTTATGAGCTGAAGTTGATTCAAAAGTCCCTAAAAACAATGATATGATTTGGTAAGCATTTAAGAACCTTAAAATCTCCTCAGAACTTATTTAGAGATAGTCAAACTTCTCCAGCTACTCTAACCTCTCAACTGCCATTAAGTCAATTCTAACAGAAGATGAGAATTTCACATTTCAGGAAACTATTTTGATGAGGCATTGTAGAATCCCAGAAATCATTCCATGAAGAAAACACACTAAGGTTCATTTGGAAGTGGAAGTGGTTTTCATAACAAAATAAGATACTTGTTAGTTTCTTCTCTCCTCTCATACTTTCACAAAGCAGAAAAAGAAGTGAGAAAATGTATCAATGTATCAAAAAGAGCTGGCAGACACAGAAGAATTTAGTGAAATCACATGTGAGCAAGAGCCTATGGTAATGAAAGAAGAAGTTCAAGCTGCTTTGAAGGAAATAGCAAAAAATAAGGCCCCAGGAGTAGGTGGTATACCAATTGGCGTATTTCTGCTAGTGGATGCTGTCCTGGATGTGCTCACGCAGTTGGGCCAAGAAATCTGGAGAACAACCACTTGGCCAACTGACTGGAAGAGATCTATATTTATTCCCATTCCAAAAAAGGGTGACCCAACAGAGTGTGGAAACTATAGAACAATATCATTGATTTCACATGCAAGCAAGATTCTACTGAAGTTTATCCAAAACGACTGGAACAGCACATCAGCAGAGAACTGTTGGAAGTCCAGGCTGGGTTTAGAAGGGGTTGTGGTACTAGGGATATTGTGGCTGATGTTAGATGGACCTTAGCTGAAAGTAGGGAATACCAGAAGAATGTCTGTGTTTCATTGATTATGCAAAGGCGTTTGACTGTGTGGATAATAACAAACTGTGGCTGACTCTGAGAAGAATGGGAATTCCAGAACACTTGATCTTTCTAAGCGAAACCCATACTTCAACCAAGAGGCAGTCGTCAGAAAAGAGCAAGGAAACACTGCATGGTTCAAAATTGGGAAAGGTGTATGCCAGGGATGTGTCCTATCTCCATACCTTTTCAACCTGTACGCAGAACAGATTATCTGAGAGGCTGGGCTCTATGAGGAGAAGCGTGGCATCAGGATTGGTGGAAGATCTATTAACAATCTGCGTTATGCACATGACACAACCCTGCTTGCTGAAACTGAGGAGGACCTGAAATGCTTGCTGCTGAGGGTCAAAGACTGTATGGATTGAAGCTCAATTTCAATAAGACAAAGATTCTCACCACTGGACTAATTGGCAGCATCAGGATGGATGGTGAAGAGATATTGTTAACAACTTTAGTTTGCTTGAGAGTCAACACTCAGCACCAGTAGGCAGGAAATAAAAAAATGTATTGCCATGGAAAAGTCTGCTGTTAGGGACCTCTCCAGGGTACTGAAGAGCAATGGTGTCTCTCTGGAGACTAAGATGTGTCTGATACAGGCTATGGTCTTTGCAATCATTTGTTATGCATCAGAGAGTTAGACAATGACTAAGGAGGATAGAAGGAGAATTGATGCCTTTGAGCTGTGGTGCTGGAGAAGAGTATTGAATCTACCATGGACTGCCCAGAAAACAAACAGATTCATCCTAGATAGGGTTAAACCATGCTGCTCCTTGGAGGCAAGGATTCTGAGGCTTTGTCTGACATACTTTGGACATGTTTAAGGAGGGAGAGGTCCTTGGAGAGGGACACCATGCTTGGTAGGGTGGAGGGAGAGCGCAAGAAGGTAGAGACCCTCTACGAAGTGGATTGATTCAGTGACTGGGGTAATCAGGATGGGTGTGTCAGAGGCAGTGCGATTGGCAGAGGATAGAACAGGGTTTAGAGCTTTTGTACATAGGGTCATTATGAGTCACAAGCGACTCGACGGCACATAACGACGACAACAACATGAAGACTCCACACAGAATTTTATTAAAGAGATGAAAGCAGGAAAGGAGATGAGAACTATATTAGAATGGAGATCAAAGTTTTATATTCTTATGAACTTTTATATCCAGAATCATCCTAGAAATTGTAATGTAAGCAGGTTTCTTTCAATAGATTAATTTCAGAATTTGTCTTCCAAAGAGGTATAATTTGAGAGTAAGAGGAATCTAGTAATAATTAGAAACTATTATTCAATGTATAACTGTAAACTAGTGTATGATAAACTATTCTGAACACATCAGATGATACAGTCCTTACATTTTGAAAGCAAAGCAAAAGTAAATTAGTGTACCAAATATGGTCAAATTGTTCAATAAAAGCTTAATTTTCTTTTTGTACAAACGTTACTAAACAACAAAGAAATCACATGTCTCAGATAGGCAAAAGAATGCTAAGCATAGAACTCCCATACTTCACAAAAAATAGATGAAAATCGTGAAATTAATAACGTGAAAGGAGAATAGCCACACAAATTATAAAATATTAGAGAAAAATCTATATACTTTTTGGAATTTTTCTTCTAAAAAGTAAAATCTATTCTAATAACAAAGTAACTAGACTTGCCTTCTACAAATCTGACACCAATGATAAATTTAGTTTTAAGTACATATAAATGTGTGAGCAATAATTATGTGATCCTGTCCAATTGCTCCAGGCCTTTGAATCATCCATGGAGATATGAGGTCAAGATCTCATATTTCATTCCTCTCTTGATTTCCCTTCGCATCCTTAGTCATTTTTATTTACTTTAATCATAAAATAATTGTCCTTTGAAAAGTTTAAGAAGCAAAGAGAGAAGATGAGAAATAAAAACTTAATCTTCCATCATATTAATAAACCTGAGTATGTTAGTATTCTTACTGTTAAGCTATTCCTCATAAAATAATTCTTTAAAAAAAAACTAAAATCTTGTGAGGGAAATTTTTTAAACGTAATCTTTAACTTACTAAAGAAAAATAGTGTAATTGCTACTTTAGTTTGTAATTCTTTTAATCCTTGAATGCTTACATAGTCATCTACATTATTGCTTGCATGTTTGTAAATGTTTGTCTTTGTTTACTTGCTGTACTAGTTACCCCTATAGAAGTTGCTTATTTTTGTTTGTTACATGTTGTTTCATAAACTTTTTTACATTT
The DNA here is from genome assembly GCF_000299155.1 of Elephantulus edwardii. Classification (NCBI taxonomy): domain Eukaryota; kingdom Metazoa; phylum Chordata; class Mammalia; order Macroscelidea; family Macroscelididae; genus Elephantulus; species Elephantulus edwardii. The sequence continues at coordinate 5,916,529 of NW_006399862.1, forward strand.
AACTTACATGATCTTTTTCATGAATTTGTACTGCTGATTGGCATTATACTGCATGAAGGTGATATAAATGCTCATATAAATAGTAAGAACAACTTCTTCGACTATTGATTATTTTCAAGTAAAAGGAAATTCTTAACAACTTCAATCTTTTTTCTATTCATCATGATATTGTGTATTGGTCCAGGTGTGAGACTATTTATTACATTTCATATTACTTGTGAATCCTTCACTTGATATTTTGGTGTTTTGTAGAGTAAAATTTCAATACTGAAATGAACATTCTTGCAAATGCCTCCCCATGCACAGATGTAAAGATTAGATGGGATATATATTTGGATTATGCTGTGTATACACCTTTTCCTTTGCAAAATATGGTTATATGTCTTCCTCAGCTGTTGAGTAGCATTATACCTTAGCAACATCAAGCTTTAGTAGCCTACTGGACGTGCAGGTGTGCTGTCAACTCAAAGTCAGACAGTTTGAAACCACAAGCTTCTCCATGGAAAAATAAGAGTGCTCTCCTTCTATGTGATTTTTAGCCTCTGAAAACTCCCTATGTTGGCAACTATGAGTTAATTCTAACTCGGTGGAAATGAGTTCAGTTGTCGAGGTGTTTCTCTTCATATTGGTGATCCCACATCGCTTGCGTCAAAACTGTTTATTAACAAAAGCAAACTATCTTTGTCATTTCTGAGTGAAATTTTTTATCCCAAAGGATTAAACTTAATCATCATACATTTTTTTGTTATGTAATTCTTTTTGAGGTATCTAATGATACATGACTTCTTCATACTTATATAATAGTAGTTCCTATCACATATTTTCTTCAGATTACTACTAAATATACCTTGATGTTAAAGAATATAATCACATGATTGAGTTAATATTCTCTAAAATGTATCTGTTTCATTGACTATGCAAAGGCATTTGACTGTATGGATCATAACAAACTGTTGACTGCTGACTCAGAAGAATGGGAATCTCAGAACACTTGATAGTGCTAATGCGAAACCTATACTTGGACCAGGAGGCAGTCATCAGAACAGAGCAAGGGAACACTGCATGGTTCAAAATTGGGAAAGGTGCATGCCAGCAATGCATCTATCTCCATACCTTTTTTACCTATATGCAGAACAGATTATCCTGGAGGCTGGGCTATATGAGGAAAAATGTGAGGTCAAGATTGGTGGATGATCTATCAACAATCTACGTTATGCTGATGACACAACCCTGCTTGCTGAAACTGAAGAGGACCTGACGCAACTGCTACAGAGGGTCAAAGACTGCAGCCTCCAATATGGATTGAGGCTGATTGTCAAGAAGACAAAGATTCTCACCACTGGACCAATTGACAGCATCAGGATGGACGGTGAAAATTGAGATTGTACACAGCTTTAGTTTGCGTGGCTCCACAGTCAACACTCTTGGCAATAGTAGCCAGGAAATTAAAAGGCACATTGCCATGGATAAGTCTGCTGTTAGGGACCTCTCCAAAGTACTGAAGAGCAATGGTGTCTCTCTGGAGACTAAGGTGCGTCTGATACAGGCCCATGGTCTTTGCAATCACTTTTTATGCATCAGAGAGTTGGACAATAACCAAGGAGGGTAGAAGGAGATTTGATGCCTTTGAGCTGTGGTGCTGGAGAAGAGTATTGAGAATACCATGGACTGTTAGGAACAAAGAGATTCACCCTGGAAAGGGTTAAACGGGGTGGCTCCCTGGAGGCAAGGATTCTGAAGCTCCATCTAACACACTTTGGACATGTTGTGAGGAGAGACCGGTCCTTGGAGAAGGACATCATGCTTGGGAGGGTGGAGGGACAGCACAGGAGGGGAAGGCCCTTTATGAGGTGGATTGATTCAGTGACTGGGATAATCAGGATGAGAGTGTCACAGAGAGTGCAATTGGCACAGGACAGAGCAGAGTTTAGGGCTGTTGTACATAGATAGGGTCGCTATGAGTTGCAAGCAACTCGACGGCACATTACAACAACAAAATGTATCTGAAATGAATTTTTTCACTTAGACATTAATTTTTATAATTTTCAATGAACATCTTAATGTAATATAGCCTTCAGTATGAATTGAAACTCAATGTCAAGAAAAAAAAGTTTATTATCACTGGCCCCATAAGCAACATCATGGTGGATGGAGAGCAGACTGAAACTGTCATCAGCTTCATCTTCCTTGGATCCACAATTAACACCCTTGGTACCTGCAATCAGGAAATAAGTAGATATATTTCACTGGGAAAATCAGCACTTAGGAACCTCTCCAAATTATTGAGGAGTAGTGTTGTCAATTTGAGGACTAAGGTGCATTTGATTCAGTTCATAGTCTTTCCGATTACGAGTTATGCATCTGAAAGCTGGACAATGAATAAGGATTACAGGAAAAGAATTGATGTCTTTGAGCTGTGATGCTGTAGAAGAGCACTGAACATCTCATGGACAGCCAAGAGAAGGAATAGATAGGTCTTGGAGAGTGGGACGCCAGAGTGCTCTGTGGAGGCAAGAATGATGAGGCTTCACTCACATACTTCGGGCATGTTGTGAGGAGGTGCTATCCCTTGGAGAGGAACATGATACTGGGAAGGGTGGAATGTTGGTGAAGGAAAAGACCCTCGACCATGTGGATTGGCACAATGACTGTTGCAAGGGACTCTTTTATGTCAGGAAGTGTGAGGATGGCACAGGATACAACAGAGTTCATATCTTTTGTTCACAGAGTCACTATGAGTTGTATGCAACTTGACTGTATCTAACAACACCAACAACAATTATATTTACCTATTGTCTAAATGCCTATTAATTTCTCATTCTGTTGTAGTTTTTGTGTTGTTGTGATGATGTAAATTATGCTATTGGTATTTCAAATATCAGAAGAATCACTAATTGTGGATAGACATCAGTAGAGGTTCCAGAGTGTACAATAGAGTAAAAGGAACAAAGACACTGGTGACGCAAATGGAAACATAAATTAGTTTAGTCACAACTGCTTGAGTATTGCTTATGTCCAAGTCGCAAGAAATTCTTGACAATGTCAATCTTTTTTTCCTAGTCATTATGATACTGTAAATTGGTCTAGCTGTGAGAATTTTTATTTTCTTCATATTGAGATTAACTTCACAATGAAGCCTGTAGTCTTTGATATTCAGTCACAAAAGCTTCAAGTCACCTTCACTTTCCCCAAGCACATATGAATTCTTTGCATTATACAGATTAATGATGTGACTTCCTCCAACTTTGATGTCACATTTTCTGCCATACAATCGTCGAGTTTCTTAAATTATTTGCTCAGCCTACAGCTTGAATAGGTATGGACAAAGGATACAACCTTGACACGCTTATTGTTGGATTTTAAACCTTGAGTATCATCCTGTTCTGTTTGACTGTTAAGTGTACAGTTTCTGCAGGAACTCAGTTACATACTCTGAAATTCCCAGTCTTGTACATTTTATCCATTTCTTATGATCAATACATTCAAATATGCTTTTTCACTGTGTAGTTTTTGTGTGCTGTTGAGTCAGAAGTGACCAATAGCTGACCCTCCATCAGTTTTTGGAGGTAGTAAATGGCATGGGAGGAGATA
>NW_006399862.1:5920839-5936419 GCF_000299155.1 Elephantulus edwardii
ATGCTGCCAATTGGTCCAGTGGTGAGAATCTTTGTCTTCTTGACATTGAGCCTCAATCCATATTGAAGGCTGCAGTCCTTGACCCTCTGCAGCAAGCATTTCAGGTCCTCCTCAGTTTTAGCAAGCAGGGTCGTGTCATCTGCATAATACAGATTGTTAATAGATCTTCCACCAATCCTGATGCCACACTTCTCCTCATAGAGCCCAGCCTCTTAGATAATCTGTTCTGTAAAAAGCTTGAAAAGGTCTGGAGATAGGACACATCCCTGGCGTACACCTTTCCCAATTTTGAACCATGCAGTGTTTCCCTGCTCTGTTCTGACGACTACCTCTTGGTCCAAGTATAGGTTTCGCATTAGCCCTTTGCATAGTCAATTTTACACAATTAAACATCTTTCTAGTGTTCTTTGTTTTCAACCAAAATCCATCTCACATTAACAATGATATCCCTCATTCTATCCACCTTGAATTTCTGGCAGTCCACCTTGAATTTCTGGCAGTCCCCTGTTTAGTTACTGAACCAGCTGATTTTTCTTCACTAATACCAAACCAGCGGTGCCGCAGCTGAGGGCAGGAAGGCGTGGACAACACTGAATTGGTTAGTTATGTAAAGGAAAATGCCTTTCATCTGCTCTTCAGGGTAAAACACTTCTCTGACAGATAAGGCTCTGTAACTAAGCATATAAATTAAGGGAGACTAGGGAGAAAGATTGCCCATCCACTCCAGAAATAAATGGCCTTTGAAAACCCTACGCACAATAAAACACAATTAGGTTACACACAGATTAAACTAGCAGATTCCACATCTGAGGCTGTGGCCTCAAATTGGAAAACACAAAGAAGGAGGAGAAACAGTGGCAAGTAAATAAACACTAGTGGTTGGAACATAGAAAGTAGAAGCATGAATGTTGAAAAATTGGACACTGTTAAGAGAGAAATGGAACACATTTTTGTATTCCATATTACTAAGTATTGACACAGTAGACACTGGCAAAATGAGATGGATTGGCATGGGACATTTTGAATCAGACAGTCATATGATCTACTATACCTGAAAGAAAAGATTAGGAAGATGGGGCCACATTCTTAGTTAAAAAGACAGGATAATATCCAGACACATGCAAGGAACACTTAATACCATCATAATTCAAATATACACACCAACAACAAGAGTCAAAGAAGGAAAGAAGACCAAGATGATATTGAAACAAACTCTGAACATTGTACTAGAATACCAGGAAACCAATGCCAAGGGAAGAAACCAGGAAGTTAAGGAGCTGAACAGAAGATGTCAAAGGGAGATTCAGAAAGTCAAAGCACATTAATATAATGAAATGTGCAAAGAGCTAGAGTCAGAAAAGATAAAAAAAGGCAAACCATTATCCATTATTTGGTAGCAAAAAAAAAAAAAATCCTCCAAAAACAATTTGTCCTTTGTACTTTGTACAAGCCACATTTTTAGTCCCAGTTTCTCTGATATATTCTGTGTAAACTGTCTCTTTGATATACTCTGTAAACTGAAAAGATATTATAGGAGAATTTATGATTCTCCATAAAAAATAGTAGAGGGGTAATCTTTCCAATTGTATTTTAATTGGTTTAACAATCTGCCATGCCTCTGAATTAGGGTGAAATTCTATAACTTATAATTAAGATCGGTTTTTTTCATTATGGTCTCTGCTTCTCTTTTAAATTCATCATCTTGTTGTGTACTTTTGAGTCAGAACCGACCCATAGCTGACCTTCCAGAAGGCTTTTAGAGACAGTTAATTGCAAGGGAGGAGACTAAGCATTCTTCTCCCACGGAGCAGCTGGTGGATTCGAACTGCATGTCCTCTGGAATTCAGTGCAGTTTCTTACCACTAGGCCACCAGAACACCTTCTTGAGTATTTTCATCTCAAGTATCCTGTAACTCCCACTATCACCAATAGGATGTGTTCACCATACCAAGTCAGAATGCACTGTTGGAAATTTAATTATTTTTACAATATAATTCTTGTTTTATTAAATATAAATAGGTATGCCTAGTTATGTTAGTGATTTTATAGTACTTAAATACCAATAATTATTCAAGCAGATTTATTGAGGTTTAATGGCAATGTAGTAATAATGTCGGTATGTTTTATATGCAATAGTTGTTACACCTCATTAAACAGGTTGGTAAATGATCCATTGCTATTTAATTAACATGCAATGACTGTGTTATTAAATCTTAAACTGTAAATTAAATCCTGATTTGAGACACTTAATTTTAGAGTGTGATTGAAAACTTCTTTGGGCATGAACCACCAGAGTCCCTTTTATTTTCCACGGTTCCTTCCTGATCTGCTTATATCCCCATAATCTAGGTTTGGACTCAAGAGTGGATGGTGCTTAATCTTTGTGGTCAGGTTTTTTCCTTAATGAAGAAAGGAGAATCTTTTTAGTAGGTTAGAAAAGTTTAAGTGGGGAGTGATTATTTTTATTTTTTTTATTTCAGATTCAATTTCTTACAGATGGCAGACATATATAAAGAAACCCAAAGCCAGAAACATTACAATCTTTCATTCATATTTTCATAGCAAGGCATTTTTCAAGCTCAGTAAATTTTAATCTGCTAATTTGGAGTTAAGCAATCCTGTGTAAAGAGCCCCTATGAAACAAGGGACTCTTTAATCTCTTTCGAACCAACCACCTATAAAAACAAAAGCTAAGTGGGCCAGGGTAGTTTCTTTATATTTAACAGAATCAAGTCCAGTCAAGGTTTAAGGGTGATTTTAAAAAACAGAACTGAACATTTCTAAACCTCTCCTGTATTTTGTGTGATAGTTTTCTGAAGGAAAATAATTGTTTCCCAGGAGCTATAACTTTCTCTATCTTCTTCTGTGTGTCCATGCCTTACAGAACAACAAAATGACTGTCTAGTGACAGACTTTATATTCTGCCTATATTTCTTCCAAGTCTAACTTGTTTTATTGCCAGTAACATTTTTTACTTGGTGTAATACAAAGCATACTGAAATCAAGAAACAACAAATAATTTTATAATCTCTACTAGATGAAGTTGAACTATTTTGTTACAATTTTCTTATGTAAAACTGATAGTGTGAGAAGTAACCCCAACTCTCGCCACTCAAAGACTTGATTATAGTTCATTGACTATGTTGTTATGTAAAAATTGATTTCATGAGAGAGTAAAGGCAGGAACATGGATGAATGGAAGAGGCTGTGAGACTTATTTTCTGGGGCAGGACCTGCAGAAGGGATCAAGGAGGCTGCATGGTATCTTGAATTCTTTCTCTTTTTTTAATTTTAATTTTTTTTATTTTATTGGGAAAAACATATTGGGGGTAAAAGGAAGTGAGGGTTGGGGGCAGAAGGGTGAGGATGGGCAGGGATGCAGTTGCAAAGTTGCAGAAATTGGTTGGTAGGGGGAGTAGGTGAAGGAAATGAAAAGGATCTAGTGGGGATCAGATGCTACAGGGGAATGGTAAGCATTTTCCAATGGTAATTAAACCAACTGTCTTATTGATTTGGGAACTGGATGCAGACTCTCTGGCTTCTTCATGCTGAACAGGGGCATAGATGTAAAGGGGGAAAGGGAGGAAACTTTATCACCTTACTGATGATCTTGGGTTAAAACTGCTTGCCTTCTTGCTCTGTTAGAAGATATTTTCCTGTCATTTGCTCCCCTCTGGACTGCAAAGTGTTTTCCCAGGTGGGTCCAGTGGGGATGGCTGGTTGAACTCAGAGGCTCCATCCTCGTTTGCTTCTTTAGCTGGCAGTTGTATTTCCTCGGCCCTCTGCTCAGGGCTGGCTGTCTTCTGCCCTTGGCTCGGGGCAAGCTGTCACGGCTCTCTACCTGGGGGCAGGCTGTCTTCGGCCCTCGGCTCAGGGCGAGCCGTCATGGCCCTCAGGGTGAGCTCCTCAGTCCCTAGATTGTGCCATCTGACCCCTGGGTGGGGAAAAAAATGCCTAGGGTATCCAGAGAATTTTATCTAGGCTACTTTTTGCCACACTCTCCCCCAGTATACCTGAAAGCAACACCCCCAAAACCCCTCTATTTGTAACTCACAAGTTTGTTCTCTCTCTAGGTTTGCTCCCTTTCCTACAGGTAACCTTACCACTGAGTTTTACTTCAGACCTGACTCTGAACCCAGTGTCAGTGACAAAAAGGAATTCTTTCTTTTTTTTGAAGGGTTGCCGCTATATCAGAATGTTGGTTTAACACAATTTTGCATGTTATGTTTATTTTTTAACTTGTTTGCTTCTATTTAAAAATAATATTTTTAAAGCTTGAAAAAAATGATTCAGATTTGGAGTATGACCACATCAGATCACAGGTGAAGGGTGACTCTATCATTCTGTAACAGCTAAATGATACCATTACAAAACAAAAAATACACTATGCAACTACCAGACAACTGAGAATCATGATCCAATCAAGTTAACCATCATAACCAGTGTAACTGTCATTTTATAACAACTAATAATAATTTCCTAAAACTTGATTATAGGACTGTGTAACAATAACAATAGCTTTGATACCAACAGTGAGGAAATCAGAAGACATATTGCACTAGGAAAGTGAAGTTAGAGATCTCTCCAAATTATTGAGAAAAAATGATGTCAGTTTGAGGACTAAAGTGTGTTTGATTTGGGCCATGGTCTTTCAGATCACTTTTTATGGATCTGGGAGCTGGAAATTGAATAAGGATACCGAAAGTAGACTTGACACTTTTTAAACTGTGGTGTTGGAGAAAGGCACTGAACATCCCACGGAATGACCAAAGAATGAATATGTCTTGGAGAAGATGCAGCCAGAATGCTCTTTGGTGGTGAGAATGAAGAGGTTTCACTTCACATATGTCAGGCATATTGCCAGCAGGTGTCATTCATTGGAGAGCGACTTGATTATTTCTCAGAAAGGTGGAGTGTTGGTGAAAAAAAGAAAACCCTCGACCAGGTAGATAGACATGGTGACTGCTACAATGAGTTTTAGGGTGTGAGGAGGCGTGAGATTGCACAGGATAGGACAGGGCTCAGATCTATTGCTCATAGGGTCATTGTGGGTCTTATGTGACTTGATGGCACCTAACTACAATCATTTTTACTGCCAGATATTCACCATTAATGTACAAAATAGTCAGATATTAGATAATTTACTCATGAATGAGAAATGTCAGATGGTTAGATAGGAAAGTGAAGGGTAAGTATATATTTCTCGGATTTTTTTTTAACATTTAGAAAAGATGCTTAATAAAGCTTTTCTTACCTACTTATACATACAATTGCTGTCTTCTCTTTTGAAGCTGTGGATCAAGAAAGACAAAATAGTTATACAGAATAATAATTGGGACACTTTATGCAAGAGAATAAATTTCTTTGCGAAGTTTTGTAAAAGTGAAAGTGTAATTGTTTTCTTGATTTTTTTTCATCTTAAAAGTATTAGCACAAGCCCAACCTTTCATAAATTTTCCTCAGCTTCAGCTTGAACTTGCATATGAGTCGTTGGTGGTCTCTTCCACAATCAGCAACTGACCTTATTTTCACTGCTGATATTGAGCCTCTCCAGTGGTTCTTTCCACAGATGTAATCAATCTGATTCCTATGCACACCATCCAGTGAAATGCACGTGTATAGCCTGTGTTTATGTTTCTTATAAAACGTATTTGCATATGGCTCCGATACATAGGGACACAACGAAAGTTGTGTCTAACATATAGTGATACAACAGAATGACACATTGCCAGGCCCTATCTGTCCAAAGAAGCAAGTTTTTCTAATTCAGCTAAAAGAGGGACATTAGCTAGTAATAGCTGAAGAAGATTTACAATGAAATTGATATTTGAATTTTACAAGTAGTTTAAATGCTTAAGTAAACCTAGATAAGCCAGTTTAGGGAAAATGAGTCTATTGAATTAAAAAGTAATCAAAAAATTTTAAAAGTGTTATATTTAATCTACATTAGCCTAAGATCTAGAATAACAAGACATTCTAGGATCACACTATCTAAATTTTATAGTGGAAGAAATTGTCACTTTTGAAAAGTAAGATTTCCTTTTTTTTTCTCCCTCTCTTAGCTATATTGGCAATAGTTCCAAAGTTATAGAAGAGTCTAAATAATTTGACAGTGCATTTAAACCATAGATTTAATTGTGGAACTCTCCACTTGAGCCAAATGGTTTCTCTGTGTCATAATTTAGTTTAGGCTTCCTTTCTTGAAAAATACAGCTAGGACTTTCTGGAAATTCTTAATGACTTGTCTAGTAGGCAAATTCTAAATGAGAGACATTCTTCCAGACGTACATGCACTTTAGGTAAATTTTCCTTTTCAAGGAGAACTCTCAGTAATTACAAAGCCAAAGGGAGTATTGTATTCAGATTAGTATCATTTTTTTTAGATTAGTATCATTTTACTGCTTAGAATAACCATTTTAGATATCTAGTCGATATTACTTCTATATTAGAAGAGCTTACTGCTTAGAATAACCATTTTAGATATCTAGTCGATATTACTTCTATATTAGAAGAGCTTACTCAGCCTTACCCCAGTTATTAGAAATATAAGAGAGAATATGCAAATATGTAGGAATGAAAAGACTATTTTGTTACTTATATTTTGTTTTTTTTATCACTGAATGTCAAATTTTACACAGTGCATTATCTTTTAATCCATGGGCGAATCAAGTATCCTTAGATTAAAGTGCTGATAGCCTCTAAGGCAAGTCGGTAGACTACAAAAACAATATTATTCCACCATCGCCTGAAATGCCTTGTGGTGGCTGCAGACCATTTCTGCACTGAAATAAACTAAATCATACAGACAAGGCAAAAGCCTGAAGTAACTAAGCATCCTATTTTATGAATATTCAGGTCAACCAGTGCCAATCAACTACAATAAATGAGGATTTTAGTTTCAAATTGTTCATTCCTTATACATTAAGACAATTGTTCTGATGCAATCTGTTGGTTGTTGTTTTGTTTTTTGGTTTTTTTTTTCTTCCTTGCAATTACCCTGTGAGCTCTGTATAAATAGATTTATCACTCCTGTTTTCTCATGAAAGAACAGCTTTAGGCTTTTCATGTAACCTACTTTTTACCAGTTGTAATTTCTGGGCTCTCATCCATACAGAAGACTTGAGGAACTTAACCAAATTCCCCAATAAACTCGTAATATAAATCTTAACTACTACTATTTTTAAAAAAGAAATACTTCTTTTAAAAAATTCCTTTGTAGACTTTGGTCTCTTTAATGTTCACAATTTTTCTAGGAAGATATGAAAGACTATCTGCATTGTCTCCATAGTTTCTTTAAACAAAAACTCAGTGAAGATGTGGTTTTCTCATTTTTAAAATCCACCCCTAGATTTTCTTACATTTACAAAAGAAAATAAACTTGGCCGGCCCACTTTCCTACTGCACTTTATGATCTTATCATAAAGCTAACAGCACTTTCTATTATCTGAATTTTTTTGAAAGAAAATAATGATCTCTTCTCTGGCACGAAAATATCTTCCTCGGAAAACAATGAAGTTACGAAGAATATATTAAATGTGGCGATGCTGCCCCTTTCTCCTTCCCTTTGTCCCAAATTGCTCTTCTGACTGCAAAATTGTCAGGTACAGCATGACATCTGCTAAAAATGAGTACAGCTCAGCATCTTGTCAGATGTATCCCATGTTTTGTATTCTCTAATCTTTCCGAAAGAACAAACAAACACAGAGCGTAGGAAGATAGTTAGAAGGCTTCTCGGGAAGCTGTCATTTCCACAGTAGCTTTGTTCTTATAGCAGAGAGAGGCTGAGACTAAAAATTGCTGGAAGAAAAAAGAAAAAGAAGGTAACATCAGTAGCATATTGATGAATGTGAACCCCAGGAAGATCACAAAGTTACATGGGCATCGCACTGCTACACAAATGAGACTATTTCAGTGTTCTTGAGAAAAGACCGAACAATCGCTCTCATGCTCTCTCCCTCTCATATCTGTTTTTGGGCTGATTTTAACTCCTAGCTGACCCTGCAGCAGGTTTCCAAGGCTGCAAATCACACACAGGAGACTTCCCATGCTTCTGCCGAGTAGCAACCGATGGCTTTGAACAATCAAAGAAGCTTGATTTTGGACGTGTAGCACAACTCTCTCCAAGGAGTTCTGGTGGTCTAGTGGCAAGAAGCTGTGCTACATACAATGCCGAAAGCACACAGTTCAAGGCCACTGGATGCTCCTTGGATAGGCAATCTCCCCCGTGTAATTAACTGCCTCTGAAAACCAACCGCAGGGTCACCTATGGGTCTACTCGAACTGAAAAACAAACAACAGTACAACTCTCTAGAGATCACACCCCCAGTGCTTCCTAATCGGAGGATATAAATGTTACTATGGTGGTGTTGATTACAGTAGAATAACATGTTAAAAGTTCCACTGATGAGAAGTATGTTCATTAATGTTTAGCATCTTGTTGTTGTTGTTGTTATGTGCCGTCGAGTCACTTGTGACTCATAGCGACCCTATGTACAACAGCCCTAAACTCTGCTCTTTACTGTGCCAATCGCACTGTCTCTGACACACCCATCCCGATTATCCCAGTCAATGGAGACCCAATGAAAATGCATGTATGAAGGGTGTATGAGTGAGGAAAGGATGTTGTCAGTGTTGGTCACTTTATAAGAGTGTATTTTCTGTCTGCTATTTGAGCATAAAAGTGCAAATATATGTTTAAGAAAGAGTGTAAATATTGCTGATAAAAGGAATTTAAAAAAAAAAAAAGAAGAAGAAAGAAAGGAAAGGGAAATTGCACTACATAGCTAAGTGAGAAAATCAGTGGCGAAGTTAGGAGGGAGCTGTGGTGCTGACTTAACAATGGCACTTTGCTGGTGATTCAAACCCACCTGTGGCTCTGAGGAAGAAAAAAGCAGTCTCCTTCCTTGCCTTTTTACAGTTGTGGGAGCTCAATGGTTATTCAGCTTTAAATTAATTGTGACTCAGAGGCAATGAGACAAAAATTAATAGTTTTCTGATCTAGGAAAAAAACATCTATTGGCTAAACAAGTAAAAGGAAAACTATAGGCAATCTCTCTTTGAACTTGGAGAAACATTGAAAGTTATACAAGTGTTCAGGTCTTTTGTTCATAGGGTCGCTACGAGTCATCTACCACTTGACAGTACTTAACAGCAACATACACAATCTGAAGACTATGATCTTGATTTGTTTTAAAAGATGAAATATCCAAATACAGTTAAATATATACTTCAGCTGTAGTTGAACTATATAGCTATATGAAAGAAAATAAATAATTATTCATAGCTATAAAACTATTAACTGGCAAAGAAAACCACAGAAGAGCTTACACATTTTGCTACACACTTCTGTACTTTTGGGATATGTTACAAATTGGTTTTGTTGTGTACTTTAGCCAAAATAAAACAGAATAAAAGGAAAAGAAGTTTATTTTGTATATACAGATTAAGTACAGTTTAATGCTGTTCAGAGTGAGTAGTCCTGTCAAAATTCGAAACAGTTGCTTCAATTGATATGTCAGTACTTCAGCCATTTTTAAACGGTAATAAAAATATGCAGTTAATGGCTAGAGAATGACTGATTTATCCTTTCCCTCACTTTGAAGTCAAGACATATTTGTTCTCCCCTCTCCATATGCCTCTGTTCTGCACCCCTGTGTTCCACGTGTTCTGTAATTAAAACATCTTGGAATTTGTATAATAAAATCAAGTATTGTCTCTTGACTTTCAACTCCATGATTAAAAGAGCAATGGTATTGCAGTATAGAACATTGGGTGAGGCATGTATGTCTTCGAACGGTCAAGTCTGACCCATTACTGACAGTTTCAGCAAAATTGTAGCTCCAAAGCAGAAGGAAATGTAAGGTGAATTGTCATAATACTAAGTGATAAGGAAAGACCATTTTTGAATCTATATTGAAGAAGCTGTAACTTGGTAGAGAAAAGAGAGGCCGGGTTTAGAGCATCACTGCAGAAAATGAGGTTTTGGACAACATTGGAAACTCATAAATATTTTATTGTTTTTTTCAAACTTCTCCATGTTATAAATGTGCAGCAATCACCAGCGCAGGCCCAGGGAAGACACAAGGGAGGCTGGATGATATGTGAAACAGATATAAATGGAGGATAGACTTTCAGGCAAAGCTTGTTCTTTGTTTAAAAAGCAAAACAGAACATGTTAAAAGTCATTCAAGGTAAGTCAACAAACTTTTAACATACATTTATTTGAATTATTTTATAACAGATATTTCCTTTGAAATACCATCCATAAGATTTTCCTATAGTATCCACACAATTCTTTCAAATGCATTTTGCTACTTGTTTCCATGAACTTGGCAGGATCAGAGCAAGAATATAACTCTAGTATCTGTTTGACATACTGTTATACACTCCACTTGTGATTACAGGAAACAAGTGAATACTCCCCTAAAATTTTCAGCCTTTACTATCCTTACAAATTCAGCAATGAATTCTTTTAAAAATGCACTTAACTGTAGCATAGGTTTAGCTACACTGTAGTTCAAGTTACATCTCCTGCAAATAGGTGTGCTTAGTGAACATTTGTCTATATTCTTTTGTTATAATTTTATTTTATTCTTTTGTGTGTGTGTACCGTCAAATTGGATCTGACTGGTACAGGAGGAGATTGCTACTCCTTCTCCAGCAGAGCATCTGGTGGATTCAAACCGCGTACCTCTGGGAATGCAGTGCAGCTTCTTGCCATTAAGCCACCAGAGCTCCCTAACGTTTGTCTATATTCTTGAAATCACATTTTTTATTGTTTTTATTTAGTGTCTTAGCTTCCCTGCTGCTCTTAACACAAATTCTTTTAACCCAAATGGCTTTAAAACACAGGGATATATTCTCTCACAATTTTAGGAGCCAATATCCAAATCAGCATGTAAGTCATGTAAATTCCTTTCTGGTCAGTAGCCCAAATGTTTCCTGATTCTTGGTGCTTCTCAAAGAGCATCTGTACTCCTTAGTAGGAGCAGAGTTTGTCTCTATGTCTATGGCGATGTTATGAACTCTGACCATCATCCATCCGTCAATGTGTCGTACTGTGATGTCTCACGTGCTGCCGTGACGCTGGAGGTGGTATCAACCATTATTTCAAATACTCTGGTGAATAGTTTTAAGCAAAATTTCTAGGGGAAAAAAGCAGTCTAATAAAGAGGACCTGGAAATGTTTATTTAATTGCCAGTGAAAAACTTTACGAATAACAGTGGAGTATTGCCTTATATTATGTAAGATTATGAGCCCTGCCCTTTGGATCAACCTATTCTATTTATTCAAACTCACAGCAGCACTGTAGTGAAGACCAGAACTTTCCACAGAGTATCTTAGTCTGTAAATTTTTTATGGCACCTGATCACCTTATATTTTCCCCACAGAACAGGAAGTTTGAGCTGCTAATCTTTGGAAGGCATTTTAAATACAATTGAAGAATAGTCTCTTCAAAGGAAAGATAACCTTAATAGTGTAGCTCTAAGTAAAGCTTTCAAGGCCTTCCTTTGCTCAAAATAAAAAGATACAGTTAAAAATATTCATTAATTAAAAGATTTGGAATGCATGCAGTATGAATATAGAAAAATTTAAAATCTTTAAAAGGAAATGTAACACATAATGATTGATAACCTCGACATTAGTGAGTTGGAATGGTCTGGTACTGGCTATTGTGACTTAGAAAAATATATGAGCTTCTATGCCAAGAATGACAAATTGAACAGGAACAAAGTTGCATTCTTCATTAAAAAAAAGTTCTACATTTATCCTGAAATTCCACATTGTCAGTGGTGTTGTTGTTGTTGTTGTTGACTGCCTTCAAGTCGAGCACGACTCATAGCGACCCTATGAACAAAAGGCCTGAAGCCCCTCTACAACTACCGACATTTATCAAAGTTCATACAGTTTCCAGAGGCATGTTATTTAGGAGGTGGGTGCTACTTCTGCAGAGATATAGTAATTAATATTCATTATTTTATACGAAGAGCTACTTAATAAGGCTATTATTTCATTCCTTTACTGACTACTAAGGATGATGTTAAAGAAACATTTATTTACCAGCCTTTGTAGTCTGAATTTCTTCAGCCATGCAACCAAGATGTCTTGGCAATTAGATTGTGAAAGTTAGAAATAAAGGATGATTTTTAGTTGGAAAACATGACCTTAGGGACAGAAATGGGGTAGAGATGGCATAATAGAATTTTGCAAGCCCTTTGTATTCTTAAGAGCTCTTCAGAAGCTTGGAAGTAAGGAGTTGTGTTTCCAACCCAAAGGAACAAGGTTTGAATCCACCAGCTTCTATGGAGGAGAAATCTGAGAAATGTCCTCCTATATGGTTACTGCCTCTGTAAACCTGCTGGAGGGTCAGCTGAGAGTTGGTTCTGGCTTAATGGGACAAAGTAACAACGTCATAGTATTCATTGTAAATGCATTTTTCAAATAAATGGTCACTAAAAATGGGCCTCATTAGATGGAATGTTATGGAGGTTGCTGTTGTTATGTGCCATTGAATTGTCTGTGACTCATTGCAAACCTATGCATGATTGTTCTGAACTCCATCTTATCCCAAGCCATTCTCACTGTTTCTGACACACCTAGCCCAATTACCCCAGTTACTGTGTCAATCCATGTCATCCAGTGCCTTCCTCTCTTGTGCTGGCCTTCTACCCTTCCAAGAATGATGTCCTTCTCCAAGGACTAGTATCACCTGGTACATGTGCAAAGTATTTGAGACAGAGCTGAGATGAAGCTTCAAAATTCAAGCCTCCAAGAAGGAACTTGGAGTCACCTTCTCCAGGATAAGCCCTTTTGTTCTCTTGGAAGTCCATGGAATATTCAACACTCTCTCCAGCAACACAACTCAAAGGTATAGATCCTTCATCAGCTACCCTTAGTCATAGTCCAGCTCTCCGATCCAGAGCAAGTAATTTCGAAGATCATGGCCTGAATCAAGTGCACCTTTGTCTCCAAACTAATACTATCGCTCTTTCACACCCTAGAGAGGTTCCTTAAAGCAGATTTTCCCAATACCATTTGTCTTTTGATTTCCTGACAGCGGGTGCCAAGAACATTGATTGTGGAGCCGAGTAAGTTGAAATTGTTAACAATCTCAATTTCTTCTCAATCTATTGTGGTATTGCCAATTGGTCAAGTGGTGAGAATATTTATTTTCTTGGTGTTGCGCTTCAATCCATATGAATACTGCAGTCTTTATCCTTCTGCAGCAAATACTTCTGATTCTCCTCAGTTTCAGCAAACAGGGTTGTGTCGTGTGCATTACACAGTTTGTTGATCAGGCCTCCTCCAAGTCTGATGACACATCCCTCCTCATAAGAATGAACTCTTCTGCATATATTTAAAAGGTATGGTTGAGCAAGCTCTGGTGGCCTAATGGCAAGAAGATGCACTGCAATCCCAGAGGTAAGCGGTTTGAATCCATCAGATGCTCTGCTGGAGAAGGAGGGACAACCCCCTCCTGTACCAGTTAGATCTGATTTGACAGTACACACACAAAAAAGAACAAAATAAAGTTTAAAAAAAAAAGATATGGTTGTAGGACACATCCCTGATGCACTCCTTTCCCTGTCTTAAACCGTGCAATATTTCCTTGCTCTGTTTTGATGACTGCTTCCTGGTCCGAGTATGAGTACTGAAAGAGCACAATGAGGTTTTCTGGAGTTCTCATTCTTCTCAATGTTAGCTACAATTTGTTGTAATCCACAAAGTGAAATGCCTATGCATAGTCAAAGGAACAGATTGACAGTCTTCTGGTATTCTCTGCTCTCAGCCAAGATCCATCTGACATTGACTATAATGTCCTTAGAGCCATGGCCACTTCTAACTTCAGATCATATTTCTGATAATTCTATCTCAATATCCTGTTCCAAGTTGTGGTTGGTTTTTGGAATTTTTTTGTTTGTTGGTTTGGTATTTTCAAAAAAGTCTTCAGCAGAATTTTGTTTGCATGTTGTATTAGTGATATTTTTTTATAATTTTCACTCTGTTTTCTGGATCACTTTTTTTTTTAGTAATGGGAATAAGTGTGGATCTCTTCCAGTCAATTGACCAGGTAGCTGTCCTCCAGATTTATTGGCACAGCCTAGTTAGGAAGTTCAGGACAGGTTCTGTTTGCTGAAACATGTCCATTGGTATTCCATCAATCCCTGGTTCAACTTGAACTTCTCTTCCATCACCATTGCCTCTTGATCGTGTCAGCCATTTCTTTTTGATAGTGACCTTTGTACTCCTTCCATCTCCTTTCGATGTTTTGATGGATCATTCAATATTCTGCCCATCCACTTGAAGCTTGAATTTGTTCTTCAGTTCTTTCAGCTTAAGAATTGCCAAGCAAGTTTGTCCTTTTTTATTTCCTGACTCCAGATTTTTGCATCTTTCATTATAATCCTTTGTTTTGTCTTCCTGAGCTTCTGTTCAGCTCCTTAACTTTCCAATTTCTTCCCTTTTGGGGCTTCTCAGTGCTCTAGTGCAATATTCAGGATCTCTTATGACATTCATCTTGTTTTTTTATTACTGCTGTTTGTAATGCCCTTTTTAATTCTTCATGTATGATCTTCTTTATATCTTTCCACCGCTCACTTGGTCTTTGTTCATTACTGCTCAAGGCTTAAAGCATGTTTCTGAGATGGTTGAACTTTGGTTCTTGTGGATTTGTATTCATTTTCTTTAGCTTCAGCTTGAACTTGCATACGAGTAGTTTATGACCTGTTCCACAATTCAGATCTGGCCTACTTTTAACAGCTGATGGAATACATAGGAATAAAATATACTATATTTTTGAAAAGAGACAATAGAAACGCTAAGTATCATCTATCAAAACAAGAGCACAGGCTGATTGTGGAACTTCCCAACTACTCATATAAAAGTTCAAAGTTGAAGCTAAAGAAAAAGGAACTTTAACCCAGAGTCACAATATAACTTTGAGTATATACCACTCAGTTTAGAGACTACCTCATCAATTGACTTGACATAATAAACTCTAATGTTATAGGATGACATCAAATACATCACATATGATGAAAAGAAAACTCCACTAACATTTATCCTAATCCAATTTACAAAGACCTATTGTTTTTGTTATGTGTTGTTGAGTGGACTATAATTCACAGTGATCTTACGAACAGCTCATCTGAGCCTTGTCCTATCTTTAGTCATATTCTTTTTTTATATATCTGCATTCTCATTAAGGGTATTCCTAAATGAGAATGTGGATTTATAATAAGAAATAGCATTACTATTATCTTGAATGAAACTGGAAAATGTCAGAAAAATGTTTCCTTAAAACTGGCATCATAATCATTGCTGTTTGAGTCCATTATCACTTTGTCAAATAAATCTTACTTGTTGACTCTCAACTTTATCAAACATGTATTCCTTCTCCTGGTACTGACTCCCTCTTGATAACATGTCTAAAGATATGAGATGAATCATCCCCATCATTCCTTTTATTTTTTTAAATTTAGGTTGTTTAGTTTTCATTTCAATGAACATCTACAGAGATTTTGGAATTCCATTCATTCATTGTTGCACCCTTCTCCCCGCACAAACCCCTCCCCCCTC
>NW_006399862.1:5937094-5940010 GCF_000299155.1 Elephantulus edwardii
ATCAGGTTCCCAGTCTCTCCACAACCTTGCCAGCATTTGTTGCTTGCTGTTCTGTTAAATTTTGCTAGTCTTACTGGAGTGAGATGATATCTCATTGTTGTCCAAGGAAGACATTCAGATGGCCAACAAGCAGATGATGAAATGTTCAAAATCCCTAGCCCTGAGAGAGATGCAAATCAAGACAACCATCATTCCTTTTAAGGCCCCTTTTTTTGTTGTACTTCCATGACGCATTTGTTCTCTCTTCAGGAAATTCAGTAGCTTTTTAATAGGAGCAGGTTAAGCAATCTCCTGCCATACAATTGTCTGACATAGTATAGATGACCAATGGATATTTGTTGGGAAACTTAGCCTAATATTAGAGTAAGTATTGGCTGTATTGTTCAGTAATCAATACCATGAGCTTTGCTGTAATTTTCACATAATGCTGACTTGCACATGGCCAAATTTCATAAAAAAGACATTGAGTTTGTATCTGAAATGCTTTAGATTTTATATACTCTTATAGTTTTGTTACTAATGTTTCTAAAACAAGTATCTTATTTGGTTTTCCTTAAGTTTCTCGCACATTGATCTCTCTCTCTCTCTCTCTCTCTCTCTTTCTCTCTTTCTCATGGCTATCAAGTCAGAACCAAACCATCATTGATCCTCAATTGATTTTCTGAGGTTGTTAATCATATGAGAGGGGATTCCTCATCTTTCTCCCCCAGAGCTGACTTTTGTGTTATGAATACAGATGTTGATGGACTAGATGACTCTTGTTGATTGCCATTGAGTTGAGCATGACTCATATCAACGCTATGAACAAAAGGGCTGAAGCCTTTCTATAGTTATTGTCATTTATCAAAGTTCATAGATTTTCCAGAGGCATATTGATTAGGAAGTAGATGCCACTCCTGGTTCATTTATAAAGATTCTCACTACTGGGCTAGTTGATAGTATCATGATAGACAGAGAAGAGGTTGAGATTGTTAACAATTATAGCTTTGTTGGTTTCACATCAACATTCTTGGCATCAGTAGTCAGGAAATCAAAATATTAATTGCATTGGAAAATTCTTCTGCTAGGAACATCTCCAGAGTATTGAAGATCAATGAAGTCAGTCTAGAGACTAAGGAGTACCTGATTCAGGCCATGGTCTTCACAATTCCTCACTATGCATCAGATAACTGGACAATGACTGAAGATGATAGAAGAAAAAGTGATACCTTAGAATTGTGGTGCTGGAGAAGAGTGTTGAACGTGCCAGAGACAGCCAAGAGAATAAACAACTCTGTCCTGGAGAGGGTGAAACCAAGATGCTCTTTGAAAGCAAATATTTTGAAGTTCTAGCTGACATTAGGCATGTGGCTAGAAGGGACCAGTTCTTGGAGAAGGATACCATGCTTGGAAAGGTGGAAGAACAGCACAGTAGAAGACCCTGGATGAAATGGATTGACTCAGGGACGAGGATAATGGGATTAGGTGTGTTGGAGAGGATGAGATTGGCTCAGGTTAGAGCAGGATTCAGAGGTAGGCTTTTTGTTTGGTTGGTTGGTTTTGTTGTTGTTGTTTTATCCTAGGGTCGCTATGAGTTCCAGGCAACTTAATGGCACATAACAACAACAAAAACAAGGTTACACATAAGACTTTATATATTTTGATGTGCAGTTTTGAGTGGAACCAACTCACCCTATAGTAATCTTATATTTAAAGAAAAATACCTATCCCCTCTTGTGGCAAAATCCATAGAGAATTGTGCTGGTAGTCCAAAGGTCACCTCCATCAGTAGCTCCATGGGAGAAAAATGGCCAGTCTCCTGTCATATAATTTACACCCTCCAAACACACACTGGAAAGTCAGCTATAAGGAAAATCTTGAGAATCTTAAGGAGTAATTTATTCTGTTGTATGCTGCTGTGGTTGTTTTCAGATATCATCAAGCAGACATCAAGTAGACATCAACTCAAAGTGACCCTATGAAGCAAATATCTGAACCTTGCCTTACTTTGCACTATCTTCATCATCTCTGATACACAAGAGCTCACTCCTATAGTCACTGAATCAGTTATTTTTGTTGAGAGCCATCCTTTCTTTCTCTGAACTTTTACTTTTCCCAGCATAATGTCCTTTTCCAAGGATTGATCCGTCCTGATATGAGGCACGATGTATATGAAACAATGATATATCGTCCTCACCTCTACATAGTACCTTACTTGAACTTCCTTGAAACTGTTTGCTCTTTTGACAGTCCATGCAACATTCAGTGTTCCAACAAGATATCCTCCAACAGCATTATCTAATGGCATTGTTTGTTCTGTTGTTTTCATTATTCATTGCCAAACTTTCAGGTGCATAGGAAGCAGATGAAAATACTATGCTTAGATCAGACACATATGATACCCATTAAAATAAGATCAAAAACTCCAGTCTTCAATATGGACTCCATCTCACCATGAAGAAAACAAAATTTGTCATTACTGGACCAGTAGACGACATCATGATAGGTGGAGAAAAGATTAAAGCTGTCAAGGTTTTAATTTTACTTGGACCCACTATCAACTCTCATGGGAACAGCAGTCAAGAAATCAATAGATGCCTTACACTGGGAAAATCTGTTGTCAAGGATCTGACCATTGTTAACAAGTAAGAATCCTCTTCAGTACAGTCCCTATACATTAAATGCACTTGACAGTAAGGATGTTTCTGTCATTGTAGATTCACAAATAATTTGAAACAGGTATTTGAAAAAAAGAATCAATATCAGAAATATATGATCATAAGAGAACCAAGAAGAGATTCATGATTTTTTTACCTAATATGTATTTTTTTTTTTTTTGCATTACAGTTACCAATTACTATTAAAGCATCTTGGTTACATGTTTGATCTGTTTCTGACTGCAACAGTTGATAGAACTAATCAATTTTCTCCTCTTTG
>NW_006399862.1:5941083-5965288 GCF_000299155.1 Elephantulus edwardii
AAAAAAAAAGATCAGAGAACAACAAGGGGAATGCTCTCTAGACAGTTATTTGAAAATATAATGTTAAAAATGAAATTACAGCAACATTGAGAAATGAATAACATACCCTGGGAAGGCTAAAAACAGTGCAGGAAAGACATTGGGAAAGCTTACCCTTAGAGTATTGACAGAACAGTAAATTCTACTCATTCCCATTGAGTTGGAACCAACTCGTGACTGACCGTGCAGTGGTTTTCTGGAGGCTATAATTTGCATGTGAAGAGGTTACACACTTTTGTCTCACAGATGCACTGGCGGATTCAAAGCAGTGCCATTCCCTAAGAAGGAAGCTACCAGAGCTCTCAAAATACTGAAGTAGCTACCTACATAATGAAACTTTGGTAGGGTGGGCTTTTCCCAGAAAAAGAAAAAAACAGAAATACAAAGGTGATACAGGCCTACATTGTGTGACTTCTTCCGCAAATATGAGGAATTCATATCAAGAATGAGAAAGCACGCTTTGTTTTGTTTGTTTGTTTGTTTGTATGTTTTTAAAATGACCCTAGAATCAGACTAGGCCAAGAATTAGGAGTTTTATGTGTCTTCAGTGGAAATTAAACTCCATTGTGTAGGCAAAACCTGAGGAATTTTCCACACAAAATAATTCTTGATTAACATAGTAAGAACACTTTTTATGGGTAAAATATGAAAGATGGAAAAAAGGAAATAAAGCTTCAAGAATGGAAACTTTCAACACCGTGACAGTCATGCTAATAGTAGTGATCATTTCTCTATCATTAATAATGTGGGCAGTACTTGTCCAATTGTTCTATATGTGCTCACCCACTCTTAAGTAGAAGAGGGTCAGATATAGGAATGTATGTACAAAATGTGATACAAAATGTGAACACACGTTCTCCATTATTGTTTTATGTATCCTCAAGTAAAAAATGGCTCAAAGCTGACCCTTGACTGAGTGTTTAGAGACAGTAAATCGCTTGGGAGGAAATTGCTCATCTTCATCCCACAGTGGTGCCCACGGATTTAAATAAACCATATATCTCTAGTATACCTTTAGTAGCAGCGTAACACTGGTCTATCCATTTGCTGTACAGAGATAACTCATGGTTGTTGTGATGCGAAACACTGTGACACTGATGTGTCAAATGTGATAATAGTTATTCATTGTGGACAGTGTTAGGTGGAGCTCTCTGATTAAAAAAAGCTTGGAGGCGGAAGTGGCGTCCACTTCCAAAATAGCTTGCCTTCAGAAAACCTATGAACTTGGAGAAATGATGAAAGTTACATAAGTGTTCAGGTCTTCATTCATAGGGTTGCTTTGAGTCATCTACTCTTGATGGCACTTAACAACAACAACGACGACAATGATGAGAGAGCTCAGTTGGCCTTGTGGACAGAAAGTGATGCTATCAAGCCTAAGGTAAGTCACTTTAATCCACAGCCCTCAGGCCTGTTTGTAATTGTTTCTGGTCAAACATTCTTCTAAGCAGTATAGTACTGGTGTGTCCATTGGCTGTGCAGAAGTAACATGTGGTTGTTGTGATGTGAAACACTGCGACATTGATGGGTCAAGTGCAAGAATGGTTACCCATGTTGGACAGTGTTTGGTGGAACTTCCCAACTAAAACAAGCTTGCAAGCAGGAGTAGTATCTACTTTGGAAATAGCTTGCCTCTGGAAACACTATGAACTTGGAGAAACTATGAAAGTTGGAAAAGGGTTCAGGTCTTCAGTTCGTAGAGTCACTACGAGTTGTCTATGACTCAACTCAATGGAACTTAACAACAACAACACCTTATCACTAGGGCATCAGAGCTTCCTGTATTGTTCACAACATGACAATGCTTGGCATATGCCACCAGTAGAATGATTATAAGAATATCTGACACATTACTGTGATAAATCCAACTTCATTGATAGATTAATCAATTGATCTCATTGGGTAATAATAATAATAATCAATAGATGTCTGAGGGACCAAAAGTGAGTCCGTGAATCAGTGTCTGTTCTTTAGAAGTGAGACAATATCTAATTATAGCCCAATTTCTGTTCTGGACCACAGACATATTTGCAGAAAAATAAAGAACACTTTGCATTCATGTAAGTGAAAGAAGAGTTTATTTTCAACTGAGAAGTTATGTTTTGAATATATCACATGAATCTGTACATTATCCCCTTGTGTTTTATGCATTGTTATTCTTTTTTAATTTCTTAAAAAATGATATTTCTTTCATTTCCTAGTTTTGGGAGATACTTGAACTTATCCTCCAAAAGATATAAGGTCTAATAATGTTGTTGTTAAATGTTGTTAGATGCCGTTGAGTCTAGTATGACTCATAGCAACCCTACGAACAAAGGTCTGAACCCTATTCTATTCTCTGCCATCCTCTCACTTTCAACACACAAAAGCTAATTTTGACAGTCACAACATCAATTTACCTAGTCAAGGGTCTTCCTCTCCTTCACAGACACTCCATTCTCCCTAGCCTCATGTCCTTCTCCAAGGATTATCTCCTTCTAACAACATGCCTAAAGTATGTGAGCTGAAGCCTCATTATTCTTGCTGCCAAAGAACACTCTGGCTGCACCCTCTCTAAGACATAATTGTTTGTTCTTTTGGCAATCCATGGGATGTTTAATGCTCATCTCTAACACCGCAACTTAAAGGCATCAATTCTTCTTCTGTCATCCTTATTCATTGTCCAGCTCTCAGATGCATAGCAGGTGATCAGAAAGACTATGGTCTGAATCAGACTCCACCTTAGTAATGCATTATTTAAAAATACTTGGACACATCACATGCCATTTTCAAAGGGTGATAGTGAGTAGTTCCATATTTAATATTCTGGAAAACACTGTACAAGTGAGCTTTACTTATTTAAAAAATAACCTGAAATTACAAGTTGTGAGATCCTTGTAGAATACTTTGATGTTTGTATTTTTTTAATATTGCTTGAATTTCTAATTCCTAAAGAAGTAAACAGATAGCATAAGTCAATTATATCAGCTAGATTTTTTTTTTCATTTCTTCAGATGTTAATAATTTAAATGCATTTTGTGCTACAGAGTCACTTTTCACAAATAGTTTGGAAATCCCACATTTGGAAGCATTTTCTAATTTTTACAACTGTCCAATCACTATGCTATTTATTTAAAATAATAAATACTGTTACATGTCTTTTCCTTGAAAAATTCCATTTTTCTTAATTTTTACTTCTTTTTACTTACTAACTCTTCTGTCTATGTTGTTGTTGTGTTTCTCTTAAGTGCTATTGAGTTGCCTGAAACACATAGTGACTCTATGCACAAGAGCTGAACTCTGAAAATTCTCTTCTAAGGCTCCATCTAAAGCTTTTCAGTGCATCTGTACACTCTTTCTCTTAACACTGACATTCAGGTCAGTATCTTCCTAATTACCATTACTTATGTCAACTGAAATATACAAAGAAATATTACGAAGAAAGAAAAGAGCAAACAACTATATACCATAGCTGTAGCTGTCTATGACAGGTAGAAATTTTTCTTTCTTCAGACAGATCTGAAAGCCCCCAGAAAAAGTCATTGGGATGATGATGGAAGGGTGAGCTCTTTTCAATTTTATGGTCTACACTTTGAAACCTAGCCTTGCATGATTAGTAATGTTGACTTTGATATGAAGAAACAAAACAGAATGGAATGAGAAAGCACTTTTTAAATATGTCCATTTTTTTCACTGTTATTCATTATTATGTCAGAAGAAGACAATTATTTCAGAAGCATAGTTCAGTTCAGACTGCTATTCCGAGTCTTGAAGCTCCGGTGAAATTCATCTACCATGGGTGATATAGACTTTTGAAAGACAGATGGTGCATCATAGCAACACATCAGGCCACCACCATCCGACAGAGTGACAGATGAGAATTTCCCTTAGAAGGGAAGCTGGAAAGGTGGGAATGTTATGAGGAAGAGAAGCTAATCCCTGGAGATGGTCAATCAGAAAAAAAAAAAAAAGAAAGACCCAAACAAGATATATTGACACAGTAACTGCTATAATGTGAGGATTTTATAGGCTCAGGGACTATGTCTGTACTGTGGTACATTGGATTACTAGGAGTCTGAGCTAAGTGAAAAGCAAAACCAAGCAAGCAAATACCCCCAAAGCACAACACCAAAACAGAACTATGAAGTTATCCTGTCCACGTTTCATTGGCTAAGGTGGATCATAGGGTCACTCTGTTTTCAGTGAGATGAAGAGAGAAGTATAATCCCCCTCGGGAATTAGATACCATCTTTGCTTTCTCATTGCCAGTCAATTCTTTTCATTTCACTGTTGAATATGTATCTCAACCATTCTGCAAGAAGACTATAATATCTTCTCTAATTCAGTTGGTTTCCAACTTCTTTTTTTAATAATTTTAGAATAATACTAAACTGTCAAGTCTTTCCCCTCCCCAATTTCATTCTTTAATTCAGTTCATTTAGAGGCCGTGGTACTAGGAATATTATAGCTGAAAGAAGAGAGTACCAGAAGAATGTCAATTTGTGTTTAATTGACTATGCAAAGACATTTTATTTGTGTGGATCACAACAAACTCTGGATGACTCTAAGAATGTGAATCTCAGAACACCTGATTGTGCTTATGTTAAGCCTATACTTCATCCATGAGGTAATCATCAGAACAAAGCAAAGAAATACTGTGTGTTTCAAAATTGGGAAGGGTGTACACCAACAATGTGTCATTTCTCCATATTTTTTTAATCTGTATGACAAACAGATCATCTGGGAGGCTGGGCTCTGTGAGAATGAATGTGACATCAGGATTAGAGGAAGGCACATCAACAATCTGTATCATGCACATGACACAACCTTGCTTGTAGAAACTGAGGAGGGCTGAGGTATTCACTGTAGAAGGTCCATAACTGTAGGCTTCAATATGCATTGAAGATCCCATCAAGAAAACAAATATTCTCACCACTGGGCCAATTGTCAGTGTCATCATAGATGGTGAAGAGATTTAGATTGTTAACAACTTCAATTTGCTTAGCTCCACAATCAACACTCTTGATACTAGCAGTCAGAATATCAAGAGAGGAATTGAATTGGAAAAATCTGTTATCAGGGACCGCTCCAGAACACTGAAGAGCAAGGATGTCAGTCTGGAGACAAAGGTTTGCCTGATCAAGACCATGTTATTTGCAATCACCTGCTGTACATCAGAAAGCTAGACAATGACTAGGGATGACAGAAGGAGAATTGATGCATTTGAGCTGTGGTGCTACAGAAGAGTATTGAATATACCATGAACTGCTAGGAGAGCAAATATAGCATGTGAGACCAGGCTACTCCCTGGAGGCAAGGATTCTGTCACTTTGTCTGACATACTTTGGGCATGTTGCCCTTGGAGACGGACATCATGCTTGGGAGGGTGGAGGGACAGCTTAAGAGAGGAAGACCCTTGATGAGATAATGAGATGGATTGACTAAATGATTTGGGTAATGGTAGTAGGTATATCAAAAACAATAAGATTGGCTCAAGATAGAGCCAGGCTCAGAGTTGTTATACATAGGGTCTCTATGAGTCACAGGTCGCTCAATGGCACATAACAACAACAAGAACAGCAACATATTCTCACAGCTGAACCATTACATCTTTACTCCCACATTTTATTTCAAACTTTGGCAGTTTTCTTTCCTTCACTTAACACTACTTAATAAAGTCAATTGGAAAAATAAATTGATATCTTTCCTGTACTCAGAAGTCATAAGTGACCCTTCTTAACCTTAAAAAAAAAAAAAAAACAGAGAGAGAGAGAGACTGATTTTCTAGAAATTAGGACAATGGATGCAATGTCAATTCCAAATAATAATGTCTCTTTTTTGAGGAAATTATATCAATTTAATTTCTTGCATTTCTCTACACATCAGTTTTTCAGGATATTAAGGTAGAATAAAAGTATTTGACATGAACATTATAAATTATCAAAAAGGTGGACAATGCCTAAAGAAACCAAAGCTGCCTTTGAATTGGGAAGTTGGAAAAGAATAACTAATATACAGTGGACTGTCAAAAGAACAAAACACATTTGTCTTGGAGGAAGAATACTCAGTTTGTTCCTTAGAGGCAAGAATGTTAAATCTTCACTGCATGTATTTTGAGCAATTGTCAAGAGGGCCAATCCATTGAAAAGACATCAGTCCAGAAAGAGAAGAGGTTCAGGTAGAAGAGACCCTTAGCCAGACGAATTGACCAGGGAAATGTTACAGTGGACACAAACACAGAAGGACTTGTGTGGCAAGGTTTTGCTGTGTTATCCTTACGATCACTTGAGATGTTGTTTAGTTCCTGCCACATAGCAACACCCACTGATAATGAGGAGTCTTGAAAACCTCTGTATCTCTATCCTTACACCAATTTCATGAGATTACTTTAACTATTTTCATCTTATGCATGAAGAAAGCACATTTAAAAAAAATAAAAATTAAAAAAATATAAAAAGATGAAGGCGGGCCAAGATTCAAAACTGTGTCTGTAATTTAAAATTTTTCTATTTGTGGTTGGAACAGCATGTAGAAATTATTGAATGATATCCTTAATATCACATGTGAGTAAAAACTTACAAAAGGTTAATAAAATTGTCCAGAATGGGACATTGACTTGGAAATACCAGAAATTCCAGCAGGATTCAGAAGACACCATGGCATAAGGAGTATAATTGTTGATGGCTGATGAACATTGGCTGAAATCCTAGAATACCAGGAAAATGTTTGCGTATATTTTATTGGCATTGCAAAGGCATTTGTCTGAGTGGACTATAACAAATTATAGCTAACATTGAGAAGCTGGGATTCTTAGAATATTTAATCATGATTATGTGGCACTTATGTCTAGACTGAGAAGATGTTATCTGAACATAGGTAGTTAATACTGTGTCATTTAAAATCAGGACAACTGTGCATCACAGCTGTATATTTCTTTGTATCTGTTAAATCTGTATGATGAGGAAATGATTCATGGAGTTGACCTCTTTGAAGATGAATACAGCTGAAGGATAGAAGGGAAACCCATTAACAACTTGCATTAAGCAGATGGTAGAATTTTGCTTACTCAAGGTGGTGAGGACTTGAAACAATTGCTTCAGAGGATCAAGGACTACAGCTTTTGTCATGGATTATATCTCATCATCAAGAAAGCAAAGGTCGTCACCACTAGACCCATAAGCAGCATAGTGATCAGTGGAGAAAGGAATAAAATGGTCAATTATTTCATCTTGTTTAATTCAACAATCAATAACCTTCTTATCAGCTCCCAGGGGATCAGAAAACTTATTACATTTGGCAACATTGATATCTTTGATATTTTCAGAGCAGTAAAGAACAATGATGTCAGTTTGAAAACTAAGGAGTGTGTGATTCAGGCCATGTTCTTCTTAATCGCTTACTAAGCATATGAGAGCTGGACAATGAGCAGGGATGACAGAAAAAGAATCAAAGCCCTTAAGTTGTAGTGTTGGAGGAGAGTATTTAATATACCATACAATGTCAAAAGAACAAACAGGTGTGTCTTTTAAAAAATTTATCCAGTGTGCTTTTGGAGGCAAAGATGATAAAGTTTCATTTCTCACACTTTGGACGTATTACTGAGAGAAGCTACTCTTGGAAATGGACATTATGTTTGGTAAAGTAGAGGGTGAGCCCAAAGAGGAAGATCCCCAACAAATTGACTGACTCAGTGACTGCAGCAATGGGTTTAAGTGTGTCAGGCATTATGAGGATGGCACAGGAGAGAAGCTTCAGGTCTGTTAGTCATAGAGTTGCTATGAGTCATACTTGACAGCAACTAACAATAATAACAACATTCAATTTGTGTGCTTAACAAATAATTTGAGAAGCTGGACTATATGAAAGACAATGTGATATAAGGATTGAAAGATTTATCGATGCAGATGATACAGCCTCACTTGCTGAAAGTGGAGAGAATGTCAAGTACTTAATGCATAAAATCAAAGACTAGAGCCTTCAGTATGAATTACATTTCAATGTCAAGAAAACAAAAATTCTTACTACTGGGAAAAGAGGCAACATTGTGATATAGGGAGAAGGTTGAAGTTGTCAATTATTCTCAGCACTCAAGAAATCAAAAGACATGCAGCATTAGGAGAATCCATTGTGAAGGGCCTCTCCAGAGTGCCAAAACAAGGACTAAGGGGTGTGTGATGCAAGCCATGGCCTTTTCAATTGCTTCCTAGTCTTCTGAGAGTTGAAGAGTGAATAAGAGAGACTGCAGAGGAATCAAAGCCTTTGAATTGTGGTGCTGGATGAGAGTAGTGAATATCTCATAGACTTCCCAAAGCACAAACAAGTCTGTCATGGAAAAAGGACAACCATGGCACTGCTTAGAGCCAAGGATGGTGAAACTTCCTCTCACATAGTTTTGGTATATGGTTAAATAGGCCAGTTTTTAAAAGAATCATCATTCTGAGAAAGTAGGAGAGTCACAAAGAGAAAGGAAGACCCTCATGTTGGATTGACACAATAACTGTCACAGTGAGTTCCAGAACATGAGAGATGATGAGGATGGCACAGGATAGGTAGAGAGTCACTGTAAGGTATAGGCAACTTGATGGCATCTAGTATCAACAACAATATTCATAGGTCCAGATTGTTTAGATTATAGTTAAAGATAATGAGTTTCAGGGACAAATTAGGTTAATGATGAAGAAGGAAGAAGACTCAACTAGTTATATTGTTGTTATGTGCCGACGACTCACTTGTGACTCATAGAGACCCTATGTACAACAGCCACAAACCCTACTCTGCCCTGTGCCAATAGCATTGCCTCTGACACACCCATCCTGATTACCCCAGTCACAGAATCAATCCACCTCATAGAGGGTCTTCCCCTCCTGTGTTGTCCCTCCACGCTTCCAAGCATGATGTCCCTCTCCGAGAACCTCTCCCTTTTTACAACGTGTCCAAATTATGTCAGACAAAACCCCTTATCCTTGCCTCCAAGGAGCAGCCTGGTTTAACCCTTTCCAGGATGAATCTGTTTGCTTTCTTGGCAGTCTTCGGTACATTCAATACTCTTCTCCAGCACCACAGCTCAAAGGCATCAATTCTCCTTCTATCCTCCCTAGTCATTGTCCAACTCTCTGATGCATAACAAGTAATTGCAAAGACCATAGCCTGTATCAGATGCACCTTAGTCTCCAGAGTGACATCATTGCTCTTCAGTACGTTAGAAAGGTCTCTAACAGCAGACTTTCCCATTGCAATACGTTTTTTAATTTCCTGGCTACTGGTGCCAAGAGTGTTGACTGTGGAGCCAAGCCGACTAAAGCTGTTAACAATCTCAATCTCTTCACCATACATCCTGATGCTGACAATTGGTCCAGTTGTGAGAATCTTTGTCTTCTTGACATTGAACTTCAATCCATACTGAAAGCTGCAGTCCTTGACCCTCTGTAGCAAGCATTTCAGGTCCTCCTCAGTTTCAGCAAACAGGGTTGTGTCATCTGCATAATGCAGATTGTTAATAGATCTCCCACCAATCCTGATGCCATACTTCTCCTCATAGAGCCCAGCCTCTCACATAATCTGTTCCGCATACAGTTTGAAAAGGTATGGAGACAGGACACATCCCTGGCCTACACCTTTCCTAATTATGAATCATGCAGTGTTTCCTTGCTCTGTTCTGACAACTGCCTCTTGGAGCTGGAGTTGGAAAATCAAAAGGGCCAAACTCGTTCATCATTTCTTAAGCTCACGGAAATGAAGAACAAATTTAAACCTTGAGTTGCTATAATCAAAGATGCTTTGGCAGAATATTAAATGATCCAGGAAGTATTAAAAGAAGATGGAAAGAATATAATGAGTCACTGTATCAAAGGAATTGGCAGACACAGAAGAATTTAATAAAATAACTAACATATGAGCAACAGCCAATGGTAATGAAGGAAGAAGTTCAAGCTGCTTTGAAGGAAATAGCAAAAAATAAGGCCCCAGGAATAGATGGTATACCAATTCACATATTTCAACTAACGGATGCTGCCCTGGATGTGCTCAGCAAGTTGTGCCAAGAAATCTGGAGAACAACCACTTGGCCAACTGAATGGAAGAGATCTATATTTGTTCCCATTCCAAAGAAGGGTGGCCCAAGAGAGGGTGGAAACTATAAAAGACGTATAGCATTGGAAAAATCTGCTGAAAGGGACTTCTCCGAAGTCCTGAAGAACAATGATGCCAGTTTAAAGACTAAAGTAACTTGCTTAAACTCATAGTCTTTGCAATCAACTGCCACACACTTAAAATTAGATAACAAATGAGGATGACAGGAGAAGAATGGAGGTCTTTCAGTTCTAGTGTTGGATAAAAGTGCTAAATATCCCACAGACTACTGAAAGTACAAAAAATATGTCTTTAAAAAAAGGGAAACTAGATTTCTCCTTGTAGGCAAAGATTACAAAACTTCATCTAACTTACTTTGGGGATGTGGTTAGGGATGATTATTCCTTGGAAAGAAAAATCATGTTTAGAAAGGTGAAGGGTCAGTGAAAGATAGGTAGACCCTCAACAAAATGGATTGACACAATGATGGCAGCAACGAGTTCAAGGGTGTCAGGGAAAGATGGCACAAGATAGAGCAGGGCTTAGACATATGCTGTTCATAGGGTCACTATGAGTCACACCCAATCCAATGACACTTGACACCAACAAGACACTTGACCCCAACAAGCACTTGATCCCAAAAAGCACTTGGGCCTCTTGTGTTTATGTAATCCTTCTAATGCATTGATTCCAGTTACTAACATAATCAAATACATTTCAACTCATATAATGCATACTTCTGAAATCTTCAATGATTCTGCCTTTATGAAAAAGGTTCATGAATTAATGACTGTGCCAATAAAATAATGTAAAATATAGTCATCAAATGAAAATTATTTATATTGCTTAATAATAGACCAAAAACTTAGAAATATTGAGAATTAACAAAATTTCATTTAGACCCTTGCCTTGCCTTTCTTAAATAATGCCCAGTCCCTGTATACTAGTTGAATTTCAAGCTATCCAAAGAATAATTACAATTCAATGCTGTCTTACCGCTTTGCATTTCTCAATTGCTATATATACTGAAGTAAATTTTCCAGTGGAAAATGTCAGGGGCAGATTTTTTTTTTAATTTATTCTGGGGAGAAAGACTGGTGGAGGAGCTTAGAGAAAACCCTATTCTAACCAATACAGCAATCTATAAAATCAAACATAAAAGGTCAAGAAAGTTTTGTGTACACAATATGTACGCCTGGTTAATTTATAAGCTCTGTATCCTTTAAATCTTGATAATTGCATTGGATTTTCTCCACTGAGGGAGTTACTCAACAGCTTGGGGTTGTATTTTAAACAGTTTCATGGCTGTTCTGTTGTAATTTGTCCATCCATTTCATTTTATTATAAATTATCAGCTTTATCTCAATAGAAATAGAAATGTAAAACCTCACCATCAACAACAAAAATTCTTCTTGTTCTTTTTACTTTTAAAACTTGTGTGTTCATGATAAAAAATAGGGCATAGCCATATGCCACTTCTTCAACTGTGACTTAGTTTTAGAATATTGTTAAAGTAAAAAAAAATGTACAATTTACAGATATTATTGAGGAAAATAGTTTAATACCTACTGTCATTCAGTCAAAAGACCTTTGGGCAAAGGAGAACTAACCGTAGGATTTCTGAGGCTTTAAATGTTTATGGAAGCAGATGCCTCACATTTCTCCCAAGGAGCATTCGGTGGGTTCACCTCATTACTATTTTGGTTAGGAGACAAGTCTTTTATTTTGCCATTATACAATCAGGCCTCCTTCAATGCTTAGTACATACCTGAAATTTGCAAAGGGTCACTGCTCATTAATTCAATTTGCAATAATAGCTACATCAAATGGATAAATGAAACACATTTTAATTGGGATTCTCTATAAATAAAATAACCTGTGCACTGCAGCTCCTAATTGGCAGAATTTTCTTTATATGTTCTATGTCTAAAGGGCCTGAAGCAAAAAGAACAGGTGGTAAAGTGATTATTTTAACAGCAGTAGAAAGAATCTAAAGGAAAAATTATACCCATCTAAAGAGTGAACCATTAGTATAAAATTGAGCCTTTCAGTTTTATGGCTGTAATATCTCTTCTAAAAAGTTTCTCCACTCCTAAGGCCTGATTACAGTGGTTTAAAATTCTTTTATAAAGCCTATGCATGGTATGCACCACATATTTTCTTAACTCTCTATCTCTGATGCATCAGCTAATGAGCACACCATGGAAAGGATACGTTCTTTGTTC
This sequence comes from Elephantulus edwardii, assembly GCF_000299155.1. Classification (NCBI taxonomy): domain Eukaryota; kingdom Metazoa; phylum Chordata; class Mammalia; order Macroscelidea; family Macroscelididae; genus Elephantulus; species Elephantulus edwardii. The sequence goes on from NW_006399862.1 coordinate 5,953,395, forward strand.
TCTGATTTGGAGGAAGTATCTGGTAGAGACCAAAGGAAGCTGTTCTTTTTGATTTTTGATTATTAGAACCAAGTTCTATTTCATATGTTAACAAAAGGGAAATAGAAGTACATTAGGTTATTCACAGCAAACTAGTCACAGACAGAATATTTCAGAAGGTATTATAAATGTAAATAGTTTTCTAGAATCAAGCAGTTCTCTTAATATGCTTCAATTATCCTTTAAATATGTGATTATATATATACACACACTCACACACATACACACAAACATACATACTTGAAGTGATATGTATATATTACATATTTAAAGTTATATATACTACATATTTGAAGATCTAGATAGATATTATATAGTCAACGATTTGGAATATATACTCGTCTGTCAATTTGCTGTACAAAGGTAACTTGTGGTTGCCGTAATGGTAAACACTGTGACACTCATGGCAAATGTGATAATTGTTATGATGGTGGACAGTATTTGATGAGGCTCTCAAATCAAAACAAGCTTGGAAGCAGGAGCGGCATCCTCTTCTGAAATAGCTTGCCTCCAGGAACTCTATGAATTTACAGAAATGATGACAGTTAGGTGTGTTCAGGACTTTCATTCATAAGGTTGTTATGAGTCGTCTATGATTCCTTGAGAATATATATATATATATATATATATTTGTGTGTATGTGTCATTTATGTTGCTGGTTATTAACAGAGGATGAAAGATGTTCCACAATTCAATATTGCAAATATTCCACCTTCAATATTGTGAGTTGAAGGGGTAACATTTTCATAGCTTTTTCCAAGAACCAAAACCAAATCAAAATGGTGGCATTCTAATATAACATTTTATTACTCCTTTACCATTTTCCCATTGGAAATTTTAAACAATTCAGAAAAAAAAAATCCCGTGATAGCTCAGCTCATTTATAACTAAAATGGGTTCATTTTTACAGTTACATCACTTATTAAGAGAATTCTAAAAGAAAAAAAATTCTTGCTGATGATTGTAATAGACTTTGTAGTGTTATTTTCCAAAAGTTTCACTCTAATTAAAAAAAAATGGTGCTTTTCTCAACACAGAAAAATTTAAAGTGAATACATAGACAGACAGGAAGAGAAGAGGAGACAGAAACATCACAGAGACAGGGAAATGTATATAAAATATGTATGGGTTTCACACCTGTGTAAATATATGAGAATTCTACAAAGTCAAGACTTCTCCTCAGCCTTGCCCAAAGTAGAAGAAAATGACTTTAACAACTATCAGCAAAGAGCACAAGGAATCCTTTTATAAATAGGTCCTTTGTGAATTATATTAATCACCGTGTATGAAAGCTTTCAGTCCAAAAGGTAAATCTCAAGGTGTTGAAGCCACTTCAGTGTGGAGAATGTTGCTTTTGGAGGAAAGCTGTCAGGACTTTCAAGGGCGCTGTCAAGCACAAGTTGTCAATATGAATGAGAGACTATGGGGGCGCTTATAAAGGGGTGTGAGCGTTAATGTTTGGAAAGCGGACTTGGGGTTAAGTTGCTAGGAGCCCTTTCTATTTTTTTAATTAGAAATTCCATCTCACAGCTTCTAGTCCACAGGGATTCTGCAGCTAAATCGAGGGGAATGTGTTTATGGAACGACTGAAATCCGTAAGGTCAGGTCATAACAACATCAATAATTAAAAGCTAGTTTGCCTTGAAATTAGTGCCATTAATTGTGTTTCAAATCATTGGAAGATTTCTCACCCCCCTCCCAAGTTTTCCTCTTACTTTGTCAGTTAAAGAGTGGTTAACACGTAACTGAAAAAGCAAATGGTGCTAGGAACCCAAATGCCTACATCTGGTACTGGGGAGGAAGGTGTCTGCCTGTGTGTTGGGAATGTACCGATCAGACCAGCTCCCACCACCCAAATGAAACCTGTGGAGTCAGTTCATAACTTTCACACCACTCTGTGTTTTCCTTTGGGTTCCTTGAACTCAAAGCCTATGATCTTTGGAAATAGTTTTGTTTTCTCAGAGTCTTAGCAGGGCTTCCTAGAGTGGACTGGCTGGCAACCACCCTTTCCCAGCCGCATTTGAACTCTAACAACAGGCTTCTTGTAATGATGGCCAGTTCAGGAAGAGGATTAGGATATTTGCCCAGGAGATCTGACCGACCTTGATCTCCCACAGGCAGATTTTTTGAAAGGGGAACATTTCTCATGGATGTTGGAGATTATAAAGCATCCTTTATTTTCTTCTTGACTGTAGGACTAGAACCTGGATAGTGATTTATTTTTTTTTAAATGATGAAGTGTGGTATAGCACCAGAACTAGATTCTGTTTTTCAATTATCATCAAATAAAATTGGCCTGAACTACCACAGTATTTCATACTCTCTATCAGTGTGGCAATGGGTAATGTAAATGTGCCTCAACCAATCATCCACATGCAAACACTATCAAACCATCACACCAGGTGCCGTTCTCTAAATAACATGTAGACAATGGAAATATTATCAAGTACAGTGATAATAAAATTCCTATAAAAATCAGATACATACAATGGAGCGCAACCCAAGAAGGGATCAAATTCCTTCAAACATTACTCCGCGAAGATTCAGGAGATAAACTGGAAAACCTATAGATTTCTTGCATAATCAATGCCGATGAAACTTGCCAGTTCATACGCCATCCTATGGATCAGAGTTAGAATCGATTAAAATCTATTCCTGTCAGCTTGACTCAGAGTTGTTGTTGTTGGTAAGTGTCGCAAGTCATAGATGACTCATCGCGACCCTATGAACAAAACACCTGAACACTTGTATAACTTCCATCGTTTCTCAACGTTCATAGGGTTTCCTGAGGCAACGTATTTTAGAAGTGGATGCCACTCCTGCTTCTAAGTTTACTTTTTTTAAATTTTATTTTACTAATTTTAATAAACATTTACAGAGATTTTGTATTTCAATTTATCCATTGTTTCACTTTTCTCCCTGTCCACTCCTCCCCCCAGTTCGCTACTCTCTTTGAAAAGTAGAAGAAAAATTCTTTCATTGGTATACAATCCCCCTGCACCCCACCCTCCACTGCCCCGAGTACACTCCGCTATGCAACCTTAATTCTGGACTCTTGTGATAACCATAATACCCTATCATATATCGCTTTTAAACTGTTCTCTCCCTCATCTGTTTCAATGCAGTATACATAATTTATCCAGTTTTTCTCAGTCTTACCCCAACCCTGATGCCAGTTCCATTCTACAACAAAATCGGGAAGCTCTACCAAACACTGTCCACCATGGGTAACCATTATTGCATTTTACACATCAGTGTCACAGTGTTCAGCATCACAACAACCAAGAGTTACCACTGTACAGCAAATGGACAGACCACTGCTATCTGACTTAGAAGAATGTTTGACCAAAAATAATTAAAACTAGGCCTGAGGGCCACAGACAACTTCTAACCTGGATTCCAGCCCAGACTCAGTTGCTCTACCCACATTATCCTCATAGTATCTGATGTGCTGTAACCAATCATTACCATCACTATGTCAATCATCTCTTACTCTGATCCTCTACCTTTTCCAGAATGATTTCTTTAACTAAGGACTAGTTGAAATATGCAAAAATAAAGAAACATTATCTTTACCTCTATGGAGCACTTTGATTGTATATATTCATGATATATTCAGTATTGTTGTTAATGCCATGGATTTGAATACTACTATCCAATACAAGTCTAAGGCATTTATTCATTTTTATCCATCTTCATTCATTGTCTAAATACCAGATGCATACGATACAATAGAAGACAATGATTTTGATCAGGCATTCTTTACTTATAAAACTGATGTCATTGCCCTGTAGCACTTCAGAGAGGTTCTAAAGAACATATTTTACTAATACAACACGTCTCAATTTCTTATCTGTTGCTACAATGGACATAGATTATAAGCAGATGACATAATCTTTCTTGAGGAAAGAAAGAAAAGAGGACTTGAGGAACTTAACTGTAGAAGATCTAAGACTACACCTTTGAATATAGATTACATCTTAACATTAAGAGAACAAAATTCCTGCTCAATAGACCAACAGACAACATAAGTATAGACGTAGAAAAGATTAATAGTTTAATTTTACTTGGATCCAAAAATCAACATCCATGGTAACAGCAGTCAAGAAATCAAGACATATTACATTTGGAAATCTTCTGTCAAAGTTCTCTCCAAAGCGCTAAAGAGCAAGAATGTCAATTTAAAGACTAAAATTTACCTAATGCAAGCCATGGTATCTTTAATTACTTCCTGTGCATCTGAAAGTTGGACAATCAATAAGGAAGACTGAAGAATCAATAGCTTTGAATCATAGTGTTGGGTAACACTACTGAACGTCCCATGTATTGTCAATAGAATAAGCTGGTCTGTGTTAGAGAAAGTACAACCAAAGTGTTCTTCAGAGGCTTGGGTGGTGGAATTTTGTCTCAGAAACTGGGCATGTGGTCATGTGGGACTGTTGCTGTTGTTGTTATGTGCCGTCAAGTCGCTTGCGACTCATAACGACCCTATGTACAACAGCCCTAAACCCTGCTCTATCCTGTGCCAATCACTTTGCCTCTGACACACCCATCCTGATTACTCCAGTCACTGAATCAATCCATCTCATAGAGGGTCTTGCCCTCTTGTGCCGTCCCTCCACCCTCCCAAGCATAATGTCCCTCTCCAAGGACCTGTCCCTCCTTGAAACATGCCCAAACTATGTCAGACAAAGCCCCAGAATCCTTGCCTTCAAGGAGTAGCTTGGTTTAATCCTCTCCAGGATGAATCTGTTTGTTTTCTTGGCAGTCCATGGTACATTAAATACTCTTCTCCAGCACCACAGCTCAAAGGCATCAATTCTCTTTCTGTCCTCCCTAGTCATTGTCCAACTCTCTGATGCATAACAAGTGATTGCAAAGACTATGGCCTGTATCAGGCACACCTTAGTCTCCAGAGAGACACCGTTGCTCTTGAGTACTTTAGAGAGGTCCCTAACAGCAGACTTTCCCATCACAATACGTTTTTTGATTTCCTGACTGCTGGTGCCAAGAGTGTTGACCGTGGAGTCAAGCAAACTGAAGCTGTGAACAATCTCAATCTCTTCGCCATCTATCCTGATGCTACCAATTGGTCCAGTGGTGAGAATTTTGTCTTCTTGACATTGAGCCTCAGTCCATAATGAAAGCTGCAGTCCTTGACCCTCTACAGCAAGTGCATGAGGTCCTCCTCACATTCAGCAAGCAGGGTTGTGTCATCTGCATACCGCAGATTGTTAATAGATCTTCCACCAAGCCTGATGCCACACTTCTCCTCATAGAGCCCAGCCTCCCGGATAATCTGTTCTGCATACAGGTTGAAAAGGTATTGAGACAGGACACATCCCTGGCATACACCCTTCCCAATTTTGAACCATTCAGTGTTACCCTGCTCTGTTCTGACGACTGCCTCTTGGTCCAAGTATAGGTTTCACATTAGCGCAATTAAATGATCTGGGATTCCCATTCTTCTCAGAGTCAGCCACAGTTTGTTATTATCTACACAGTCAAACACCTTTGCATAATCAATAAAACACGGATAGACATTCCTCTGGTATTCCCTGCTTTCAGCTAAGATCCATCTAGCATCAGCTACAATATTCCTAGTACCACAACCCTTTCTAAGCCCTATTTGGTGAAAAAAAAATACATCATTCTGAGAAAAGTGGAGAGTCAGAAAAACACTGGAAGACTTTCAAGGAGATAGATGAACACTGTGACTTTAACAATGACCTTGAGCATATTGAGGATGGAAAGGATAAGGTGAAGTTTAAATCTGTTGTTCACAGGGTTTCAAATTTATGAGTGGTTGTCAACTTGAAAATCTTTACAACATTCTCTCTTGAGAAATAAATAACTATTGTTTCAAGGTGGTTTAAGTGCTCTCCTGAAAATTCTGCAAGCTTTTGCCAATTAGCATTCTTACACATTTCCTTAAACTATACATAATCTCCAAATACAAGAAATGCTGAAGTCATTCTTCTCTCTAAAATAACACAACTCTCATGAGTAATCTAAAACACACTAGCATGATTTACATTTCTTGTTTTTGATAACTAATTCAATAAAAAGGGAAGAAAACAGTATTTTTATAAATACAAATATATTTAAAACTAAGAATTGTTATTGTTGTTGTTAGATGCTGTCAAGTCAAGCACGACTCATAACGAGCCTGTGGACAAAAGATCTGAACCCTGTTCTATCCTGCACCATCTTCATACTTCCTGACACAAAAGAGCTCATTGCAGCAGTCGCCATGTCAATCCACCTGGTCGGGGGTGTTCCTCTCCTTCACCGACCCTTCATTCTTTCCAGCATCATACCCTTTTTTAAGGAAAAGCATCTTCTAGCAACATGTCCAAAGTATGAGAGGCGAAACCTCATCATTCTTGCCTCCAAAGAATGCTCCGTCTCACCCTCCTCAAGACATATATGTTCATTCACTTGGCCGTCAGTGGGATGTTCAGTACTCTACTCCAACACCACAGCTCAAAGGCGTCAATTCTTTTTCTGTTATCCTTATTCATTGTACAGGTCTCGGATCCATAGCTAGTAATTGGAAAGACTATGGCCTGAATTAGATGCACCTTAGTCTTCAAACTAACCTCAGTGTTGTTGTTATGTGCTATCAAGTCACCTGTGACTCATAACAACCCTATGCACAACAGCCCTAAACCCTGCTCTATCCTGTACCAATCTCAATGTCTCTGACACACCTACTCCCAATATCCCAGTCATTGAAACAATCTATCTCATAGAGGGTCTTCCTCTCCTGCATTGTCCCTCCACCCTGCCAAGAATGACATCTTTCTCCAAGGATGGGTCCCTCCTTGCAATAAGTCCAAAGTATGTCAGAAACCTTTCTTCCAGGGAACAGCCTGGCTTCACCCTCTCCAGGACAAACATGTTCGTTCTCTTAGCAATCCATGGTGTATTCAATACTCTTCTCCAACACCACAGCTCAAAGGCATCAATTCTCCTTTTATCATCCCTAGTCATTATCCAGCTGTCTTGTACATAGCAAGTGATTGCAAAGACCATGGTATGTATCAGGCACATGTTAGTCTCCAGACTGACATTGTTGCTCTTCAGCATTTTAGAGAGGTCTCTAACCACAGATTTTCCCATCGCAATGTATCTTTTAATTTCCTGGCTGCTGGTGCCAAGAGTGTTGACTTTGGGGCCAAGCAAACTAAAGTTGTGAACTATCTCAATCTCTTCACCATCCATCCTGATGCCGCCAATTGGCCCTGTGGTGAGAATCTTTGTTTTCTTGATAATTGAGCCTCAATCTATACTGAAGGCTGCAGGCATTGCTCTGGGCATCAGTCCTGCTTTCAAAGATAACTTGGACAGTGACTTTAATCTCTGTCTCAAGAGGCCTCATTCTCCTGCCAACATGAAGACATAGCAGCTTAACTACCTTAAGTCTGATGTTTTCCCAATTTTCTGTCTCATAAGAAGAGCAGATCAAGCCTCCAGAACAAATAAGTGATTAACCAATTCTCTGAAACCTCTCTGAGTTTATTCCAACCCCAAACAATCCCTTATAAGGTTTCGGAGGTTATAAATCTTTACAGAAAAGGACTTTTCCATTTTCTCCCACAGAATATTTAACAGATTGAAATGTGGAATTTTGGGTTAGCAGGCTGATATATTATATGTGGATTGCAAAGAGAACAAGCAGGTCTTTCCTGGAGACAGTGAAACCAGGTTGCTCCTTGGAAGCCTAGACTGTGAAGCTCTGACACAAATTCTTTGGGTATGTTGCTAGGAGGGACCAGTCCTTGGAGATGGACATCATAGCTGGTGACTGTGGCAATGGAGCAGGTGTGTCAGAGACAGTGTGGTTGGTTTAAGATGGAACAGGATTCAGAGCTATTGTTCATAGGTTCACAATGAGTCTTAGTCAGTTTGACTGTAGATAACAACACAACAACCCGCCAAGGACCCTTGGTTCTTTGAATCTTATTCTTGTCAAGTACCTTTGAGGGAACCATGAACAACAGAACACAACTTTGTCCTATCCTTTGTCATCCTCATCACCTTGGCCATGATCAAGTCCATTGTTTAATCACTGTGTCATCCATCCTGTTAAAGATTTTAGTCTGTTTTTCTCCTGTTCAACATTTTCAAACATGATATATTTTTCCAAACATGATATCTTTTCCAAAGGACTAGCCCCTCCTGACAAAATGTCCAAAGTACGTGTGATGAATTTTCACCATCCATGCCTTTAAAGAGTGGACTGGCGGCACTTATTCCAATACAACTTTATTTATTCTTTAAGGAGGACAGAGAATGTTCAAGACTTGTCACCAAAACCACGAGTCTAAGGCATTTCTTCTTTGATCTTCCTTATATCTTGTCCAATTTTCTCATTCATATAGAGCAATTGGAAATATCATGGTTTGGACCAGACACACCTTAGTCTTTAAACTGCCATTTTTGTCCTTGCCCCCCTTTTTGAGTGTAAATAGTAGTGATAGATTTATTAGAAAGTTACATTCCCAAAGGGACGAACCTTCCCCCTTGAAAGGAGAAAAGGATAAGATGTCCCTCGCTTGTGTCCTTGGTTTTTTAAAGTAGTCTGTGACAACAGATTTCCTAAGTATAACAACTTTTGATTTCTCCACTTCTACCATCACTGATGTTGATTTGAGTTCCAAGGAAAATTAAATATGAAACAGTTGACATCTTCAATCTTTCTCTACCTATCCTGATATTGCCTATTAATCAAGTAGTGAGGAATTTTGCAATCTCTTTCAGAGGCTTAAATCTTTGACAGTCCTGCAAGTTTAAAAACTATTTGAGGTTCTTTTCTTCTATTTCCTTAAAGGTAACACATGCTCACAACTGTATTGCTCCATTGGATCTTTTCTCACCTGTAGAATTACAGAAGGCAGACAGCTTGCTTTACTTCTTTCCCTATCACTGTCCCTTTCAATAAAAGCTGGTGACATTTCTGCTGTGACTTCATCTATCAGTTACAGAACTACTTTCTTAAGTGAAAGAACACATAGCCATATTTCTTTCACTCAAGAAAGGAAATCTTAGAATATATCTTATTTTCTTTTTTCCCCTTAATTTCTAAGTCTTAAGTCTTGGGGGTGTTTTTTTTTAAACATGGTTCATTTATTAAATTTATCTCTTTCCTCCAGTATTTCAATGTCAGCAACAAGAAGAAAACAGGTTAAATTGTCGGGATTTTTGCTTAGAAATTTTCTCATCTATATCCAAGCTTATCGCTTAGATGTATAGCTTCATAAAATATTTGAACTCAAATAAAGCAATGTGGGCATAGAAAGGATGGAGGAATCATCTTTATATATCTTTGTCTCCCATTTGTATTTTACTTTTCTTCAATAGCTTTGGTTTCCCTGGCTTCAGACCATCATGTTCACATGCACATAGTTGTTGACCTTGAGTCATACTGTTGTTGATTTTGTGCAGTCTTGTCAGATCTGATTCATAGCTGACCCTCCAGTAGGTTTTCAGAAGCTGTGGTTTTTCAGAGGCAGTATTTCATGCAAGTGGAGAATGTTCATATTTCTCCTGTGAAGCAACTGGTAGATTTGAACCCCATACCTTTGGGACTGCAGCACAGCTTCTTACCAGCAGGCCACCAGAGCTCCCTATAAGTCATGGTCAATTCAAAGTCCAGATGAAAATAATTATGTCACCGCCAGCACTCCCTTCTACTTAGTAAGGTTAAATTTTCTTGATCTTAATTTAAAACCCTCAGAAGAAAATTCATCAACAACATGCATTATACAAACGATACAACTTTGTTTGCTGAAAGAGAGGAGACCTGAAGCATTTGTTCCAGAAGATCAACAACTATGGCCTTCAATGTGGATTGCATCTTAACATCAATAAAACAAAGGTCCTTACCACTCCACCAGCAGGCAACTTCAAGATAGATGGAGATAGACTCGAAGCTGTTAATAATTCCTTCTTGTTTTAATCCATGATTTCTTCTTGCTTGGATAAATCCCTTGGTACCATCCATCAGGAGATCAGAAGACATATTGCTTTGGGCGAATGTTAGACTCTTCTCCAAAATACTGAAGAACAATGATGTCAGTTTGAAGACTCAAGTGCACCTGATTCAGCCATGGTCTTTCCCATTACTGGCTATACATCTGAGAGCTGGACTATGAATGAATAAGAATTATGGAAGAAGAATCATTTCCTCTGAGTTGTGGTGTTGGACAAGAGTACTGAATATCACATGAACTACCAAAAAATGAACAAGTATGTTTTAGAAAAGGTACAACCAGAGTGCTTGTTGGAGGCAAGGATGGCAAAGATTTGTCTTTCATACTTTATTGCTAGAAGAGGCTATTCCTTGGCAAAGAACATCATAGTTGGAAGGGTGGAGGGTCAGTGAAAGAGAGGAAGATTCTTGTAGAGATGGATTCATATGGTGACTGCAGCAATGAGTTCAAGTGTATCAGAGACGGTGAAGATGGCTCAGTATAGGACAGGATTAATATCTGTTGTTCAAAGAGTCGCTATGAGTTGTACTCAACTTGATGACACCTAACAACAACAGTTTAAAATCAGTAGGGAGCCCAAGCTTAGAGAGTCAAGAGTCGCACTGCTAATCCAAACCAGGTCATCTGGATCCAGCAGCTGTTTCTCAAGAGAAAGATAAGCAATCTCTTCCTGTGGGATCTACAGCCTCTGAAAATCAGCCAGAGGGTCGGCTATAAGTCAGTTTCAACTTGTCAGCAATGAGAAAGAGTCTAAAATGACAAGGTGAGAACTCTTCATGTATAACACCATCCTCCAACCTTATATTCTCCCCACTAGAATCTCTCTTCTGCTGATAACTGTCTAGTGTAGCTTCCATTGTCTTTTTTTTCCAGGTTATGTTGGCTATTTGGAGGAAGTGATCTGATAGCAACTAATTGTTCATCTTGTAATTAAAACAACACTATTTTAATATGACAGTATAAAATGGCTACAGGAAAATTACTGTATGAAACAAGCTTAAATATAATAAAGATAAAACAGTTGTTACCAGTGTAATAACATGTTCTTTTAGAAATATTCCTTTTTAGCTAAGATTGTGCAACTTTTATTAAATGCTTATACATTAAAAAGAGTGTAATAAAATCTACAATGGCTAATTAAATCAAAACATATTTACTATAAAAACAGAAGTGTTTCCACATTTAGAACTTAATATTTTCTGATTATCAATGTTTTATTTGTAATATATATATATATTTGTTAAGACAAAAACAATTGAACTATTTTGCTCATCCAGAATTGTTATATTCATTTTATTTTTATGGTGATGACCGTCAAGCAGATGAGTATTTACTAATCAATAAACAGTAATTTTAAAATCTCTTCCTATATCATAGATGGACCTTGTGATCATAAGCACTAATATCTATTTCTACAAACAGTTGTGTCAGCACAACACAGTACTCTTTATCTTTGAAACAACCTTAGCTGATAATATAGTTGGCTATTCAGAAATTTCCACTTAATTTGTATGTCTCCTCAGGATAAGAAATTGTTTTGAGATCAGCACTAATCTATCAAATTACTGTCTATACTAATATTTTCTTTAATTCTTTGAATAATGATTATTTTTTTTCTTTTTTTGACAATTGGCCTGAGAAGTGAGCATTGTAGCAAATCAACTTGATTTCTACAAACAATGAGAACTTCTGAATGAGCAAGTTGAGGTCTAGGATTCCCTGAACTTTCATTATTTTCTGAAAGACCTCAATAACTTTGATGACAGTCAGTAATTTTGATGGAAAGTAATTTGAATCAAATGTATCTTCAAAACAATTCCTTTTACGCAGAAGACAACTGATGTTTATGTTGTTGTT
>NW_006399862.1:5966168-6004081 GCF_000299155.1 Elephantulus edwardii
GAGGCAGGACACACCACTGATAGGATATTTAAAATGAACATTCTAGTAAAACAAGTGATAACTTTAATGATCTGTCTGCTGAAAATGTGGTGTCTGCCTGTTTCCTTTTCCTTTTCTTCCACAAACTCCTCTGCCCTTTCCATTTGTTTTCCCTTTCTTTCCAGTCTTTGAAGAGATGTTTGCTAACTTCACTATTTTTGTGAATGGAAATCAAGAATGAGGAAATGCCTACTTCCTGATTGTCATCCTTTACTCACTTCTGAAATAAGAAGATTCAATATTTCTGGACAGTAATAGAAAATGTATGTACCTCTACTATACACTATCTGTGGAGAAATACCTGGAAATCTACTGTTCCTAAGATTATAGCCAAAACCCAATGGAACATTTCTGCTCTATAATGCATGGGAATAACATCATAATCAACTTAACAATAATGGGTGTATAAAGTACTAAGCCACATAATCATATCCACAAAAGTTGAACTGTTGGTAATAACTAAGCAATTTGTAGACTCATTTTTAACTTTTGATTCCTACTAGAAAGTTCCTGAGCAATTACAGCCATCTCTACTCTGTGAGATTTAAGTTCTTTGAGTATCCTTGAATACACTTTGATTACTCAATTTCAATTTTAAAAATGGCATTAAAAAAAGTGAGATATTTTAATAGAAATAAAACCAGGGAAATTATTCCTAAGATATTGAATATTAATATAAAAATGATAAGAACTTTTTTGTTAACCTAGTTCATGTTGTTAGGAGAAACTAGTTTTTAGAGAAGAATATCACACTTGGAGATTTTGATGGTTTGTGTAAGAGAGAAAGATCCTCAATAAGATGGATTGGAACAGTTACTGTAACATGAACCCAAGTATATCAGAGATGTTGATGATGTGCAGGATAAAACAGGGTTCAGATTTCTTGATTATAATAACAACATCAACAGTGTAAGCTACTATTACCAAATTATTTCTAAATTGCTAATATTCGAATCTTACCTTAAGGAGATAATCTTGATATTGTTTCCACAACAATCTTCAATAAAAAGACCTCTGAGACTTAATCTGCTATGTGCAGCTTTTTAGTGTCTTTCACATAGACTTAAGAGTAAAGCAGCAACTGAAAATTTTGATGTTTCTATCAAGATACTAAAGAGTTGGATAGAAGACTTCAAAAGGCAGCATGGAAAGACAAAGTAAAATATTACAATGAAATTGGAGTCAGAAAATCAAAAGGGCTGAACTCACTCAGCATTTCTTAACCTCAAGGAATTAAAGAACAAATTCAAACCTCGAGTTGCTATAATCAAGGATGCTTTAGACAGAATATTAAATGATCCAAGAAGTATTAAAAGAGGATGGAAAGAATATACTGAGTCACTGTATCAAAAGAAATTGGCAGACACAGAAGAAGTTCATGAAACAACACATGAGCAAGAGCCTGTGGTGATGAAGAAGTTCAGGCTGCTTTGAAGGAAATGGCAAAAAATAAGGCCCCTGGAATAGATGGTATACCAATTGACATATTTCAGCAAATAGATGCTGCCCTGGATGTGCTCACCAAGTTGTGCCAAGAAATCTGGAGAACAACTACTTGGCCAACTGACTGGAAGAAATCTATATTTGTTCCCATCCCAAAGAAAGGTGACTCAACAGAGTATGGAAACTATAGAACAATATCATTGATTTCACATGCAAGCAAGATTTTACTGAAGATTATCCAAAAACGACTGGAACAGCACATCCATCAGCAGAGAACTGCCTGAAGTCCAGGCTGGGTTTAAGAGGAGTCGTGGTACTAGGGATATTGTAGCTAATGTTAGATGGATCTTGGCTGAAAGCATGGAATACCAGAGGAAGGTATATCTGTGTTTCATTGACTATGCAAAGGTGTTTGACTGTGTGGATGATAACAAATAGTGGCTGACTCTGAGAAGAATGGGAATCCCAGAACACTTGATTGTGCTAATGAGAAACCTATAGTTGGACTAAGAGGCAGTCATCAGAACAGAGCAAGGAAACACTGGATGGTTCAAAATTTGGAAGGGCGTACATCGGGGATGTGTCCTGTCTCCATACCTTTTCAACCTGTATGCAGAACAGATTATCCAGGAGGCTGGGCTCTATGAGGAGAAATGTGGCGTCAAGACTGGTTGAAAATCTATCAACAATCTGCGTTATGCAGATGACACAACCCTGCTTGCTGAAACTGAGGAGGACCTGAATTGCTTGCTGCAGAGTGTCAAGAACTGCAGCCTCCATTATGGATTGAGGCTCAATGTCAAGAAGACAAAGATTCTCACCACTGGACCAATAAGCAGCATCAGGATGGATGGTTAAGAGATTGAGATTGTCTATAGCTTTAGTTTGCTTGGCTGCACAGTCAACATTCTTGGCACCAGTAGCCAGGAAATTAAAAGACATATTGCCATGGGAAAGTCTGCTATTAGGTACCTCTCCAAATTACTGACGAGCAATGGTGTCTCTTTGGAGACTAAGGTGTGTCTTATTCAGGCCATGGTCTTTGCAATCAGTTGTTATGCATCAGAGAGTTGGACAATGACTAGGGAGGATAGAAGGAGAATTGATGCCGTTGAGCTGTGGTGCTGGAGAAGAGTATTGAGAGTACCATGAACTGCTAGGAAAACAAACAAATTCATCCTGGAAAGGGTTAAACTGGATGATTCCTTGGAGACCAAGATTCTGAGGCTCTGTCTAACATACTTTGGACATGTTGGTCCTTGGAGAGGGACATCATGCTTGGTAGGGTGGAGGCACAGCGCAGGAGGGGAAGGCCCTCTGTGAGGTGGATTGATTCAGTGACTGGGATAATCGGGATCGGTGTGTCAGAGACAGTGCGATTGGCACAGGACAGAGCAGAGTTTAGGGATGTTATGCATCCCTAGGGTCACTATGTGTCGCAAGTGACTCAATGGCACATAGCAACAACAACAACCACTCCGATAGTAAGAGTATAGAGAATATGCATTATTCAATAATTTATTTACTCTTTTATGAATGTATCAAACATTTATTAAGAGCACATTATGTGCAAGGAACCTTAAAAATTTTAAAATATTAGAAGATAGAAACATGAATGAACAAACTGGACAAAAAATTCTGTCATGGAAAAGTAAAAGAGAAGATATGCAAGAAAAATAATCAATGTAATTGTTTTTTTTTAATAGGACAATAATGACCTATCATTACTTTTTTAATTTACTCTCAAAAATGCTAAAGTGCAATGATGTCAATCTAGATACTAAGGTGTGCCTGATTCAGGCGATGGTCTTAAAAATTACTTGCTAAGCATCAGAGAGCAGGACAATGACTAAGGGTGAAAAAAAGAAAAATTACTGTCTTTGAGTTGTGGGGCTAATGAACAGTACTGGAGAAGAGTATTGAACATACCATGGACCTCTAGAAAAAAACAAGTCTGTTGTGAAGAGGATGAAACCAATTTTATCCGCGAAGGCAAGGATTTTGAAGCTCCATCTCACATACTTAGGGTACGGGGTCAGAATGGACCAGTCCTTGGAGAACATCATGCTTGGAAGGGTGAAGGGACAGTGCAGGAGAGAAAGATCATGCCTAAGATGGGTTGACACAGTAACTAGGGTTATGGGGTAGGTACGTTGGAGTTAGTGAGACTGGCTCAGGAAGTACAGGGTTTAGAGCTTTTATACATTGCAACTTAGGAGTTGCAGGGAACTTGATGACACATGACAACAATAACAATTTTTGCACAAATATTGACTCATGACTACAGGGAGTTTTCAGAGGCTGTAAATGAATCACATAGGACTCTGTGCTTTATTAATGACTGCACAACTCCTTAGCTACTCGCTTACCCTATTAAAAAAGGATCTAGAATGCAGAAAATAAAGCAGAAAAGGGGAAGGTGATGTTCCAGTGGGGGTGGCGAGGGTCAGTTTTAATGGGATGGTAAACAGTTTTCTCTGACATAGTGTTGCCATCTCCTCCCTTGCTATTTACTGATTCTGCAAGCCTGCTGTGAAATGTGCTAAAACCAGAGTTCCAGCTCTTCACCCCTCACTATTACTTCTCATGGGGAAATTAGCTGAGGTGACTGTAGATTAGTGAACTCACACACACACACACACACACACACACACACACAGTGCAATTTAGCAAAACACGTGGAAAAGCTGGTTAAGGCAGAAAGACAGCCATAGATAGTGAAAAGCAACCTTTGCAAAAGAGTTCAAATGAAAAAAAGAAGGAAGAGAGAGGAGAGGAAAAGGACCCTTAAAGGCATAAGGGTGATTCTAAAACTAAGAACATTCTGTCAGTAGAAAAGGAGATGAAAAGTGTGATGCTCCAGGTGGCCACTGCTTTTATTCATTTAGAGTCTCCTGAGCCCTGATCATTATCCAGCCTGGACATGTCAAGGACGTTTTCCCATATCGTGTGTGTGTGTGTGTGTGTGCCATTGAATCAGACCCATACAGGAGGAGATTGCCCCTCCTTCTCCAATCTCTCTGTCTCTCTCTAAAGTCTCTCTGGAGACTAAGGTGCATCTGATACAGGCCATGGTCTTTGTTGCAATCACATCAGAGAGTTGCACAACGACTAGGGAGGATAGAAGGAGAATTGATGTCTTTGAGCTGCGGTGCTGGAGAAGAGTATTGAATGTACCATGGACTGCTAAGAAAACAAACAGGTTTATCCTAGAGAGGGTTAAACCGAGCGGCTCCTTGGAGGCAAGGATTCTGAGGCTTCGTCTAGCATACTTTGGACACACTGTAAAGAGGGACCAGTCCTTGGAGAGGGACATCATGCTTGGTAGGGTGGAGAGACAGTGCAGGAGGGGAAGGCCCTCTATGAGGTGGATTGATCCAGTGACTGGGGTAATTGGGATGGGTGTGTCAGAGGCCATGCGATTGAGCAGAGTTTAGGGCTGCTGTACATAGTGTCTCTGTGAGTCACAAGGGACTCAACGGCACCTAACAACAACAACCTCCTGGGGAATTCTGTGGTTGGTTGGGGAAGGGGCTACTTCTAGTGTAATCACATTCTGGCTCTTACCAGAAAGCCTATAGATTTTGTCTGTTGTTGTTATGGCTTAGAACATAGGGAATTTCTCTGCCCCAAAGTGTGGCCTTTCTGCCTGCAATGCGGCTCCTTAGAGAAAGATGAAGCTGTCTCCTCCTTTGCCATTTATAACCTACAAAAACCACTGAGTTTGAATTTGTAAAGAGTTCAGAAAGAAGGAAGCACAGGCATTCTGAGGAGAGAAAACCAGATAGGAAGATAAAGGTAAAATGCCTTCAAGGCAGAAGCTTGCCTGTTCTTTTTCCTTCTTAGAAAAGCACAAGGAGTTCTTTCTGAAACTGACTGAACAAGATGAGAGTTCTAGAAGGGTCAGAGAGGAAAACCAGGCATGAGCATGGCCACTATAAGGACTTTGAATAAGGAGGATAAGGAATTTTGGGAAATTTTAAACAGAAGAAAGGTAAGACTTGGATTTTGTGAAGATAGAAGAGGCCTCTTATTCTTAGTAAATTTTGACAAAAATGTTTAGAAGGGTTGACAAATGGAATGTGTATGTAAGGAAATTGAATAAATTGAGAAAAAATGCCAAATTTAGAAAGCCAAAATTACTAGAAGAACATTTATTCAGATAATGAAGATTAAAGAAGAGAATGTTTAAGAATACCAAGAGTAATTCAGTTTTGAACATGTTACCCTTCAGGTGAGCACTGATATTCAAAGATTATGCTTAATAATTTTAGTACATTCACTAGCTTAGTGGCAAATAATAGCAAATCTAGAACCTATATGAATCCTGGTTTGCTAGTAAATATGAAATAATCTAAGTAATTGTCTGAGAAGAGCATGGACATGGTTTATTGCCTAAATCTTCCCTATTGTATGAGGTCCTACCTCAATAACAATACGGAGTCAGAGTACTAGAACGAAGCATGTAGAGAGCCCTTCTGACTCACTTGTCAATCTGTCATTTGGAAGCTTGCTTCCTAAAAAAAAAATAAATTGGTGAAGATTGACACTAGTTAAAATATTTGTGAATCTGATTTGACAGTACAACCTTGTGTAATAACTTAGTCTTGAATTCTTGGTGCTGTGGCAATACGGTGGCTTAATGAAAGATATTCATTCATTCACATTATAGAGGGCTACCAAATGCGGGTGACTGGTGAAACGACCTTTCTTAAGTTTTTCATGGAACATTCTTGTCTCTTTTCAACTTTTGCTCTGAATTTCTGTGTGAAATTAATTTTGCATACTATGTTCCTTCATCTGTGCTTGAATGCTTTTGAGCCTACTCTGCATTTTTACCCCTCACATGTGAGTGATTTCAAACTTAGACTGCTATAACATCATGAAGATGCAAAGAAAACCTTTTCCTCAGACATCAGTATATTGCTACTGATATTAGGTGTCCTCAAGTCAATTCCAACTCATGGCTATTCAAAATACAACAGAATGAAAATTAGTGATGTGCTTGAATTCATGTTGTAGTCATTATGCCCATCGAACTCAGTGAAGGGTCCCTTTTAGTTGACACTGCACCAAATACAGATTCCTTCTGCAAGCATGCGCCCTCCTGAAAATATACCTGAAGGTATATTGAAAGAAGTCTCACAATCTTTTCCTCTAAGGACCATCCTGGTTGTACTTCTTCTAAGATCACCCTATTTGTTATTTTGATATATGTATTATTCTTCCTTATCTTCCTTACAGTTTTCACATGCATTTGAGGCAATTAAAAAAATAGCATGGTTTAGCTCAGGTGCACCTTAGATCTTGATGTGGATTGTTTACTTTTTGCAATTTAAAGAAGTCTTCTACTGCAAATGAGTTCCATGCAATCCCAAATGGATTTCCTGACTACTGTTACTCCAGATGTTGATTATGGATGAAACTATTGACAATTTCAATCTTTATTATCTTCTTGTCTATTGATCCAGTTCTGAAGATATTTTTTTCTCTTTTATTGAGGTATAATCCACACTGAAGACTGGGTTGTAGTCTTTGACAATTTACAGTAAGTACTCTAATTCATCTTCCTAAAAGTAATGTCGGGTCATCAGGTTAACTCAGATTATCAATTGATTTCCTCCAGTTTTGATGCCACATTCTTCTTCATATAGCCAGCCCAGTTGTGTGTGTGTGTGTGTGTGTGTGTTTGTTTAATTAATCAGCCAATATGCAGATTGAATATTATGAAGACAAGGTATAACTCTTTTCACATTTTTTTTTATTATTTTAAACTCTGCAGTATCTTCTTGATCTGTTGAGCAACTGCTTATTGATTTAAGTTCACAATTAACATGAGCACAGTTAATTATTCTTGAATCTCCATTCTTCTCAATATGACCCATATTTTTATGGTAAGCACATTTTAGTACATTTGATAGGCAATGAAGTGCAATTAAATATCTTTCTCTGCCTTTAACAAAGCTAATAACTGACATTAGCAGTAATATTCCTTAAATACGACAAAAATATTAAGAGATTGAGACAAACAATCAATATTCTGGGAGATAAAATTCAATTCAAAACATGCGTGAGGTAAACAAAAATGTGAGTACAAAAACATTTAAATAGTTTTACTCTGAGTGTTGATTGTGGAGCTGAGCAAACAGTAATTATTAAAAACCATAATCTCTTCTCAATCCATTATGGTGCAGATAGTTGGCCCAGTGGTGAGAATCTTTATTTTCTTGATATTGAGCTTCATTCCATATTGAAGACTATAGTCCTTGAGCCTCTACAGAAAGCACTTCAGGTCCTTCTCAGTTTCAGCAAGCAAGGTTGTGTCATCTGGATATTGCAGTTAATTGATAGGAATTCCTTCAATCCTAATGCCACATTCCTCCTCATAGAGCCCAGCCTACTGAATGATGTTCTGCCCATTGATTGAAAACGTATGGAGCCAGGAAGCATTCCGGACGCACTCTTTTCCTGATTTGGAACATGCAATGTTTCCTTGCTCAACACTCTTGGCACTAGCAATCAGGAAATAAAAAAAAAATTGCACTGGGAAAATCTGCCCCCAGGAACCTCAGCCTGGACACTAAAATGTGCCTGATCCAGGCCATTGTCTCTGCAATTACTGGCTATGCATTAGAGAGCTGGAGGATGACTAAGGATGACAGAAGCATCACGACTTTGAGTTATGATGCTGGAGAACAGTCTTGGACAAGTCTTGGACTGCCAAGAAAACAAATAGGTCATGGCTAGGGTGAAATCAAGTTTCTCTTTGGAGGATATGATTTGGAAGCTCCATTGCACACGAAGTTCCATGGCCAGGAGGGCCTGGTCCTTGGAGAAGGGAATGATGCTCAGAAGGGTGGAAAGACAGCACAGGAGAGAAAGACTCCGGATGAGATGGATTGACACAGTAACTGAAACTGGAAACGGGGATAGGAGTGTTGGAGCTAGTGAAACTGACTCAGGACAGAGAAGTCTTCAGAGCTGAGACACAGGTGACTCAACAGCTCATATCAACAACACTTTGAGAGTAGCAGAATTAGGTCTAACTATAGAAAACATACAAAGTAAAAAGGGAAAAAAATTAACTTTATTTTTCATATTTGGAAAGTATTTTATGTAGAATTAAAATTAAGGCAAGTTTAATCAATGCATTTCAAGCAGACATGCATATGTTTTCACAAAATATTGAAGCAGAAAGTTTATATAAGCAGTATTATTTCTAATTATTCTACACTGGAAACTGCAAATATCCATCAAGAGTACAGTGGATCAATAATCTGTGATACAGTCACTTAAATGAATGCTATGAGATAGAGCTATCTACCAATGCATGAAACAATATACATGGGTGTTATAATAATTACTGTAAAAGATTAAAGCATTGTACGTGTGTATAATATTTGTTGTTATATGCCCTCAAGCCAATTGTGACTGATAGCAAGCCTATGAACAAAGCCCTGTATCCTGCCCTACTCTGAGCCAATTTCGTTTTCTCTGAAACACCTAGCCCCAATACCCCATTTACTGAGTTAATTCATCTCAGCCAAGGTCTTCCTCTCCTGCACTGACCCCCCCCACTCTTCCAAGCATGATTTCCTTCTCCAGAGACTTGTGACTCCTGGACACATACACAAAGTATGTGAAATGAAGCTTCAAAATCCTTTCCTCCCAGAATCAACTTAATTCCACCCATTCTAGGACAGACCTGTTTGTTCTCTTGGCAGTCGAGGTATGTCCAATACTCTTCCTCAACACCACAACTCAAAGGCATTGATTTTTCTTCTGTCACCATTAGTCATTGTCCAGCTCTCTGATGCATAACAAGTAATTGTAAAGACCATGGCCTGAATCAGGTGCTCCTTAGTCTCTAGACTGATATTGTTGTTTCTCAGGACTCTGGAGAGTTCCCTGATGGCAGAGTTTCCTAATGCAATTGTTTTGATATTCTGACTGCTGGTGCCAAGAGTATTGATTGTGAAACCAAGCAAACTAAAATTGGTAACAATCTCAATCTCTCCTCCATCTAAGTGTTGCCAATTGACCTAGTGGTGAGAATTTTTGCTTTCTTGATGTTAAGCTTGAATTCATATTGAAGACTGCAGTCTTTGACCTTCCGCAGCAAATGCTTAAGGTCCACCCCAGCTTCAGGAAACAAGGTTATGTCATCTGTATAACGGAGGTTGTTGATGAGTCTTCTTCCAAATCTGATGCCATATGCTATCTCATAAAGCCCAGCCCCCTGAGTGATCTGTTCCACATATAGAATGAAGATGAGGAGAAAGGACACATCCCTAACACCAGCCTCTCTTGATTTTGAACCATATAATGTTTCCTGGCTCAGTTCTATTGAGAGATTTCTGGTGTAAGTATAGGTTTCACATGGGCACAATCAACATTTGTGGGATTCCCATTGTGGGAAGCAATGAAACACATGATTATAATTACTTAGTAGAGAAATTAAAGTCACCCTGGATGTTGGAACAATTAAAAAAAAAAGTGAAGAATTTGTGTCTTTCAACTGTGGTGTTGGTGTTGGTGAAGAGTGTTTCATACACAACCAAAAGGACAATCAAGTCTGTCTTGAAGGTCATGCAAACAGAGTGCTCCTTTCTAAGGATGGGAAAGTGCTCCTTTGTCTTACTTACTCTAGGCATATTTTCAGGAAGAAGGAGTCCTTGTAGATAAATCCTTTGGGGAATAGTAGAAAGTCAGCAAAGAGAAGAAGACCCTAAAGCACAAAGATTGATATAGTAACTATCCCAATGGGCTTGCGCCTGACAGAGAGCATAAGGACGGCGCAGGATAGGGAAAGAGGGAAGGTCCAGGTCTATTGTTCATAGACTAGCTATGAGTTGTGCTTCCCAGATAGCACCGAACAACTACAATCTCCTGGTCTTTGTTAGAGCATGGAATGCTTTTATGACAATGATCTTGGTGAACTAATTTTTCTTCATGAAAGTGTCTTACTCTTTTTTAAAAAGACAATTTTATTCTGATTTGAGGGGAAAAAATTAATATATCTGCCTTGTTGACTATTTGCATATTTTGTCCACCATGCACCATCATAACACATTCTCTTTAAAATAATTGTGGTCTAGTGTCAGAGGAATGCCTATCTGTGTTTCATTGACTATGGAAAGGCATTTGACTGTGTGGATCACAACAGACTGTGACTAACCTTGAGGAGAATGCGAATCCCAGAACTCTTGATTGTGCTTATATGAAACCTATGTGTGGACCAGGAAGCAGTCCTCAGAACAGATCAGGGAAACACTGTGTGGTTCAAAATCAGGAAGGGGGTGTATCAGGATTGTCTCCTGCCTCCTTTTCAATCTATATATGCAACAGAATATTTGGGATGCTGGACTTCATGAAGAGAAATGTGACATCAGAATTGGAGGAAGGCTCATAAATAACCTACGTTATGCAGATGATACAAATGTGCTTGTCAAAACTGAGAAGGACTTATTTGCTGCATAATGTCAAAGACTACAGGGTTCAATGTGAATTGAAGCTCAACTTCAAGAAAACAAAATCTCACCACTGGACCAATTGGTAGCAACATAATACATAGAGAAGATACTGAGATTGTTAGCAACTTAAGTAGGCTCTGTTCTACAATCAACACTCTTAGCACCAGCATTCAGGAAATCAAAAGATTAATTGCATCGGGAAAATCTGCTGTCAATGACCTCTTCAAAGTGCTAAAGAGCAACAATGCTGGTCTAGATACTAAGGTGCACCTGATTTAGGCCATGATCTTCATAATCCCTTGCTAATGATCAGAGAGCTAGATGATAAAGGATTACAAAAGAAGAACTGATGTGTTTGAGTTGTGATTCTGGCAAAAAGTATTAAATATATCATGATCTTACAAGAACAAACAGGTGGTCCTGGAGATGGTGAAACCATGTTTCTCTTTGGAGGCAAGGATCTTAAAGCTCTGTCTGATCTACTTGGGCACATCACCTAGAGGGACCAGTGGTTGAAGAAGGAGATCATGCTTGGAAGGGTGGAAGGATAGCGCGAGACAGGAAGACCTTGCATAAGATTTATTGATCCAGTAAATGGACTAATGGGGGTAGGTGTGTCAGAAATGGTGAGATTAACTTAAGACAGCACAAGGTCCAGAGCTATTGTGGATAAGGTCTCCATGTGTTGCTGCCAACTCGACACCATATCACAGTAACAACAGATGTATAATTTTTATTTTTGTCATGACTGATGAGAAATTTGATAGATTGAGAAAATTCTGTAATTACTGTATCAGTTATATCTTACTAAGTTTATAAATGTTGGGGGAGAATGAAGAATCTTAAAAGCAAGATATTTCAAATTTTGGAATCTTAACTTCATTTTGTATTCCCTAAGCCTTCTTTTATTGCCTCTAAGAGTGCTGATATAACCTCTGAGTTTCTCTTCTAGTGTGATTTAAAAATTTGAAATTTAAACTAACTTCTCTTTTGTACTTTTAAAGTTACTAATGCAGTAGACCATTAAACAGAAAAGTGCACACAATTAAATTGGTAAATCTATCTTCATAAACATCTTTAAGAAGACAACAATGTAAAATAAACAAAACAAAAATGCTTACTGTTATGAATATAAATAATAAAAGTCATAAGCATAGGTATTTTTACATCCATTTGTGCTCAGAATAACAAAATCACTTTATCACTTTAACCAGGTTTTGATTAATGAGACACTCAGGAGGTTAATTGAAGTAAGTTTTGACACAGCTTTTCTCTGAAAGGCTAATTACAAAGTTTATATAACTCAATCTATAACTTGAAAAGACATCATATTTTCAGAGCTCTGGCTTCTCTCATTTATTTTGTCCATTATCACACTTTTGTAATTGTAATTGTTTTGTTGTAGGATAAGGAAGAAGAGATCAGGGTCAATAGCACAGCCTTTAGTTATAGTAAGCAACAAATTAAATGATCTCTAAGAGTACTTAGCTCAATTAGTAATGACTGACTCTATCGTTTATTAGTGCATGAGGCGAATATCTATGACATTATTATAAATATATAAATTATGGCGCTCTTGTGGCCTAGTCCGAAGAAGCGGCACTGCCATCTCAAAAAGCATGTGGTTCAAATTCACCGGTTGCTCTGGGAGAGGGGAATTGACAAACTCCTCCTACAAGATAAACAGAGAACCTTCTGGAGAGTCAGCTTGGAGTCAGCTCTCACTTAATTGCACATCAAAACAACATCATAAGTAAGTACCCGATTTTATATGTCAGAAAATTATTAGCAATGCCCGCTAAGTCCACATTTTCCATGTAAATTTGTTTTAGTCATAGTCAGGCTCAATCTAATCTTAGTTTCATTAGCTTTTCTGATAATTTCTCTGAAAATTAAAATCCTTATTATCAGGGATGTTGTTTTTTTTTTTTTTAATAGGCTCTAAAAATTGCCTTGTTTCTGTTTTTTTGTTTGTTTAGGTTTGTGTGGTATTTTTGGTTTCATTCATTGTTTTCCTGTTTGAAGGAAGTGAATACGTTGTCTTGTTCTGCTACTAAATCTTTAGAGGTCATAGGAATAGAATGTCTTTTTTAGCCTTAAGCTCATTATTTTGGATTTGATATAGCAGTTATAATGTCAACTCATCTTCGTGAAGTCCTTTCTTTCTTTTGCTGACTCTGTCTTTCCCAGCATAATGTATATTGATGTATAAAAGTACTATATGCTAGACCATCATGTTATATGAACTATCTCAGTCCACTAAGGACAAATATTGTATAATACCATTATTGTAAAATGAGTATGAGGATTCAAGGAGGGGAGACAGAGCACAGGGGTGAGGATGGGTGGGGTGAGGCATTAATCATAGGGTTACACAAATTCGTAAAGGGATGGTGAAGGGATTGGGAAAGATATGGTGTGAAAACAATGTATTCAAACTTTGTAAATAAACTAGTATAAAAAATGTAAAAAAAAAGTCTTTTTTTGTGATACATCAAAGTATTAATGGATTGGAGGAGGTTGTGTTTCATTTACTTAATCATTTAATCTTTAGTTCTATAATGAATGTTCCTCTTTGTTGGTTAAGTATTACTTACTTAGCTTTTATTATCAAGCAGAAGGTGTGTAGCTCAAATCCACTTTGAAGCAGCTGCTCCAAGGTGGAAAAATGGGCATTCTTCTCCCAGGTCATTAACTGTCTCTGAAAACCTAGAATTTAAGCTACAGTTTGATGTGGTACATATTACCACCAATGTAGCCGCCTTATGTTATTTATGTGCATGTGGGCCAATATACTCAAAGGGGCCTTATGCTATTCATCTGTATGGTGGCCTAGTCCATTGGGAGCTTTAAATGTTAAAGTCTATGCCTTTCTGGTGGTTCAAATCTACCAAGTTCCCCACTGGAGAAAAAAAAAAAAGCTCTATCTACAGCTTTTAAAATCTTCTGAAGGGTCAGTTATGAGTTGATTTTGACTCGATAGCAATGAATTATTTTTATTACACTGAACAATATAAAAAACTATATAGTATATAAACATACTGTCTGCTTTTGGTTAGATAAGGATACAATGAAATCACACAATTACCTACACGTGTAAATAGCACAGCCCTGGTATCAATAAAGCTAAATTTGCCATGCTTTAATGGTTTAGATAATTTTAACGATTTAGTCACTATTTTACTGTTGGTTGTCATCAAGTGGATGTAAAGTCATGGTGACCTTATGTTTAACAGAAGAAAATATTGTGCATTTCTATACCATCTTTATGATAATACATCTATTATTTATTGTTGTTGTATGTACCATCAAAGTCAGAACCAACCCATGGTTGAGTATCCAGGGGTTTTCAGAGGTTGTAAATAGTATGGAAGGATTTTGCCTTGCGACCTCATTTTGACACACATTTCCTTAAACAATAGGCCACCAGAGCTCCCTAGTACTCTATCATAGCAATGACAATAACTAATCATCAATAATTTTTATCATTTATTTCTGGAGTAGATGCTCCCTTCTGATCAATGAGCTATGAGTGGAAGTGTGAGCGTGAACCTTCTTACTCTTTCTTGCCCTACTGTTGAAACTCTTGGGAACACAACATGACGGCTGTGTCCTGAGATGATAAAACCTGCTACAGTCTGAATGCCTGAGAGTCTGTGTGAATTCACATCCACTCTCCAATACCAAATGTGCTTTGTTGTTGTTTTTATGTGCCATCAAGTCACCTGCAACTTATAGCAACCCTCTGTATGACAGCTCTGAAGCCTGGCCTGTCCTGTGCCAGACTCACCGACTCTGACACATCCTCCCTTGTTTCACCAGTAACTGTATCAATCCATCTATTCGGGGTATTCCTCTCCTGCACTATCCTTTTATCTACATAAAATCAGCAAGTTACTCAAGAAGGACAAAAATGAGACTTCAGATTTTTAAATGCATTTGTTATCTCAGCAAAGCTTAACTTATCCTGACTAATGTCTTGATGTGACCAAAAAAGAAAAATATTAATTTATTAGTGAAAATGTAAATAATTTCATTGGTTCTGAGTGTTAATGTATTCTACTAAGAAGGATATGTATTCCTTGTAACTTTAAGAAGATGACAGGAAGCATAAGAATGTAATTGATCACTTTGGAATTGCTTAGTGGAAGAACAAGAATAAAAGAAAAAAATTATAATGAGATAAAACAATGGCAATATTTACTTTATGAGAATATTGGCTCAAAAACATTTTTTTTCTTTCACACTAAGGCAAACATCCTTAAATTGTTAATTTTAATGGTGAAATCTAATATATCACAGACTTTTTAAATCCTTCCATTAAGAAGACATTTCCTGAACTCTCTTTCATTTTAAGGGGACCTCTGTTGGCTCAGTGGTAAAGAGTTGCACTGCCAATCAAAAGGCACACTGTTCTAATCCACTAGCTGCTCCGTGGGAGAAAGATGGGAACCCCTAAGATTTACAGCCTAGGAAACCCACTGGAGGGTCATCTCTGAGTCAGTTCCCACTTGATGGCACTAGAGTATTTTATTTTAACCTCTTCTAAGTCAGTCTTCTCTGAACAAGGCTCATTTTGCTTGCTTGCTCTCCACTTTTATTGTTGAGTAAAGTTATTACACGCTAAGAAATATTCCACTCAACAATATATTCAAATTTTGTTTTCTGACATTGTTTGCTGTGCCTATAATATAAAAGCATTCTTCCCAGTCCTTCACTAATTTTTCCATTCTAATTCGTCCTTTCTGCCTTCATCATACCTTGTAAGCTTCCTTTTCGAACACTTGTTGCCCTTTGGTTTATTAATCTATAGAATAAATTCCTTCAAGTTGTTCACCTTATATGCTTTACTGTTTGTTAGGTTGAAAGCTGAATCTCAGAGGTAAATTCCATTTCAGTCTTGTGTGTCTACAGGTCCCAGTATTAGAGATTTCACCAATTTCTGTCAGATCAATAAGTGTGGTCATCTTTATGATTTTGAATTTTGTTCTTTGTTTCCTCCCACTCTGTGTATGACTTTCTACTGCAATTTTAATCAAACAGTCAGCAGTGGTAGGTGGGAACTATGTAACTCTCCTGGCTTGGGAGTAGAAGAGTTTATGGGTCAGGCCATTAATTAGTCCTTTGGACTATTTGTTTATTGAGTCGTTTATTCACTCCTCTTTTCTCTGAAGGAGGAGAGATCAACACATTCATAATAATGGTCACTCACAAACTTTTAGGACTTGTCAACCCAAAGACACAGTTTGAATTCACCAGTTCTATGTGAGAAAGATAAAGTCTTCCCATGCAATTTAGTGTTTCTGAAAATCCACTTGAGTGTCAGCTATGAGTTGATTCCAACTCATTGATTCATAACATGACAATGATACCAAAATAGAATATAGAACATATTATGGTTTTGTAAATTAATTCATCTAGGTGTTCATATTGTTTCTAATTGTAAACCTGCAAACCCAGTGACTCATTCTCTCAAGGAATTTGGGTATGTTTAAGCAGGTTTTATAATGACATCATGCATTCTTCATGACTGCATACTTTATTGATATCTTCCTGCAGCTCATTTGGTCTTCACTCATTAGTGCTCATGGCTTCAAGCCTGTTCCTGAGAAAGTCTTTAATTTCTGGTGGGACAGACTTGAAATCAAACTCTGTTTTTGAGGATTTGATTTAATTTTCTTTAACTTCAGTCTAACCTTACATATGAGTAGTTTTTTCCACAATCAGCACCTGGCCTAGTTTTCACAGCTGATGCTGAGTTTCTCCAGTGATTTTATTTTTCTTTCCTTCTGCATATATTGTCAATCTGATTCCTGTGTAGACCATCAGGTGAAGTCCATGTGTAGAGTTGCCATTTATATTTCTTATGAAAGGTGTTTTCGATGAATAAGTGATTAATTATACAGAAGTCTATCATTATGTCTCCAGCCTCATTTCTGTCATTAAGTCCATGCTTTTCAACTACTTATTCTTCTTCCCTCTTTCCAACTTTTTCATTTCAATCACTCATTATTATCAAAATATGTTGGTTGCATGTCCAAGTAATTTCTGACTGCAAAAGGTGGTAGAAGTCATCTATTTCCCCCTCTTCAGTCCTGACACAGTGTCTGGAGAGATGGGATTAGGTCTGTCAGAGATGATGAAATTGGCTCAGGACAGGCCAGGTTCCGAGCTAATGTACATATAGTTGCTAAGAGTTGCAGGAGACTTGATGTCACATCACAAAAAGAGCAGCTTTTAGGACTTGGCCTCATGTTATTGTTGTTACGTGCCATTAAGTCAACTGCAACTCATAAAAACTGTATGAACAATAGCTCTCAACTCCCTATCACACTGTCTCAAATACCTCTGATCCCATTACTTCAGTCACTTTGTCAATCTACCGTATCTAGAGGCTTCCAGTCCTGAGGTGACCTTCCAAGCATGACGTACTTCTCCAAGGACTGTTTCCTCCTGGCAACATGCCCAAAGTATGTGAGATAGAACTTCAGAATTCTTTTTTCCAAGAAGCAACTTGGTTTCACTCTCTCCAGAAAAGACCTGTTTGTTCTCTTGGCAGTTCTAAGTACATTCAATACTCTTCTCCAGATCTCTGATGTATAGCAAGTACTTGTGAATATCATAGCCTGGATCAGGTGCACCTTCGTCTCTAGACTGATATTGTTGCTCTTCAGCACTCTAGAGAGGTCATTGGCAGTAGACTTTTCTCCATTGTATTTTGTCTTTTGATTTCCTGACTCCTGATGCAAAGAGTATTGATTGTGGATCTGAACAATCTGAAATTGTTATCAGTTTCAATCTCTTCCCCATCTATCATGGTGCTGTCATCCGGTCCAGGGGTGAGAATAATTGTTTTCTTCCTGTTGTGCTGCAATCCATATTGAAGAATGTAGTCCTTGACCTTCTGCAGCACACTCTTCAGATTCTCCTCAGTTTCAGCAAGCATGGTTGTGTCACCTGCGTAATGTAGGTTGTTGATGAATCTTCCTCCAATTCTGATGCCACATTCCTCCTCATAAAATCCAGCCTCACAAATGATCTATTCTACCTATAGATTATATAGGTAGAGAGAAAGGCAGCATCCCTGATGTACTTCTTTCTTGATATTGAACCATGCAGTATTTCCTTGCTCTGTTCTAAGGACTGCTTCCTGGTCTAAGTTTCTCATGAGTACAATCAAATGTTCTGGTATTCCCATTCTTCCACTATGCCTTTACATAGTCAATAAATCACAAATAGAGACATTCTTGTAGTACTCTTTGCTTTCACCCAAGATCCACCTGATATTGGCAATAATGTGCCTAGTTTCAAGGCCTCTGGTAAATCCAGTTCTGTTTCTGGTAAGTTCTCTGTCAATTTACTGTCCCAGTCATTTTTAAATAATCTTCAGAAGAATTTTGCTTGTGTATGATATGATTAGATGATCTCCATAATCATATTTTTTTTGGAATGAGAACAGAATATCAATCTCTTCCAGCCAATTCCTCCAGATTTCTTGGCACAACATGGTGAGCATGCCAAGGGCTATATCTGTTTGTTGAAATATGCCAATTTTTTGCCAATTCCTTCAGAGCATTTGAACTTCCTCCTTCATCAAAATTACCTCTTGATCATATGTTTAATGA
This sequence comes from Elephantulus edwardii, assembly GCF_000299155.1. Lineage (NCBI taxonomy): Eukaryota > Metazoa > Chordata > Mammalia > Macroscelidea > Macroscelididae > Elephantulus > Elephantulus edwardii. Next base: position 5,984,749 of record NW_006399862.1, read on the forward strand.
AATTTTTCTATGTCAGACAATTCTTTGTACAGTGACTCTCTGTACTCCTTCCATCTTCTTTTAATGCTTTCTAGATCATTCAATTTTTCCATCCTTAAGTATAGCTACTTGAGGATTGAATTCGGTTTTTTATTTCCTTCAGCTTAAGAAATGCTGAGTGAGTTTGCCATTTTTTATTCTGAGCTCTTTGCACATGTTGCTATAATACTTTGCTTTGTTTTCTTGAGCTGTCCTTTGAAATCTTCTGTTCAACTTATAAACTTCTTAATTTCTTCCCATTGTTTTGGTTTCTTGGCATTCTAGTGCAATATTTAGTCATTTCTACATTCATCTTGGTCTTTTGCCCCCTTCTCTGTCTTTGAAACGACCTTTGTATTCTTCATGGATTAATTTCTTGATACTCTCCCTCAGCTCATCTGGTATCCATCAATTAGTGTTCAAGATCTCAAATCTGTTCTTGACATGATTTTTGAATTAAAATGGGATAGACTCGAGGTCAAATTTTAGTTCTTCTATATTTAATTTACTTTAGCTTTACTTTGAACTTGCATATGAGCAGATGATGATCTGTCCCACAATTAGCACCTGGCCTAGTTTTCACAGCTGATATTGAACTTCTCCAATGATTTTTTCCACATATGCAATGAATATACATAAATATATTTGCAGCACATAGAAATAAATAAGTAGAATTATCCTCTGACATAGCTATATATAGTTAGATGTGTAGAATGGTAACCATACTACCAAATCACTTTCCCATCACTTTTCAGATTTCCTGTTTATCTAATTAGTCATAATTTCTTGGTTGTTATAACTAAATTGCAGAGTTATGCATTCATTGGTATCTGCCTCTATTTTATTTATCTTTGTTTTCTTTTGCCATATGACTCCTATTATATCCTCTCCCTTAAAATACTATGCCATTTATTGTTTATCACATTTTGCTTAAAGTATACGTACACCAAAAGATTTTCCCTTTTCTATTTAAATACTGAGAGTTCTAGTGATAAGACAGGACAAAGAGCCAATCTGAAATAGAACTGTTGAGAGAGTTTAACTCTCCTTGTATAAATTTTTCAAGAATAACGTAAGTCAGAGTTTCGGGTAGTATTTTTTGTTAGGTGATTGAATAAGTTCTGACTCACAGCAACCCCTTGGACAACAGAAAGTCAGTCCTTAGTCCTGTGCCATCCTCACACTTTCTGATATGTTTGATTCTATTCTTGAAGCCACTGCATCAATTCATGTTACCAAATGTCTTCATATTTTATATTGACTCTCACCTTTACAAATTATGTTTCTCCCCAAGTGTTGTTCACTCTTGGTAACATGTTCGAAATATGCGTGACAAAATCTCTCCTTTCTTCCAAGGAGTATATTGGTTGTGCTTCATCTAAGACAAGTTTGCTTATTGTTTTCGAAGATCATATTATGTCCAATATTCTTCTCCATGATCATACATCTGAAAGATGGACAATGAATGACAAGGACAGAAGATGACAAATTCTTTGAGATATCCTTGAATTGTGGTTTATAGAAAAATACTAAATATCCTATGAGTTGCCAAAAACCAAACAAATACATCTGGGGGGAAGTGCAGCCAGGTGCTTCTTAGAAGCAAAGATGGTGAAATTTCTTCTAACATACTTTGACATACTGTCAAGGTTGGGTCGTTCCTGGAAAAAATCTATCACGCTGGGAAAGATGAGTGAGCAGGAAAATATTACAACATCAACAAGATAGATTGACATAGTTACTGTAATAATGGATTTCAGCCTATCAGGGATCATGATGATAGGACAGGATAGGGCACAGTTGCTATTCCTAGGACTTCTATGAGTTATAGTAGACTTAATGATTTCTCACAAAAGCAACAAGAAGATCATGATTTAAAGGTATCAAATATTCCTTGGTCTTGTTTATTATCTACTTTTCACTTGCATGTTGTTGTTATATACCCTTGAGTTGATACTCTTCGTAAGAACAGATTGGGACTTTGCCTTATTCTATGCTATCCTTATAATCTTCATCAATTTTCACATGCATATGAAGTTAACACTAATATCATGTCTTGGGACAGGTGTACTTTAATCCTCAAAGTGGCACGTGAGCTTTTGAAAATATTAAAGAAGTCTTTTGCAGACCAGTGTAAGATCATAATTCATACTAAAGAATATAGTGTTTCAACTTTAGTAGTGTTTCAGGCTTCTAGTCTTTTAGAAAGCCACATTGTGTTATATAAGTATCACAGGTTTTAATGAATCTTCCTCCAATCCTGGTGTTGCATTCCTCATGTATTCCAATTTTATGTATTGTTTGCTCAACAAACAGACTGAGAAGAAATGATGATACATCCTTTTGGTATTTTTCCCCCTTCCTACAAGATCCATGTGGCATTACCCATACCATTCTTCATTCCATGTCATTCCTAAATCCAGTGAGAAGTTTTGATAGTGTTATAACCCTGAAAACATTTTCAGATTATGTGCAACAAAATTTTACTTATGCTGATATTAATGATATTTTAAAATAACATTGATCTTTGCAAAATATGATTAAGTTACCTAATGAAGTTCATTTTTCTCAAACTTTGAGAAAAATTCTTAGTCACAAAATCCTATTTTCCACAAATATGTAATAGATAATATAATTTAAAAGATTATTTTGGGATAAGTGTGTACGCATGCTAGCAAAATACAAACAAAAAAATGAAATACAACTGTACTGAATCTTACGAACAGATAAAGTAGTCAAACAATATTTTTATACCTTTGAGTTACAAAGCAGAAAGTATGCCTATTTTTATTATCATAAACAAGCCATAAATATGAAATTTATTTGCTGAATTTTATTTGTTTTATTTTGAGAAATAACATCTAAAATACATTTAAGCTTTAATATTCTTGGAGAAAAAAAATGAAATGGGAAATCCTCATAGCACAGAAGTAAAAAACTGGTTTTATCAACTATAACTCTGAATATATTATTTTTTATAAAAATTCAGTATCTTCACCATTCAAATGAAAGCAGGCATACACCCATCATCTCAAGATTATAGTATTATTTCATTCACATAGTATGGATAATGAAAGTTGTCTCCCAACAGTTTACTGTTTTGTCTAAAAATAAATTAGAATGTTGCTTGTTAGATAAAGAAAATATATTTTTTAAAAAAGAAAATATATTTCAGAATTCCTCTGCCAGCAATAACAATAAAACATGGCCTCTCAATAATCACGCTTAAACTGAAGGACTAAATACACTAATCAAGAGAAAGAGAGCAGAAGAATAGATTAAAAAAAACAAAGGTCCATCACTATGTTGTCCACAAGAGACACATCTAAGAAATGAAAAGAAAGACAGATTCAAAATAGAAAGCTGGGGTGGGGAAAAAAATCGAATCAAATGGCATCCACACAAAAGCAAAAGTGGCAGTACTAATCTCTAATAAAATAGACTTCAGAATGAAAACCACCACAAAAGATAAATAAGGGCACTGTGTGATGATTAAAGTCACAGTAGATCAAGAAGACATAACTTTGGTCAACATCTATACGCCAACTGATAGACCTGCTAAATATATAAAACAACTGTTAACAGAATTGAAGAAATAAATAGCACCACAGTAGTAGTGGGAGCCTTTAAAACACCACTGTTGCCAAAGGATAGGTAAACTCAAAAGAAACTTAACAAAGATGCAGAAGATTTGAATTATACACTCAGCCAATTCAACCTTGTGGATATATTCTGAGTACTGTACCCAATCAAAACTCAATTCTCTTTCTTCTCAAGTGCATATACACATTTTGCCAGAGCTATCAGATAGCTGGCCCTCCAGCAGATTCCCAAGGTTTTAAATTTCACAGAGAGATTGTCCATCTTACTCCCATGGAGCTACTGCTCAATTCTTATCAGCAGACAGGTGCTGCCTTTAGATTTGCAGGCATTGCCCTGTGAATTGTGCCACCGAGCTTCCTATGCCACACTGTCCCAAATGGGGGCTATAAGCTTGAACTGACTAGATCAGAAGTGAGTAGTTCACAGAATTTCAACCTGTTCGCTGGACTCTTTATTCCAACATTAGATTAACTAGGACCTGAGAAAATTACACTCAAGTTTTAGTAATTACTCAACTATTTGCTGCTGTCATTTCAGGAAAGAAATGGCTGGGTTGATCTGTTGGCAATTTAATAGATCAGCTTTTCTTATATCCTTCAATATCAAGCAAAGCCAAATAAGAAATAAGTTTGGTAAATTTTTCATTCTTTTCTAGATCCTTTCAATTGCCAAGCAATGCTGGTTCAAGCTGATTGCTGCCTCTCTTTTTCACGGTGACACTGTGGTTTGGCATACTCAGGGTAGACTAAAATCCGAGCCAAGACACTAATTATAAAGAACATTTGAGGATGTTTAATTTGGCTGGGGGAAAAAAAGCAATGACTGTTCTTTTACAGATCAGTTCTAACATTTGATCTACTTAGTCACCTATGGTGGTTACAGTAATACTGGAAAACAGCACCGCAGACAGGATTAGTAAACATTGCAGGAAACATATCCAGAGATAATAAGATTGCACTTGGTGTGGAGAACCATTTCCTTATTCTATCCTTCCTCTGAAATAATTAGCCACATTTGTGCATGTTGCAATGTAAGTTGTCTATAGGTTAATGTACAGAGCTCTGGTGGCACCGTCTGTACTGTTGCTAACATCTCTCTGATGAACATCTGTCTCTGTGGTTCAAATCCGCCTGCAGCTCCCTCTCCCAGAGGAAGATGTGAAATCTCCTCCAGTGCAATTTATGGCCTTGTTAACCCAGTGAAGCTACCAACTCAATGACAATGAGGAGGAGAAGCTTAGATTAATGCACACAGCTGCTAATAAAGGAGTGGAAGAGTCAAGTTCATTCAAAGGTACCTTGGAAGAAAGTCCTGGCTATTTACCTCTGAAAAACCTGCAATTGAACATGTATGGAGAACAGCTCTACTCTGACACACGTAATGCTGTCCTAAGACAGAATTGACTCAAGAGGTTTGATACAAAACATTGCCTGACCTAATAATTCATAATTATCCTTAATATGGATATAGGGAGCTCTGGAGGCCTAGAGGCAAGAAGCTGCGCTGCAATCTCAAAGCCACGTGGTTCGAGGCCACCAGCTGCTCCCTGGGAGAAGGATGGGCAATCCCCTCTAGAGTGATTAACAGCCTCTGAAAACCCGCTGGAGGGTCAGCTATAGGTCTCTTCCGACTCGACAGTACCCAACAAAAATATGGATACAGAAGGTCAGCTATGACTCTGTTCCTACTGGCAGCACACAACAATATGGATATAATTGTTTTGTGATGCATTTCTTCTCAGAGGGATATTTTTATTTTCAGAGAAAAATCTGTGGATTGAATGTCGTGTGCAGATGTTCCCCACATCCAGTTCTTGTTTGTAGTGCCACAGTCTCGCTGTTTGAGCTACTCTGATTCTCAGCGATGCCTTAATAAAGAAGTTCAATTTAACTTCCTTTTCACTTCATCACTTCTGACTTCACACAACTGAATTCCACTTGAACCTGATGTTCGCTCTCCGCCCACTTGAGGACAGATTGCTTTTGCGTCCGCATCTCATCTTTGCGCCCTTCCGTCTTTCCCACAGTTCCTCACATTCAGGTCCAAGAAATCTCTGCATCAGAAAGGAGTCGTGTACTGTTTAAGTCAGTTGTCAAATAGAACTCACCTACTGCCTGTAACATTTATAGCTCAGCTACAGGAATTAGTATCAAACGCACTTTGAGTATATTTTCCCCCTGAAGGCTTAGATAAAGTTTAACTCTTTGAACAAACACAAAACCCTGATCCTCCAGGGTGCAGAGAGAGAACTGTTGCAAAGAAAATAGATGCCCAGGAGAGAGAATCGATTTTGAGCCTTGCTAGATGAAGCCAATGTGTAACATCCTCCTGGGGAAAAGAGTCCCCTTTGTTTCCATTCTCTGAACTTTTCTTGGTAAATCCAGGCAGTTTTCGAATTCATAAATAGTTCCCTCCAGCAATGTCTGATCATTGCAGATACACTGCAGGAATGGCAGATTCATTCCCTTGGCAGATGCCCCAGAGTAAACAGTTATGAGCCCTGAAAAATCGAGTTTCCAATCCTGGGAAGGTCAAATCCAGATGAACTGCGTGAAAGTCACTCTTGAATCAGGTGGATTTCTTCTAAATTAAGCAGCGTTGGAAAGCACACGCGCTAGCAAGACAGCTATTAAGATAAGTTAGACTCATTTAGCAGCAGTGGTGAGCCTGGGAAGCGGGCTGAAATGAGCAAGCGCCACTGCTGCTGGTAAACAAGTGTTCACACCTGTTAACAGCTGTGTGCATTTGCCGCGCCAGGTGTGCTGCGTAAACGCAAGTCTACGCCACATTTATCACTTATTAAGAGTTATCAAAATGCACTGTGCACACAGTCCCGCTGGCAATTGTCGTGAATAAATAAAGATGGGTTCCATTTGGTGGGGGCTTCAATTAAGGGGAAGTAAAAGCAGTAGGTAAATCTGAGATCCTTCCAAACAGGTTCCCAAATGAACTTTAATTCCAGGAGAAATAGTTATGAAAAAATGCCCCCAAAACCAGTGTTGGAAGGTTTCCACAAAGCACTCAAGTTCTAATATTTTCCAAAAAGCCAATGAAATATTTTTTGAGTGTATTATTTTATTATTTTTTTTAATGTTAGCATCCAAATAGAGGATGGAATCTGCTTTCAGGTAAAATAATTGTGATTAAGAGCTGTGGACTAATAATTAGACTATTGCAAAATCAGTCAAAAGCCAAGCTTGCCAATTTCCTGATGCTAGTATATATTTCTGTTTTAACCACCAGGGAAAAGCCAGCCTGCAGATTGTCTAGGTCTTAGGCAGTTAAATTGATTGCAAAATTTTTTTTCACCAATAAAGAAGACGTGCAGTAAACTGAGTAGATATTGAGTCCTGTGAGAAATCTAACACAGAATTTATTAGTTAAGGAGTACCATTGAGATCAGTTGTCTAATGTAACCTCCCCTTAATCAAATAAATACACTGAGCTTTTTCTCAAGAAGCTGTTAAACATCATGAAGTTGTACTTGAACATGTTAGTACTGCATGAGAATTTCATCACTTAATTGAGTTATATGATTTTTTGCCAATAATGGTCTGCACTGTTGTTGCTGACTGCCTTCGAGTTGAACACAACTCATTAGCAACCCTTTGGAAAAAAAGGCCTGAAACCCCTCTACATTTGTCCTAATTAATCCATTTGCTCCAATTGTTCCCCACAAAGATGGATTTGCTCACAAAAGCAAGACTTTGATTGTCTCATGTATTTTTTCACTCACTATATGAAATGTGTACCTGGCAGAAAATAAACATTTATTAAAATACATGCTTAATAATGAAATGAGGCTAAACTTCCTTTACTGCATATTTTTAAAATTCACCAAAAAAAGTTTCAGAACTGTTGTACATCTTTTAATTCAATTTTCAGTTATCTGTTTTACCATCTTAAATGTCCTTTTCTAGTAGGGGAGGAGACAGCCCTGGTGGTCAAGTGGTAAGGAGCTGTGATGAGAAGCAAAAGGCACACAGTTTAGAATCAACAGTTGCTCTGTGGAGAAAGACAGGAAATCTTTGAGCTTACTGCTTCTGAAAACTGCTGGAGATTCAGTTGAGTTTATTACAACTCTATAGCACATAACAACCATGTGTAAGGAATTACACTGCAAACTCAAAAACAGGCTATTTGAATCCATCAGCTGCTTGTCCCATGCGATTTAGAGCTCTGAATACTTGCTGGAGGTTCCAATATAATATCAAGGAGTAAGTGAATGAGTGAGTGAAAGATCTATTCATAGTCTTAGTAAAATGTAGCTGTGATTATAAGTTTTTATGTGTGTGATTCTATTTAAGTTTGTGTTTGAGAAAGAAAATATTTCCTTTTTTTGTTTTATTTTTAGTGCTTGTATTCTTTGACCATTAACTACTTCAAAATGGTACACCCATTTGGTCAGGAGTCCTTTCACCTGGTTTATCACAGTCTTGGGCTGCAGATTTAACAATAAATAACAAACAGATTTGACAATAACAGGCATTGTCATTGGTGCATCTTCCTAAATTTTCAATCTTTTTCAGATTCATAAATCATATTTAAAAAATTTAAAACTCCAAACAGTCTTGAAAGATACCTATCATTGATTTTTTTTTTCAGTTTCTTACATGGTCTTTAAATATATCTATGACATATTTGCATGAAAATAAAGAAAATGTACCTCTAACTGGCGACATACAGCATATAGTTTGAACTATATAGCATATAGTAAAATCTACTTTATCCCATTTTTTTTCTTTATAATTGGAATCTTCAGTGATATACATCATTTACATCATAATTTGCACTTGTCTAATTCCCATATTTTTCCTCAATTTCAACTGACTTTTTAAATTAAACAATCATTAACAAAGATTATGACATTCTAGGGTCAATTCATAAGAAAAGTAGCTCCTGTGAAAATTGTTAAGTTAGTGTAGAAATAAAGGGAGCCCTGATGGCCAAAGGGTGGCATGCTCAGCTGCTAACCAAAGGGTCAGTAGTTTGAATCCAGCAACCATCCATGGGAGAGATGCAGCAGGCTGCTTCAGTGTGTATTCACAGCCTGAGAAACTCCGCTGAACAATTTTACTCTGTCCTTTAACTTCATTGGGAGTTAGAATCAAAACAGTGGCAACAGGACCTTGTTTTGTTTTTAATGCACCTTGTACAGAAGTTAAGCATTCAGCAAAAAGTAGACAGTTTGAATTCATCAGATGCTTCTCAGAAGATAGGTGCAACCTTATGCTTCTCTGAAGATTAGTTTGGGACCTCAGGGGACAGTGGCACTCTGTTATGTAGCGTCACCATGAGTCAGATTTGGCTCAATGATATAGACAAGAAATTTCTAGGTGGAACAAACGTAAGTATTTGACTGCTAAGTGAAAGATAGGATTGGTTTTTTAGTCCACTTAAAGGCATGTTAGAAGAAAGGCCTATGATTTGAGGGAAAATTTATGAAATATATTCCTGGAGTTTCCCCACCCCAAATCAATAACTCATGTATATTTTGTTTTGTAACAAACATACATACAATCAATGTTTGATCATCTGCTCCTTCCACATTGTCCTTTCCTTCACCCACCATAATAAGTGTTTGTTTGCTCTCCAATAACGGTGTTGGTTCAAATTCTAGGTTCCTAGAAATATGCATCAAGTCCATAAGTGACTCCTCTCGATCTGAGGATCTATTATCTAGTTATTAAATCATTCATTATCCTTATAGTATTCTAGCATAAAATAATGGAACACAATAAAAAGGACATGATTAAACACTGTCATTATTAGAGATGGAGACAGACACATGCTTCTGAGATCAGTATCTACCTCTCGCCATCTCTCTTACCCCATGGTCAAGTTGGAACTGATTCGTAACTGACCCACCTATGAATTCCCAACACTATTAATCCCATAGGAGAAGATTATTTATGATTCATCTGCAAAAGGGCTGGTAGTTTCCATCCAGAAGATCTGCTTAGGTTTTATTTACTTTTTTAAATTATTATTTTCTAGGTGATAAGGCACCCAGTTCAAATCCACCAGCTGCTCCATGGGAGAAAGATGGGAAATATCTTCCAGGGAGATTAAACTGCCTCTGAAAATCAACTGGAGGATCAGCTATGGGCTGATTCCAGCTAGACAATACACAACAAGAAGAGTGATTAGTAGAAAGGAGAGTTACCAAAAAAAAAATTTCGGTGAAGGGCCATCTGTTCAAATTGTATATGACATGAGCAGCTCAGACGCCTAAACACAACATCACTCAGGGAAGACAGGAATTAGATTGGTCAACAATTTAGGCTACTAATTTAGGACATTAAGCAATTTTTTTTCTGACTGCTGGATCTTAGGATTCCATTTATTTCTGGGTTTCCACAATTATTAAAGTTTTAAACTCTTTTTTTTAAACTCTAAATTCTTATTTGTCATTCAGTCAATCTATGACAAAAGAAGACTATCTTCATGGTGTTAGGGAAATGGCTTTTACTTTCATTCTTGAGCTTGAGGTTAAAAACAAACAAAGCCCCCCAAACCTATTGCCTTTGTTGTCCTGGAGATCTTGGACAAGAAAATTAAGCAAGCAAAGGAAAAAAAAAATTATATCAGATAGGGAGGGGAAAAAAAACCCTATCTTCATTTGCAGACATGATCAACATGATCTTAGAATAATCCTAAGGAATTCCTAAAAATATTATAATCAATAAATTATTTCAGCATGTTTTCTAAGTACAAAATAAAGACACAAACATAATTGTAAAAACAAAAGAAAACTATCCTCTTGTGAGGGTCTTAAATCTGAGCTATAAACTAGCTTTAGCTAGATACTAACTAACCTTGTATGCAAGGATGATAAAGCTTCATCTCACTTCAGCATGCTGCTAGGAGAGGCTATTCTTAGGAGAGGGACAGTATGCTTGGAAAAGGCAGAGGGTCAGTGAAGGAGAGGAAGACCCTCAATCAGCTGGATTAACACAATGACTGCTGCAATAGGCTGTAGTGTGTCAGGTGTGTTAGGACAGCACAGGATAGGACAGGGTTCAGATCTATTGTTTATGGGGTCACGATGGGTTGTTCTCAATTCAACAACACCCAACACCTACCAACAACAAATACTTGAGAGGGATGTGAAACATAGCTGAGTAAGAGAAGATTTCTTTCTCACAGAGCTTAAAATTGAATAAACTAGATAAAAGATTTGAAGAGATAATTATAAAACCTTTAATTTTTTGAATTGAAAAAAGTCAGCATAATAAAATCCTGGCTTTATCAGTATATAAACTATACAAACTTGGGCTAATTATTTAATCTTTTGGAAGCCTAGAGAAATTTCAAAAAAATAATACATGCCTTATAAGTAGTTGAAAGGATCAGCTGAGATTAAAATATACAAGGCACCTAGACTAGTACTAAATCCAGTGTAAATTTTAAGAAACAGACTTCTCTATTAATTCTCTAAAGCAAGACTCCAAACGGTTCTGAAGGTCACAATTGCTAAAAATTGCTGACTCTTCTTTAGCTCCAAAGCTTCTATTCCTCCATTAGATTTAATCATTTAGCAGATACACTGTGGTATGATATTTCATCATTTTAGAACATCCGACTTATCAGATAATTATATATCTACTTCCTAAATAGCATGCCTCCAGGGACATTCTATGAACTTTGATAAATGTCTATAGTTGTAGAGGGGCTTCTGGCCTTTAGTTCATAGGGTCACTATGAGTTGTGCTTGACTCGAAGGTAATCAACAACAACAAGATGTATACTCTACCCACAGTCAATCTACAGCCTAAAATACAGACAATAGTGTATTACCATCACTCAAAATGAAAGCCTGAAGTTTTGACCCAGAGTATGGGACATTCAAGGCTTGAAATGAATAGTTAATTTTTCTCCAGTTCTCATAGTCTGATTAAAGTGCAAAAATAAAGTGTAAAAGATCTTATTTTGGCTATTTACAACAAATAGTAGCTTCCCCCCACCCCAATAATAGAGAAGCACTCTCTCCACCCCGAAGTCTCAGCTCACTGCTCAGCGTTTGCAGTTTTCATTTACTTTGCCATTATTTGAACCTACTTTGCCATACTCTCTCATTTCCATGTGCTGTCTCACTTTTGGATTCCATTAGGTGCTAAAAGCGTAAGCGCCAAGAATCTCACTCGGGAAGCCGCATTGCATGAGAATTCTAGAGCCAATTTCGCATGCAGAAATGGATGGTAAAGGTCTTGGGAAAGCTATTGAATTTTCATATGGGTGCTCAAATGAAACCTTGAAGCTATTTGCATTTATTTCATTGCAACACACATGTTGTATAAATTTGCATTGCCTGCTTTAATGCATACTTATATATTTTCTCCAATTCTGGGGTAAACCAGAAGAGCAACTAGATTTTATGAAACCTGTAATTATCCAAATTAAGAAAGAAAAAAAAACCTTTACATGATTTTAGGTTATGTTATGCATGCAGCTGATGTGAGTGAGCTTTCTCTCTCTACACTATACACATCTCTCAAGCTGATTCCTGGCAACCAGCTAAAGGAACTGTGGCCGAAAGGGGCAAGCCTATTAGAGATAGCATCGAATCTTTCACACATTATCTTCTCCTCTCCTGCTCCTTCCTGGGTAATATAATATCATTCTGCCTTGGCCACTCGCCTTTGGCAGAGAGCTTTAAGGAAGTGATTCTGTGGCAAAATTAGCTTTGATAAAATAATTCCATCCCTTGGATATCTTGACTTTGAGTATTTATCATCATTTAGAAAAGTGGTTGAAAGGCTACCTTTAGCATGCGACTCAACAGAGACTGAATAAATGCTGACTATCTTTAGTTAGCTTTCTTAGGGGTTGAGCATAAAATGCATCACAAAAAAAAAGTATTTTTTCCCTTTTTTTTCTGCCTAGACCTATTCAACATTTATCTGTTTATGCACAAATAATTCAATTAACACCTCTTCAGGATTAGAATCTTGCTCTACACTCTCTACCTTAATAGCATATATACATCATTGCAATCTATTTTCCAGGTTGAATTGGTTGTAAGTGACAGTTGTGCATAGATTTAAAAAAAAAGTTAAATTGTTCTATTTTAGTTCTATTCCCAAAATATTCTCTTTGTGTACATTTTAAGTTTTCTTCTGATTCACACTTGAGTTCTGTAAATAAATACTGCTTTTTAAGTCTGAGAAGGACTTTTAAATTTTCAGACTAATTGTTAGACAAAGGGGGATTTTTTGTCAATTGGAACCTCTTTGCATTATCAGTGAATTATTCAGTTATGTTCTCCCCACAGTGCTTACAATCCCAGTCCTTACAATACCCCCCTTCACCTCCTAGTGTTTCCTGCTTTCTAAGCACTGCATCTGAGTGGAGCAGAGAAAGTCAAAGCCTTGGAGAAGAATTCTGTTATTCTAGGGCCCCACGTCATGAAAGAAGGGCCTGTGCTTAATGTTTCCATTAGAAGAATAGCAGTCTTTCAGTCACAAATCATCCGCAGACTCTCTCCTGCTTGGATGCTTTGAGCTGGAGTGGATGGAAGGGAGAAAATGTACTCACTGCCAAAGGCCATCATTCCTTCAACATGGTTCCTTCCATGCCATGTGGTCCGGGACAAGTTATTTCCTCTGGTCTGATTGATTCCATTCTCAGAAAACAGAAGACTAGATAAAAGGGCACATTTAAAAATGCACCTACAGATACAGTGGACTCTTTACATCAAGTTAGTGTAGAGCATAATTGAGACCCATCTGGACTGGCACTTCCACAACTAGTGCGAATAACTGGGTGCATTAAAATAGTTGAAGCTCACATCTCTTCGTGTTCTTGTTATTTGCCTTCAAGGTGAAACCAAATCATATCTGACCCTCCAGTGGGTTTTCAGAGGCAGTAAATTGTGCAGGAGATTTCCCATCCTCTTGACATGCAGCTGGTGGATTTGAACAGTGTGCCTTTGGTATTTCAAGAACTTCTTAACATTAGACCCTCAACTGGGTTTCTGAAGTTAAAATGTTTTCAGGAGGGGGAATTTCCACGTTTCTCCCACGGAATAGCTAGTGCATTCAAACCAGAAACTTCTGATTAGCAGTCTGACCTGTTACCCACTATAACACGTAGGCTCTTTGAGGTTAAATTGTATATAAGATCCTTTATTTTGAATCTTATTTATTTTTATTCTTCTGAAATCATCCTCATTTCTCTCTTTACCATTTTATGTTAGGATTACTAACTTTTGCTGAGCCACTAACTTACACTTTAATACATGTCAAAGCTGTCACATTCTGTCTATGGGATTTATTTCCCTTCAAGAAAGCTTTGTGTATGCACTCCTGTTACTTTAAAGCCTGCAATGATGCCTTGCTGTAATTCACACTGAAGATCATGGATTTATAACTACAATATTTGATACACACAGTATTTCTCATTCTGAATTTATCTTAATATCCTAAGTAAATCCTCTATTCAAATTTTGTTTGATTTTCTACACTCTCCAACCTGCTCCCAAAAGTCTTTCCCTAATACAATGACATATTGACATGTGTCAACAAATATGCTGCCCTGGACATGCTCACCAGGTTGTGTCAAGAAATCTGGAGAACAACTATCCATATTTATTTCTAACCATCCAAAAGGTGACCTGACAGACAGTAGAAATTATGGAACAAAATAACTAATATTATATGAAAGTAAGTTCTGGCTAAGGATTATACAAAAATGACTGGTACATTGTGTGTTAACAGAGAACTACTAGAAATGCTGAGTTTAGAAGAGGCCTTGGCACTAGAGACAATGTCATCAATGTCAGATGGATCTTGGTAAAAGCAGAAAGTACCAGAGGAATGTCTGTTTATTGTTGACTATATGAAGGCATTGGACTGTGTATATCACCACAAGTTGTGGCTAAACTTGAGGAGAATGAGAATCACAGAACACCTAATTATGCTCATGTAAAAATTATAGTTGGACCAGGAAGCAGTCGTCAAAACAGACCAAGGGCACATTTCAGGGTTCAAAATCAAGGAAGGAATGTGTCAGGGAAGCATCCTGTTTCCATACCTTTTCAATCTGTAAGGGGAACAGATCACTCAAAAGGCTGGACTTTATAAGGAGGAATACAGAATCAGAATTGGAGGACCACTCGTCAACAACTGACATTATTCAGATGGCACAACCTTGCTTCCTGAAATTAAGAGGATTCAAAGCATTTGCTGTAGAAGGTCACAGACTATAGTCTCCAATAGTAATTGAAGCTCAGCATAAAGAAAACAAAAATTGTCATCACTCGACCAATTGGTAGCAGATGGATGGAGAAGGGATTGAGATTTTTATCAATTTCAGCTTGCTTGGCTATAATTAATATTCTTGGCAGCACTAGTCAGGAAATTATAAGACAAATTGTATTAGGGAAGTCTGCTGTCAGGGAACTTTCTTAAGTACTAAAAGTAATGATGTCAGTCTAGAGACTAACATGCTTCTGATTCAGACCATGATCTTTGCAATGACTTGCTATGCATCAAAGAGCCGGATAATGACTAAGGATGACAGAAAAAGGGTCCACGTCTTTGAGTCTTGGTGGTGGAAAACAGTACCTAACATAGCATGGACTCCCAAGACAGTAATAGGTCTGTCTTGGAGAGGATGAAACCAAGTTTCTATTTGGAGGCTAAGAGTCTGAAGATCCTTCTCATATACTTTGGGCATGTGGCCAGCAGAGACCAGTCATTGGAGAAGGACATCATGCTTGGAAGGGTAGAGGGACAGCACAAGATAGTAAGAGAAATGGATTGGCACAGTAACTGAAGTAATGGGGATAGGTGCGTTGGAGTCAGTCAGTGACATGGCTCAGGACAGGGCAGGCTTCAGATCTATTGTTCACAGAGTCACTATGAGTCACAGGTGACATAATGGCACATGGTGATAACAATAATATGTTGTGGAAAGACATCCTATAATTATTGCCTTATTCTTCTTTCAGGAATTAATTTCATTCTGGATTTAGCTCAATTGTCCTTTCTAACTTTTGTTTTTAATTGGCTTGTTTGCAAAGTTCATAACATTGTGTTTAACACTATTATTCATTCACATTGTACTTTAATCATTCTTATGCATTATGTTTTCTAAAATCACTCACCATTGGACCTGGCCCGTCATTACCCGTCTATCTTTTCAGGTCCCCATCAAATCTTTCCCATTTCTTTTAAGCCCTCCGGCTACCTACCAAATTGTGTAACCCTGTGGTTTCACCCCTACACATCCTTATTCCTCTGCTCCCACCCTCCCCTCCTTAGGTCTAACCTAGTGGTTAGACACTTCTTCTCAACCTGGTAATGACACCACAAGGCTTTTGTATGGTCATTTCATATCATGCTGGCCTTGATTTCAATTTTGCTGTCAGGATTACCTCCTGTGTTTATTGACATTTATCCTTGCTTTATTTTTATTTTATTATATCCTTTGTCAGTGAAATGATTTACTGCATACCCTTTAGAAGCCAACCTAGTGTTTACATTTTCTAATATGATCCCCAGGAATAAATGGGGTCTTTTTCACCTGCACTTCCATTAAATTGAAATCTCTTATACATAATTTGTTTGACTCTTTTACGTAACTACGATTTATAACTCCTGAAGACTAGAGCTAATATTTATTTCTTTGGATTTTTCCTTCTTATTACACTACCTAACATATTGGTTATTCAGTATAGATTTATTTTTATTAACAATTTCTTTTCATTCGCTTGTTTGGTACAAGTTAAGTTCCTTCTTCAATTTTTATCATCTTTAACACATTTCATAAAAAATCATTCTAAATTACTGCTTTTATACCTGACAGTGTTTTGATTTTTTGGGTTTTTTTTTTTACCCTTTTCTTTTTGAGACTATGTCAGGAAGAGCTTAAAATGTACAGAATTGCACTGAAAATATTCAAGAGGTGGGAAAAAAATACTTGCTTTTTATACTAAATAAGAATGAGTTACATCACAACTGTAGATTTTTTATATTGACCTTCCCACACTCATACTAGGAAATAAACCCTTTCTCACATAATGAGAGAGGGGAAATCTAGCAAACAAAATGTCAATCATAAATCAAAACAATAAAACAAAAATCAAAATCTGAACAGTGAACTGTATAACAATACCTGTAACTATAGAAACACTCCATTTCTCTAATTTGGAGTATTAAAAAAAATCTCAGAAGAATTTGTTTTATAATTACTAACAAAAGATGCCACATAGAAATATTTATGAATTTCTACATCATGAAAAGTAGATCTAATGTGATCCTGTCATCAGCTAGCTCTTGATCAAGAAAGAAGAGTAAAATAATTCTAAGTTGAATAAATAAACTCACTAAATTGTAATTCCACAGCCATTCATTTGGTTACCTTCCACTTATTTAGGTGGGCTGCTCTGGTGGCTTAGTGGTAAGGAATTGTACTGCCAGCACAAAGGTACATGGTTCTAATCTACCAGGTGCTCTTGGTGGAGGAGAAGAAGGGCAATCTCATGTGTGGCTTATTGTCTCTAGAAACCTGCTGGAAGGGCAACTGTGGGTTGGTTCTGAATCTCCAGTACACAACAATAATAATAACAGAATAGAATAAGGAAGCTCTGATGGCATAATAGAAAAGAATAGGCCTGCCAAAGCAAAGGTATGTGGTTCAAATCCACCACTAGACTCACAGGAGAAAGCCAGTCAAACCCCTTCTATGTGATTTAGTGTCTCTGAAAAACAGGTAGAGGGTCAGCAATAGGTAAATTCCAACTACTTAGTACATAACAACAACAACAACATAAAATAAATAAGGAGATGGCTTTAACAAACTGACATCTATCCGCTCAGTTTGTAAGTCCAAATTCAGCACATTATCTCTAGGAGAACCTTGTGTCCTTGTTGTCTCTCAACATCTGTGGGCCCATCATCACTTGGAAATATTCTAGTGCTTTGGCACCAATTATTTCCTCGGTGTAGGAGGTTCTAAGGAGAGAAACTTGGATCCAAAGTGGGCACCTCCCTCCTAGTTCTTCTCTCTTGGTACTTTCATCTACTTACATACCTTGTAAGATAAATGATGTGACTCAAAGAAGAGTGTGACTAAAGTGATGGTGGTACTAGAGTAAGGACAGAGCTCAGGTAAAAGCCTCTTGTAAAGGTGTGATTCAAGATACTCCACTTTAATTTTGGCTTCTTAACCCATGCAGGTTAGGATTTACAAAACACATAATGGTGGATAATTATTACACTGTGTCACAAAATGTACATTAACCACGCAATACTGAGAATCATGGCCAAGCTAAGTTAACACATAGTTTATGAGGAAACAATTCAATCAAGTAAATTATAACCACAGTGGCCCTATGGACAACAGATCTGAACTCCGCCCTCTCCTGTGACATTGTCATTATCTCTGAAATGTCAGAGTCATTTTTAGAGGCACTATGTTAAGCCAGCTTATTGAATGTTTTCTTCTCACACTGAACCCCCACCTTTCTAAGTATGATGTTCTTGTCCAAGTCTTGGCCCTTTTTAACAACATACCTCATATGAGAAGAAGTTTCATCATCTTTGCTTCAAACAAGAATGACAATACTGGTTTTTTTAAAGTGTCTTTGTCCAAAACTATATAAAGTCAACAGTTTGTTGACTATACATGTTCCTATTCTCTACAATTCAACAAGCAGAAGACAAAGAATTACAATATTATGCAAGATATTGCCCTGAAATAATTTGCATTCCAAATGGAGCAGAAACTTATTGAAAAACAAGATCCTTTTGACATGTCTTTAAGATAAATTTTGGGGACCAGAAAAATATGAATAAATTATAAAGACAACACTCAATACCATAGCTGCTTAAAATAAAAACATGGCTGGTGGTATTTTTTACATGGTACCAAATGACTATTTTACACCTTGACTTTTCATGTTAATAATATTCATCATTGTTCTTTTTAATTATTGAATATCCTCACTCTAAAGTTAGACCATAAATACATTCCCAAAGGAAAAGGCATACAACTAAATATTGAGCCAAATAGGAAATCTCAAAATGAATAAATAATTTACACATTACTTATGATCATTTTAAATAATTTTGGTGCAGGATTTCTTTGTATGTGTGTGTGTGTGTTTTGCCCATTCTATATTTAAGAGACTTACATTCCTAATATTCCATAAATACATACTTAGATCTTTACAAATGAATTTTTAAACACTTTAGTACATAAAATACTTTAGGAAAAGAAAAAAAATAAGATAAAAGAAGAAGAAATGAGAAAATTAATGGAAGTGTCGCACTGTTAATAGGCTGGAATACTGGCAATGAAGAAAACAGATAAATCTATTATTTCAATTATTTCAAATTATTTCAATTTCTATTAAATTTTTAATTTCATCAAGATCCAGTCATAGGCTTAAAATACATGCAAAAAATGTCGTCCTATTCAGTAAAATTGCTACTAGAAGGTAATGAGTCTTATTTTCCTGTGTTTGTTGCTGATAGCTGGTGCTAATGTGCTTCTGACTCATGATACCCTTACATAGAGTAGAATATGAACTTACCTGGTTCTTTTCTATATTAAGAGTTACTGCCGATTGCCTTTTCCAACTCCTTGAAGAATGGGATTGGTATTTGTATTGGGATTGCATTAAACATGTAAATTGCCTTTGGTTGTATAGCCATTTTCACAATATTGAGTCTTCCTATCCATGAGCAAGGGATATACTTCCGCT
>NW_006399862.1:6006483-6015366 GCF_000299155.1 Elephantulus edwardii
GTTGGCACAGGATAGAGCGGTGTTTAGGGCTCTTGTACATAGGGTCGCTATGAGTCACAAATGACTCAATGACATATAACATTAACAAACAACAACAGTTTTTTTTTTTCAGTTTTCAAATGCATAATGAGGTAGCTAAAAATGTCTTAGTTAACAAGATGATATTTTTACTTTTTTAAAAAATAGGTCTTTTGCAGCAACTCTGTCCACTGTAACATGCTATTCGATTTCTTTACAGCTACTTGCATGGCTAATGATTGTAAATACAAATAAATTGAGATAAAAGACAACTTTGAGTATTTTTTTTTCATTTATGATGATATCACTTACTGGTCCGGTTGTGAGAATTTTGTTTTCTTACTTTGTTGGTAACAATCTGTAATCTGTATGTACAAAACCAAACCAAAACATTGTCATCAGATCTGAACCAATTCATAGTTGAGCCTCCGTGGGTGTGTAGAATGCTGTCAGTCACCTGGGAAGAAAGTGTAACTGTTTCTCCAATGTAGCCACTGGTGGATTAAAATGACCACACAGTCATGGTGTTAAATAAGCATCATAGCTCTCTGTGGATTATAGCACTGGAGTTCTCTATATGTAATCTGTAAGTGTAAATGCATTTTCAGAATTGTTTTCATGAAATGAGTGATGCTCTGATAAGACCTACCTGTATGTGACATAGAGGATGCATGGGCATTGGGGAAGCAGGTTTATGGAAGGTATATTTATGTATATTTTTCTTCTTTAGTTGTTTGAGAAGATCTTTTTCAGGGAGTCTCTTCTCTCAAGATCGAGTTTAGATTATCTATTCTCATAAAAATATCGGCAATATTTACTCACAGAATCTGCCAATTTGTGAGAAGGAGTGTGTAGACATTTTAGAATCTTTCTGGAGTGGGATCAGCTAGAAGAGGGAAAGTATTTTCTATTTTCTCTCCTTTAATGTAAATTGCTAAACTCACTATTGCCTCTTCTGCTTGAAACAATATTATAGTAAGAATAATACTTATGTGAGACCTGCTTGGTAAACCAGTGGAGGAATTCCATCTCAGGCACTGTCAATTGCCTTTCAGTTTTGTTAAATCCTTTTGAAAAACAATCTGTTTCCTAGGAATGAATTATTTGTCTGAGTAAACAGAAATGTTATGCTCAACAGACATAATTCTGATTGTGGATGCCACTTCATTTAGAGTGTCACCATGCTACCATGTCACTACAGATTTCTAATTGTTTGGATACATTTGACAAAAAGTGGAATGCTTTGTTTCCTTAGTGTTAAACATTTTACATTGTGTTTCATCTGCAAATAAAAGACAAAAGCAGCTGAGGCATACATATGTAAACAAAACTGTAACCAGAGGAGGAATGTCTGCAATCTTCTCTTAAGGGTTCCTTCTCTATTCTTGTTGCTCTGCTTATAAAAAAAAAAATCTACTTTTTCTTCCCTCTTTCTCCATCCACTTAATTTTGAAGCTAACAGTTTTAACTCTAAACTTTAATTTTCCACATGTGTCTTCTCTTCCTTCCCAATGGGTTACAGTTAAAACTTATACTCAACAAGGTGATTATTGTGCAAGATTACTGTTCATTTCTTCTCTGCCATTTTGTCATTATAAATAAAGCTGTCAGGGTAGATCTTAAAATAAAAGAAAATTCTGGTGGCCTAGTGAGTAGAAAGTTAAAAAACTAACCAAAAGGTAGACAGTTCAAATCCACCAGCTGCTCTATAGGAGAAAAGTATGCAATCTCCCTTGTGACTTAAAGCCTATGAAAACCCTCCAGTGGGTAAATAATTAGTCAATTCTGAGTCAGTTGTTTGAATTAACAGCAACACCACCACAAATGTCTTAATAAAAAGCTATAAATTATAGTTATAAGTCCTTATCTACAAGATATGATTTCCCTATCATGCCCTGAGAAATATGTGACAACAAATCCATCTGTAGCTAAGAGGTAAAGCCAGATTCTTTACCATTTATTTTGATATTGATTCTCAAGTATGTGTATCAGAAAAAGAGTTGACATTTATTAAAGAATTTAGTAGGAATAGAAAGTCTATGAAAAATATGGGTATCTAGGAGTGAAACAGTATATTTGCTTTTTGCTTCTTTTTTTTTTTTTTTACTCTAAGCAAAACTAACTGGAGCTAAAATAAACACATAGAATGGCAGAATTCAGAGGCTTGTACAGAAATAGAGCTGTTGCTCTGGTGACTTCTTAAGTCCCCGAAATAAACTGTTCATTACATGAGACAATGAGCAACTTTTTATTATTTATAGCATTTGGAGTTATATCATTTGCCCACCTTGTTTTTTATAAATTTATGTATACTTGTTGGAAAGATACTTTTCTAAAATCTCCTTAGAAAGTTGACTTAACTAAGCATATTCATTTTATCACTGATTAGGCAATGTTTTTACTAAGTTACTATTAATTTTTCAGCCTGAGATATTACATCTGCTAAATATTTATTATACAGAATAATTATGATTTTGGAGGCAAGAGTGGCATCCACTTTTGAAATAGCTTGTCTCTGGAATGCTATGAATGTGGAGAAATGATGAAAGTTCCTCAAGTGTTCAGGTCTTGTGATCATAGGGTTGCCATGAGTCATCTATGACTTGATGACACCTAACAACAATTATGATTACTTGAAACATCTGGAGAGATATATCAGGATTGAAAAGGAAGACTCAGCAATAACTTGAATTGTGCAGATGACACAGCCTTGTTTTCAGAAAAATGAGGATTTGAAACACTTGCTACAGAAGATGAAGGACTACAGTCTTCAATATGGACCACATTTTATCATAAAAAGACTAAGGTTCTCACCACTGGACCAATTGACTACAGCATAGTCAATGAAACAAAGGATTAAAGTTGTCAATTATTTTAAACTGCTTGGATCAGCAAGCAACACCCTTGGTACCAGCACTCAGGAGATTAGGCGATGTATCACACTGGGAAAGCCTGCTATCAAAGACCTCTCCAAAATACTGAAGAGAAATTATGTTAATTTGAAGATGTAAAGGTGCTCCTGATTTAGGGCATTTTCTTTTCAAATCACTTGCTATGCATCTGAGTGCTGGACAATGAATAAGACTGGTAGAAGAAGAATTGATGCCTTTGAGTTGTGCTGGTGGAGGAAAGCACAGAATATCCACCAGATGGACCGCCAAAAGGAGTAATGTCTTGGGAAAACTGTAGCCTGAGTGCTCCTTTGATGCAAAAAATGTGAAGTTTCATCTCTCATGTGAACATGTTTCTATGAAAGGCTATTTCTTGGAACTAGACATCATGCTTAGAGAAGTGGAAGGCCAACAAAAGAGAGAAAGACCCCAACGAGATGGACTGACCCAGTAACTTCAGAAAATGGGTTCAATTAAATGTATCAGAGATGATGGAGACAGTACAGGACAGGACAGAGTTCAGGTCTGTCGTTAATAGCGTCATTATGAATTGTACTCAACTCAATGGCACCTAACAACAACAAATAAAGAAAATAGATAATAGATAAACAGAGCTAGCTAGCTAGATATCTTTAGATATGCAATGGGTTAAGGCTTAAGGTTTGAACATCCCTAGAGTCACATCTGAGAACAAACCTGGCAAGGTACTATTGAAATATCACAACGTTGAAAGTGCCATGTTACAGCTCTACTGTTCAGACGGGGTCACTATGTGTACAGAATGACTCAGTAGCAATTATCAGAAACAATGAGGCATGAAAGTAAAATAATAGTAAACTTTAGCAGTGTTCATAAAGTATTGATCAGCGAAGTTAAACCTTTTCCCATTGTTACAAAGCGCAACTTAGAGTGAACTCTGACTTGGAACACTCTTACTTACAGCAGAACAAACTCATGCCTTATTCTAAACCATCTTCAAAAACTCTTCTACAATAAACCTATTGTTCCTGTCACTGCACAATTCCTATGCATTGTCAGTAATATGGGAACCCTGGTGGCTTAGTGGTAAGTAACTGTGCTGTCAAAACAAAGGTATCTGGTTTGAGTCAACCAGCTTCTTTGCAAGAGAAATGTCCTCCATGCAATTTACTGCCTCTGAAAAGCAAGTCGAGAGTTAACTATGTTGGTTCTGACTCAATGATACACAACCACAACAATATCAGTTATATTGTTCTACTATCATGGGAGTCGCAAATTCATTATTTCAATAAATTTTTGTTGACATTTACTTTGTGCCACTCCTCATTAAAAGTGTTACCAGTAAAGCAGTAAACACTCTGGATGCTATTTTCAACTTTCAAGGAAGCTACTTATGAATAGTGACTGTTGGATTGAAAACAAAACACATGTTATTATACAGAGTGATTGATAACAGTGATGATTATGAGAAAAAAGAATGAATGAGTGGTTTACATTAGTGCTGGTCATTAAGATAAGGGTCCATTGGGAGTAAGAATTTGTACAAGACTTAAAGAAATTAAGAGATTGAACAATGAACGTAGTTTGTGGAAAACCATGAATTTTCTAATTGTTAGACTCTTTCACCTTAAATGGTTGAAGATTCGTCAGTCTATAGAAGAAAGTGCTTAGGATAGTGATGTAAAGAATGAGAACAGCATAGCCTCTCACTGTCCTGGAGCAGAAAACAGATAAAGAGTCATATCTAGCCCATTGGTACCTCTAGAGCCACAGAAGCAGCAAGAGGTCCATTTATTCACTATTGACTCAGAGACTGTGGTACAGAGAGTAGGGTTTATTGGGGAAGTAAGTTTACTGGTGGAAGAAGCAAAGAATATCACTCATTGCAAGTCTGGGTTTTATCCTAGGAGTTGTAAGGCACAATTCCTCAATTAGTCCAGGCACTGGTTTCAGTTCAACAGTCAGTTATCCTTCCATCATCTGGAAAGAAGAGTAAAACCTTTAACTGTGGTCTTTGTCTTAGGGATCCCTCTGGTTACACCCTGCCACAGTCTCTCCACAGCAAAGCCAAAATTTCTCCATCCATCACTCTCACTCTCAGCTCTGAAACTCACTCTCACCAAGGTCTCATTCTAGTCTTGCTCTCATCAGGGATCTTGCTCTCTCATATTTCCGTCAAGTCTTACTACTCAGAGTGAGAAGCACTCAATCTCTTATCTGAGTCCTACAGCTGTTAATGATTTAAAAGACCATGTGTCTGCACTTAAGGTAGCTAGAGACCAGAGGAGGTTGATGTAATGCATAGATTAGGCAATTTTTAAACTAACACCACAAATAGGTATGAAGAAAGGATACAATCCTGACACACACCATTCAATTATTTTGAACTATACAGTGCTCTTTTATTCTATTTGGTCATGTGTTTCTTTTTATATGTATATATTTTACATAAATTAGTGCAATTAGTGCTTTGAGAGTATCAGTGTTCTTGTTGTTGTTGTTAAATGCCATCAAGTCACAGGAGATTCCTAGCGACCCTATGAAGGAGAGTCCTCAACACTTGTGTGTCTTTCATCCTCTCTCCAGGTTCATAGAGTTTCCCGAGGCACGCTATTACGGAAGTGGATGTCACTCCTGCTTCCAAGCTTGTTTTAATCGGGGAGTTTCACCCAATACTGTCCGACATGGGTAACCAACCATTAATGCATTTGACACATCAGCGTCACAGAGTTCAGCCTCACAACAACCACAAGTAACGGCTGTACGGCAAGTGGACATATCAGGGTTCTATGACCTAAAGGAAAGTTTGAACAAAAATGAAAGACAGGCCCGAGGGCCGCAGATTGAAAGTCACCCACCTTTGGCTTGGTTACATCGCTTTCTGTCCACTGGGCCAGCTGATCACTCTCTATGTTGATGTTATTGTCATTAAGTGCCGTCGAGTAACAGGTGACTCATAGCGAGTTAACATTAATTTCATTTTAAATTAATATAGCATCCTTTTTTCAGAAGTATACAAATAGAGCAAAAATAATGTTAATTTAAAAATTATTGATTAATTAAATTGTTGTTGTGTACCATTGAGTCTGAACTGACCCAGAGCTGACCCTCTGGCAGTTTTTCAGAGACAGTTAATCGCACAAGAGGAGATTACCCATAATTCTCCTGTAGAGCACCTGGTGGCCTCGAACCACATGCCTTCAGGGCTGCAGCTTAACTTCTTGCCTTTAGTAATATTATTATTAGAACATATTTGTAAATACTTATTATTAAATATTTTAGTTGTTTTGAATGTTGTTTTAGGGGATGGCACTCTATATCACACTAAGTAAATTTTTTAGACATGTATTTTCTAATGAGTTTGCGTATTTATTAATACCTTCTTTATTGTGGCTTAGTAGCAAGAAGCTGTGCTGCAATCTCAAAGGTATGCAGTTTGAATACATCTGCTGCTCGGAGGAAGAAGGCTGTGCAATCTCCTTTTGTATAACTAACTTCTCCTTAATAATCAACACTCTTGTACTAGCAGTCAGGAAATAAAAACAAATAGCATTAGGAAAATCTGCCATTAGGGGCCTCTCCAGCCAAAGATCAACAATATCATTCTGGACACTAAGGAGTGCCTGATCCAGGCCATAGTCTTCTCAATTGCTTGCTACACATCAGAGAGCTGGACAATGGCTAACAATGATAGAAGAATTGATGTCCTTGAGTTGTGGTACTAAAGAAGAGTATTGGACATACTATGATCTGCCAAGAGAACAAATAGATTGTTCTGGAGGGGGTAAAACCACGTTTCTCCTTGGAGACAAGGATTATGAAGCTCTGTCTGTCATAGCTGTGGGCATGTGGCCAGAAGGGACCAGTCCTTGGAGAAGGATATGATGGCTTGGAATGTTGGAGGGACAGTAAAGGAGAGGCAGACCCTCCATGAGATGCATGGGTATAATAAGTAGGATAATGTTGGTAGGAGTGTCAAGGACAGTGAGATTGGCTCAAGAAACAACAGAGTCCAGAGCAATTGTGTGTAAGGTCACTATAAATCACAAGTGACTAGATAGCACATAACAACAGCAACACCAAAACTCAGAAGAGGGTCAGCTGTGAGTTGGTTCTGACTAAATGCCATTTACCAGCCTCCCACCCTCACAGAAAGTTTTGGTGTCCTAGTGGGTAAGAAGTTGCGCTGTAAACCCAAGCATGGCAGTTGAAATCAACCCATTGAAGAAAAATGGACAATTTCCTTTTGTGGAATTATAGCCTTTAAAAACTCCCTGCAAGGCCAGCTCTCAAATTGTACATAAATTGTTTCAAAACTATCTGTGAAAATTAATCAGTATAATTTAATATTCTCAATGAACTCAACTCTAACTTTGACATGAAAGATTAGTATTGTCGTTACTTAACAACTTTAAACATACTTCGAGACAACAATATACTCTATTTTGTAGGAGACATGAAGGGATTATATTAATGTAATTTATAAGGTCCTTAGTACAGATTCAACAGCAAACTTCTCTAATAACTAAACTCTCATCTTTCTATTTTTCTTGCCATCAATTTATTCTTTTAGAGATGCATCTATTTATAGAAATTTAATGGCTATTGTCCAGACAGCAAAGATTTAGAGAATATAATCTGATTTTCAATTCCCCTCAAAAGGTCATTAATTTAGATTTAGTTTTTCACAGATTACTGGTATATTTGAAACCAAAGATTTTTGCAACCCATTTTGCTTTTTAGAATTGCAAAGGGATATGTTTATTATGAATATATAAATAGACAAAGTTATTTTTATCAAAGTTACTTCTATCACTCCTCAAGTTAAATATATTGCAAGGAAAAACGTCTATATATCTTTGAGTTAGAGCAAAGAACAAAAAGAACATCAGAACAAATTCTTGGACTAACTTAACGGAAGACTTACTTAGAATTCATGAAGCAAGTGAAAAGCATTTGGATGCATTTTAAGAGGTAATTGCTACCGAATAATTTATGGGTACAGAGAAGTACCCAAGGAGAAAATACCACTAGTTTTAACCAAGTGAATTAAAACCAAACAGTCTACATGCCTGATATCAAGTTCAAGATTAATTGGATCATAACATAAAATGCATATTATAAAGATCAAACACCAGGAGGAATGTCATAAAGTTTGAAAACATATCAGTGTATCTTCATCCCTGTAGATGCCTTTTAATTTATTGTCAATATAAACAGATGTTAATGACTTTGACATAGACACAGACAGAGGGAGAGAGAAGAGAGAGGAGGGGGTAAAGAAAACAGGAGAAGCTGGAAAAGAAAAATAGGAAAACTGAATTCAGGGACAAAGTTGGAGATGGGTTATGTTACATTGCCCCATTGAAGAAATTCCAACCTATGTAAACTGATGCTAATGATACTGTCAGATCTAGAGAGAGATAGAGTGAGAAGTTAAGGAAGAAAAATGAGGAAAAATAATATATTATTACTTAACCACAGCTGTTGAGTTGATCTTGACTCACAGTGACCCTGTAGAACAGAGTAGAGGTCCACGAAAGCTTTTCTTTTTTTTTTTTAATTAAAATTTTAATGAAAGTTTATGGAGACTTAAGATTTCCATTCATACATTGTTGCACATTTTCCTCCCTGTCCTCCCCTTCCATATAGTTCACTTTCCTTTTTTAAAAGAAAAAAAAAAATCTTTCATTGCAATACAATCCTGTCCCAATCCCCTTCCTCTCCTCCTGCCCCCCTCCTTCACTTTACTATAAGTCCGTAGCTCTTATTCTGGAATCATGAAAATAATACCTAATCATATATTCATGATAAACAGTTCTCTCCCTCATCTGTTTCAATGTAGTATACATTATCCCCTCTTTTCTTAGGTTCCCCCCAACCCTGACGTCAGTCTCATTTTACAACAGTGGCACTATGAAGTATTTGTCCTTTTGTGACTGAGATATGTCACTTAGCATCATATGCCCCAGGGTCACCCATTTTGTATAATATT
>NW_006399862.1:6015466-6016365 GCF_000299155.1 Elephantulus edwardii
TCAAAATTCCTAGCCCTAAGAGAGAGGCAAATTAAAACAACTATTATATATCATCTCACGCCTGTCAGAATAGCAAAATTTAACAGAACAGCAAGCAACAAATGCTGGCTAGGTTGTAGAGAAATTGGACCCCTTATTCACTCTTGGTGGGAGTGTAAAATGGTGCAACCACTGTGGAAGGCGGTATGGCACTTTCTCAAAAATTTGCCAATATAGATACCATTTGACCCAGCAATTCCACTACTGGGAATAAAAAAAGAGACCATAACTGACATCCAAGCAGATATACTCCCATGTTTGTCACGGCTTTGTTCACAATTCCAAGGAGTTGGAAACAACCTAAGTGCTCATCAAAGAATGGATAGAGAAGCTGTGGCATATTCACACAATGGAATACTACACTGCATTGAAAAACAAGGAACTCATACAGTATTATTCAAAATGGATGATCCTGAAAGACATTATGCTGAGTGAAGTAACTCAGTGACAAAAGAACAAATACTACATGGTGTCAAAGTTGGAAAGCAGGACTGACCTCAGGGTTGGGAGGAGACTTAAAAGGATGGGTTCGATAATGTATACTGCATTGAAACATATGAGGGAGATGTATTTTGTCTCCATATCTTTTCAATCTGTATGCAGAACAGATCATCCAAGATGCTGGACTGTATGAGGAGGAATGTGGCATCAGGATTGGTGGAAGAATCGCCAACAACCTGTGTTATCCAGATGACACAACCCTGCTAGCTGAAACTGAGGAGAACCTGAAGCGCCTGCTGCAGAAGGTCAAGGACTGCAGTCTTCAATATGGATTGAAGCTCAGCATCAAGAAAACAAAGATTCTCACCACTGGGCCAGTTGGCAGCATCAGTATGGATGGTGAAGAGATTGAGATAGTT
>NW_006399862.1:6016966-6021685 GCF_000299155.1 Elephantulus edwardii
CCATCTACTAGTTTGTTGATGGGCACTTGGATTGTTTCCAACTCTTTGCTATTGTGAACAAAGCAGCAGTAAACATGGGTGTGCATATATCTGTTTGGGTGTCTGTTCTGGTTTTTTAGCGTACATTTCCACTAGTGGAATTGCTGGGTCAAATGGTATTTCTATTTCCAACTTTTTGAGGAAGTACTGTACTGCGATTTATAGTGGTTGCATTATTTTACACTCACACCAACAGTGAATAAGGGTTTCAGTTTCTCTGCAACCTTGTCAATTTGTTGTTTGCTGCTCTATTGAATTTTGCTATTCTTACTGGGGTGAGATGATATCTCATAGTTGTTGTGATTTACATCTCTCTTAGAGCTAGGGATTATGAATACTTCTTCATGTCCAGCTTCCTCACTACAGCTTCCCAAAGCTGTGATCTCTGAGGTGTGGCAGTCTCCAGATCAAGGGCAGTCGTCAGAACAGAGCAAGGAAAAACTCCATGGTTCAAGATAAGGAAAGAGGTAAGGCAGAGATGAATCCTATCTCCATACCATTTTAATCTATATGCAAACAGATCACATGGGATGCTGGACTTTATGAAGGGGAATGTAACATCAGGATTAGAGATTCATCAACAACCTGCGTTATGTAGATGGCACAACCTTGCTTAATGAAGCTCAAGAGGACCGGAAGTGTTTCCTGTAGAAGGTACAGTCTCCAATACAGATTGAAGTTCAACATCAAGAAAACAAAGATTCTCACCTCTTGGCCAATTGCAAGTATCATAGTGGAGAAGAGATGTATTTTGTTAACAACTTCAGCTTTCTTGGTTCCACATTCATCACTCTTGGTACCAGCAGCCAGAAATGTTGTTGTTATGTGCCATCGAGTCATTTGCGACTCATAGCAACCCTATGTACAAGAGCTCTAAACGCTGTTCTATCCTGTACCAACCTAGCCATCTCAAACTCACTTAATCCCACCTCTCCAGTCACAGAATCGATCCATCTCATCAAAGGTTTTCCTTTCCTTCGCCGCCCCTCAGCTCTGCCAAACATGATGTCCCTCTCCAAGGACCAGTCCCTCCTTGCAACGTGCCCAAAATATGTCAGACGAAGCTTCAGAATCCTTGACTCCAAGGAGCATTCTGGCTTCACCATCTCCAGGACAAGCCTCTTTGTTCTCCTATTAGTCCATGGTATATTCAACACTCTTCTCCAGCACCACAACTCAAAGGTATCAATTCTCTTTCTATCAACCCTATTCACTGTCCAACTCTCTGATGCATAGCATGTAATTGTGAAGACTATAGCCCAGATCAGGCGCACCTTAGTCCCTAGTCTGACATCGTTGCTCTTCAGTACTCTTAAGAGATCCCTCACAGCCGACTTTCCTAATGCAATTTGTCTCTTTAAATACAAAGATGAATTACACTGGAGAATCTGCTGTCAGGGACCTCTCCACAGTACTATAAAGCAATGATGTTATTCTAGAATATAAGGTGCACCTGTTTAAGCTATAGTCTTCACAGTTACTTGTTATGCACCAGAGAGCTGGACAATGACAAGGATTGTCCAGAAGAAGAATTGTTGCCTTTGAGTTGTAGTTCTAGAGAAGAGTATTAAACAAACCATGCATGGACTGCTAAAAGAACAAGCAGACCTATCTGTGAGAGGGTGAAATCAGACTGCTCCTTAGAGGAAAGAATTTTAAAGCTCCATCTCACATACTCTACACACTTTGCCAAGGGGGACCAGTCCTTGGAGAGGGACATTATGATTGGAAAGGTGGAGGAACAGCACAAGAGTGGGAGACCCAGATTAAATGGATTGACACAGCAACTGGGTTAATAGTGGTAGGTTTGTCAGAGACAATGAAATTTTCCCAGGATAAAGCAGAGTTCAGAGCTATTGTACATAGTGTAGCTATGAGTTGTGAGTGACTCAATGGCATAAAATAACAATTTTTATGGGGATTCAGTGCCACATCCTTGTCTCACAGAGTAGCCGGTGAGTTAAAAGGACAGACTTTTCAATAAGCAACCAAGTGCTTCCCAACCAAGTCATTATAACTTAGATTTGCTAAATTACTTTTCAAGTTAAAACTAAAATTATTTTTGTTTCCTCTGATTAAGAGTAGAGCTTCATTCCAATATCTTAGGTCAAAGATAAGGAGTGATGTGAAGAGGGAAAGAGAAAGTTAGAGTGAGAGAAGTGGATTGGATTACTGAATCTTATTCCTTAGCTAGCAATGCTATTTTTAGTTTACTTAAGGAACACAACTTTCTTTGAATCGTGCTACATTGAATAAAACAGCATTGCCTTAATAAGCTTTTACTGTAAAATATTGATCTAAGGAATGGATGAGGAACAGTAATAAACTCTTGTGGAAGCCAAGTATTGTAGACTCTTTTCTCTTTTCCAGTGATTACTGTATTCCATCTCAATGGTAATATGCACAAATCTTAACTCACCCTGAATTATTGAGGAGTCTGCTTCCACCTGGTTAATAAGATTCTTTGTAATGAGTATAATGTTGTAATATTTGTATACCCAGTATATTATTAATGTTTAATAAATATTTGAAGATCACAAAATGTCAGTGACCTCTGAGAATGACTGTAATTCACTAAGACTGGAGTTTTAAAACCTTGACTTTATTGGCGTTTTGCACTGGATAATTCTTTGTTGTGGGGACTGTCCTATGCTTTGGAAGATGCGTCTAGCCATCACTATCCCTTAAATTCTAGTAGTACCTCCTCAGGTATGATAGTTTAAATGTCCCTATGCATTGGAAAATGTTTTTAAGAGAAATTCTGATATATTCAATATGTTTTGAACTATTTTTTATTTTGGGTACTGTGCTTCACATATGCTGTTATATATAAGCCCGCCCTCTCACACATACTCTTTCTCATTACACACAGTGCACATTACACAGTTTTATACACACATCCACATACTACTAACGGGTGAAATCCATCACCATGTAACATGGCTCCCTGGCTCAGTGTGATATTAATTCAGCTCTGCATGGCCGGTTGAGTTACCCAACCCTTTCTTTTCCCTCATCCATGGGCATGTGGCGACTTATAAAATTCATATGAGGAGAAAAACCTGTTAGAAAGACTTTGTGATTTACACATACTTGATATGAATACAAATATATTTGGAAAAAAAGCTATGTGTGTGGAATTGGGTAGCAAAAGGACATTTCAACTTTGAAGCGTCTAAGGAATGACTCATAAATCAGACTAAGCAATAGGACCGACTTCTCAGGGATAACGCTTGAACTCATCCATGATCTACAGCCCTCAGGAAGTTTCACATCACCTAGTGAGGGAGGAACATGACCACTAGAAGACATTTACTTCCTGGAGATCCAATATTTGTGTGTATGTCTGCAATTTCCTCAAAAGATAAAAACCTGGTTATTGTCTACATCTTTACAAACTTAGATTAGTAATCTAAATTGTAATTTAGCAAATCAAAATTGTGCTTTTTTTATGAGAGCTTTTTAAGCCAAATTGCTTCCTAGTTTATAAGATGTGACTTATTAAGCAACTGTATACATAACTTTTTAGCCACAGTTGTTGTTATGTGCTATTGAGTCGACTCTGACTTATAGCAACTATGTACAACAGCTCTGAAGCCTGCTCTACCTTGAGTAAATGACGTTGTCTCTGACACGCTCATCCCCATTACCCTCATCATAGTAGGAACACCATGATATGAAATGTGTGTTTTTGTCTCTGTGTGTGTATGAGTGTGCTTTCATGTATATGTATGGGTAGTTAAATCGTGTTCAAAACCCTGACTACTTTGGCCCATAATTATACATTTTATATCTAATAACTATTATGTACTTATCACTCTTGATTATTCAGTCAACTTATATGCTCAATATTTCTTATGCTTCTTTTATAAAATTTTATAATCATATGCATTACGTTTCACTCATGTACATTGGTTTCACATAATCATTCATTATCATTGCGATTCGTACGGTGATTTACATACACTATGTTTCGTAAAATCATTGATCTATGCCCACTAACATCTCATCATTTTTCAGCTTTTAAAATTTTTTTAAATTAATTTTAATGAAAGTTTATAGAGACTTTGGATTTCCATTCATTCATTGTCTTTGCAATTACTTGCTATGCATCAGAAAGCTGGACAATGACAAAAGATGATAGAAGAATTGTTCCCTTTGAGTTTGGTACTGGAGAAGAGTATTGAATATACCGTGAACTGCTAGTAGAACAAACAAGTTTGTCGTGGAGAGGATGAAGCCAGGCTGCTCTTTGGAGGCAAGAATTCTGAAGCTTCATCTGACATATTTTGACCATGTTGCAAAGAGTGACCAGTCCTTGGAGAGAGACGTCATGCTTAGTAGGGTGGAGGTACAGAGCAGGAGACGAAGACCCTAGATGAGGTGGACTGATTGCGTCACTGGGGTAATGGGGATAGGCGTGTCAAAGTCAGTGAGATTGGCAAGGTTAGAGCAGGGTTTAGGGCTGTTGTACATAGGGTTGCTATGAGTAGCAAGTGACTTGGTGGCACATAACAACAATAATCTTCGTCTTACTAGTTATCCTTCTGTTTTTACCATAATGATCTTATATAGTATTTGGCCTTCTGAGACTGAGTTAGTTCACTCAAAATAATGTTCTCTAGTCTCTCAATGTTATATAGTTGTTGTTGTTGTTGTTATGTGCTGTTGAGTCCTTTG
>NW_006399862.1:6022429-6024171 GCF_000299155.1 Elephantulus edwardii
TAAATATACTATAGTTTCTCAATCCATTCATTGTTGATGGGCATTTGAACTGTTTTCACAGTCTTGCATTTGTGAATATTATTGCTATGAACATCAGTGTACAAATCTTCATTTGTGCCTCGGTATCTTCTTTATGTTTTACATTATTTTAGCAATATAGCAAATGAAACTTTGCTCTTGTTATGTACCATTCAGTTGCACCTTTCTTATGGTTAACCATGTAGCAGATTTTTAGAAGCTGTAAATCACATGAGGAAAGAGAGCCCATTATTCTACAGTGGATTCACTGGTGGATTCCCACTGCCTGCTTTGGGGTTGGCAGTATAATGTCATCTAGGATCCCAGAGCTACTAACTAGATTTGTTGTTATTGAGAACCATGGAACTAACTCAACTCATAGCTGACCATCAATGGTTTTTCCAGAGTGTAGGAATCATGTGGGGTGGGAGAAGATACCCATCTTTCTCTGACGAACAGCTAGTGAATTAGAACCTCATACCTTTGAGTTGGCTACACAATTCATTAAGTCACTAGAGCTCACTACCTAACTAGATTTTTGGATGCAGTATTATTTAGCTGAAAAATATGTATTGTTGATTATTCTTTATCCTTTCACAGTTTTATAAAATCATTCTAATTTGTTTTTAAAAAGTAAGTTTTTATTTTAATAGTTTTATTTTCCTGGATACTTGCCTGCAACCATTATTAAGTTCAATAGTTGGTAAAAATATTTACAAATAAAATGTGAAAGCTTGTTAATTTATTTTTGTAATCAACCATGCATGAAACTTTAAGAAAGCTTTGATATTAAAACCAAACCAAGATTGATGCAGGGTTGGAATCCAGATTGGAAAGATGAGTGGAGCATCCAGATATTACAAAGGTGTGTTTTCTGGGTTTAGTGGAGGCTTTGTTGTGGAATGTTTGCTCTCAACTGGGAGTGAGCTAATCAGATTTGGCCTCCTATTTAAAAAGGCATTTGGGCCCTTGGGTCTACAGCCCTCTTTGCTGTTGTTATTGTTAGGTGCCATCAAGTTGTAGAGGACTCATAACGACCCTATGAACCAAATACCTGAGCACTGTTTCTAGAGTTTCTAGAGGCAAGCATTTTGGAAATGGATGCCATTCCTGCTAGGAGTTGGTTCTTTGAAAAGGTTAATAAGATCAACAAACCATTAGCAAAACTCACAAAAGAAAAGAAGGAGAAGACACAAGTAATCTGAATAAGAGATGAATTAGGCAACATCACAACAGAACCAACTAAAATAAAAAGCTAACAGGATATTATGAAAAACTATACTCAAGCAAATATGAAAACCTAGAGGAAATGGACAAATACTTAGAAACACACAACCTACCTAAACTGACACAAACCAAAACTGAACATCTGAATATACCCATTACAAAAAAAGAAATTGAAAAGGTAATACAACTTCCAACCAAAAAAAGCCCTGGAACAGATGGTTTTACAAGTTAATTTTACCAAATATTCAGAGAACTGTCATGATTTCTACATACATAAACCATTTCAGAAAGTAGAAAAAGGTGAAATTCTCCCAGACTCATTCTATGAAGCAAACATATCCTTGACACCCAAGCCAGGAAAGGACACCACCAAAATAGAAAACTATAGGCCAATATCTCTTATGAACATAGATGCAAATATCCTGAATAAAAAATATTGGCCAATAGAATCCAACGATACATCAAAGAAATCATGACCAAGTGGGATTCATAACAGG
>NW_006399862.1:6025027-6036399 GCF_000299155.1 Elephantulus edwardii
TTCATAGGGTTGCTATGAGTCGTCTACAATTCGATGGCATTTAGTAACAACATATTGATGAAAATTAGGTGAAATGAGCCACTGAGGTAAATATTTTAACACAAAAAAGTAAAGCATAGAAATACATTTATGGACATTACTCTGTCATAGGAAAGTATGGGGAGGTACCATGTCATACTGAACATTGCAGAGTTGGCAGAAGAGTGAAAACATCTGATTGGTATTTATTTACTGAATGGTCAACAATGGGAAAGGTATGGAGGAAATAGCAATGTATCGATTTTTCTGGGTCTCTTCTATTGCACTACAGTTTTAACTTGGCTTGGAAGAGCAAAAAGAGAAAGAGTAGACAAATAAAACCTCTGATGAGAGGAAGCCACATCAACCATGACTGCCTAGAAATGGACATTTCCATTGGTATATCAACGCTCGGTACCCAGTGCCTTAGTACCCAGTGCCCCACATGGGCCATTTGCTTCAGAATTCTGGCAATTGTGACAGAGTACTCAGTGAGAAGTTCGTTGATTATTATTTGGTGGCATTAATAAATCAAATTTTCCAGTGACAGCTGTGAAAATTATATTTTCTCTTATGAAAATATTTCACAGAAATATGTGAACAGTTGGCAAATCTTGAAAAAAGAATAGTCACAAATCAAATTTTAGTTTATTTAATAAATTTGACCTTTCCTTCCCTCTTCCTTACCACCTTAAGCTGGTAAAACATGTATAAGACACATAAAATCTGACAGGACCACATTAAGGAAAAGTGATTTCCCACACCTCCTATTCCCCTCAAAAAAAGCCACTTATTTTGATAGCACAATCAATGAAATACCAGTTTTCTCAGCTAGTCAATTTCCCTTATACATATTTCATTTTGAAACCGAGTATTTGGTATTATTTTGCTTTAGAAGGTTACCTTCATCATCTTTCATTCCTAACCACTATTGCTATGAAAAGAAAATAGATTATAAATAACCACCTCTGAGTACATGAATTAATGTAGTGTGGTGTTTTGAAGAATGAAGTATTTCTTTTATAATTACTCCATTGTGCTGGGAACTTAAGCAAATAATTTCAGAGAAAGAAAAAACAATTTGGCTATACAGAAACAATGCCAGTTTCTTAAGAATTAAGAATCTGGTAATTAAAAAAACAAACAAACAAAAAAACTCATCTCTCTCAATTTAGTTCTTTTTAAATTTTTCTTTCACATTGGTTTGCCCACAAAGTTGGTATACAAAACCCACAACTCTTTTTAAAATGATACAGCTCCTATTTAAGACACAGTTCCAAGAGCACAAAATCTTCCTTTTCCCCTTTAGAAACACTTTGAAGTATGGCTAATTCAATTCATGTTACAGTATAATAGGGCTATTAGCAGAATATGTACAGAAGGAGACACGAATAACAAAGGAAAAATAGAAAATTGAAAAGAAATTACATTGGTAGGGGACTCTGAGTAGTGGGAAGGTTAACAACTTTGACTGATAAAGACTAAAGATTTAAGCCCACTTAGGTGCATTTCAAAAGAGACTTAAGAATCTACTTCTGAAAAATCATTCATTGAAAATCCTATGGTGCACAGTTCTGCTTTGACTCACATAGATGATATTCATTACTATCTTTTCAAGAGTAACTGATTTAAAATTTGACAGAATAAAATAAAGACAAGAGAAAGAAAGAAGAGGTATCCAAATTGGCAAAAAAGGAAGAAAAATCATCTCTGTATGCAGATGACATGATAGTATACCTAGAAAACCTTAAAGACTCAGCAAGAAAACTACTGGACATAGTTGACCAATTTATCAAAGTGGCAGGATACACAAGATCAACATACAAAAAACAACTGGATTTCTCTACAGTGACAAAGAGAATATAGAACTGGAGCTAAGAAAAACAATACCCTTCACAATAGCTAATAACAAAATTAAATACTTGAGAGTAAATATAACCAGAAGCACAAAGGATCTAGTCAAAGAAAAGTACAAAACATTACTACAAGAAACAAAAAGAGACTTGGAGAAGTGGAAGAATATCTCTTGCTCATGGATAGGAAGACTCAATATTGTGAAAATGAAAATACTACCAAAGGCAATTTACACGTTCAATGCAATCCCAATACAAATACCAATCCCATTCTTCAGTGTGATGGAAAAGGCAATGTCCAATTTCATTTGGAATGGGAAGAGGCCCCAGACAAGCAAAGCACTTCTTAAGAAGATAAATAAGGTAGGAAGCATCTCACTCCCTGATTTCAAATCCTACTACACTGTCATGGTGGTCAAAACAGCATGGGTACTGATACAATGACAGACACATAGATCAGTGGAATAGAATTGAGAATCCAGAAATCTGTCCATCTACCTATGGTCAACCGATTTGTGAAAAGGAGATGAAATCTGTTAAGTAGGGAAATGACAATATTTTTGTCAAATGTTTCTGAAAAACTTGGAAAACGCTATGCAGAAAACTCAAGCAAGATCCACATTTCACACCATATAAAAAAACAACTCAAAGTGGATCATGGACCTAGGACTAAAACCAAGGACTATACACTTCAATAAAGAAAAGCTTGGAAGAACTCTAGAAATCCTACTCCATAACATAAACAGTCTTCCAAACATCCTGACAAATATATAACCAGGGGAGGATAAAACAGAGGAACGGGACCTTCTAAGAATCAAATCCATATGCACATCCAAAAACTTCTCCAACAGGGTAAAAAGGAAAGTCACAGACTGAGAAAAAGTATTTGGTAATGAAATGTCAGATACGGGATTTATATCTAGAATTTATAGAATAGTCAAGCACCAGAACGAGATAAACAACCCAATTGAAAACACAGGATATAAACAGATGTTTCACCAAAGAAGACTTTCAGAAGAAAAACAAACACATGAAGAAATGTTCAAAATCCCTAGCTCTTAAGAGAGATGCAAATCAAAACAACTATGAGATACCATCTCACACCAGTAAGAATAGCAAAATTTAACAGAGCAGCAAATAACAAATGCTGGTGTGGTTGTGGAGAAACTGAAACCCTTGCTCACTGTTGGTGGGAGTGTAAAATGGTGTAACCACTCTGGAAGACAGTATGATGCTTCCTCAAAAAGTTGGAAATACAAATACCATTTGACCTAGCAATTCCACTTCTGGGAATATACCCAAAGAGACCATAACAGCCACCCAAGCAGACATATGCACAACCATGTTTATTGCTGCTTTGTTCACAATAGCAAAGAGCTGGAAACAACCTAAATACCCATCAACAAACAAATGAATAGAGAAGCTATTATATATTCACACAATGGAATACTACGCTGCATTGAAACACAAGGAACTCATAAAATATTCAAAATGGGTGAGCCTGGAGCACATTATGCTGAGTGAAATATCTCAGACACAAAAGGACAAATACTGCATAGTGCCACTGTTGTAAAACAGGACTGACATCCTGGTTGGGGGGAGACTGAGAAAGATGGGATAAATTGTGTATACTGCATTGAAACAGATGAGGGAGAGAATTGTTTCAAAGGGATATATGATTAGGAATTATTATCATGACAGCAGTCCAGAATGAAGGCTGTATAGTGGAATGGACTTGCGGGGAGGGATTTTATATCAATGCAAGAATTTTTCTTATCTTTTTAAAAGAGAATAGAGAACTAAGGGCAGGTGGGCAGGGAGAAAAGTGTAACAATGAATGAATAGAAATCCAAAGTCTCCGTAAACTTTCATTAAATTTAATTTAAAAAAAATAAAGACAAAGAAATTTTTTTTCCTTCCCTGAATGACTGTCTTTAATCTTTATTTGAGTGGAAGATTACAGACTTAATGGACTTTCCATTTAATCCTGAATGCACATTCTGTTTTATCACATTGAGTTCAGTGCCCATAAAGTGACCCCTCTCTTCCCACTTCATATCTATGAGTCTCATTTCTATTCATCTTTTCTTCTTGCCTCTTCTTTTCTTTTGGCTTTTATCCCTAGTTAAATGCTGCGGTTGGTTTCTATCTTCCATAGTTGCATATTTTAAGAAGTGAGTGCTTCCCTGGTGTTACTTCTCCTCTTGCAAGATTGTCTGTTGTTTGGCTGTAAGTGAAGCCGTGGAAGTGAGTTTTATGCCAGATTTTAAAGTGCGGCTAAAGGTTATAATCTTGTGGTTTCACCAGTCTCTACCAAACAAGTGTTGCTTGCTATTGTTATGTTTTTGAGCTCTCTAAAAGCAATCACTGTAGCAGATCCTGAATGGAGTAGGCTAAAAAATATAATGCATTTCAAAAAGAGAGAGAGCTCACCTAGGTAGGGGTTTCAATATGAATACTCTCCGAAAACTTTACTGCCACCTTCAACTAAGACTTTTCCATATATGTTCTCAAAGAGGGCATTTTATCATAACAGAATTAATACTACTAATTTGTTTGTCCTTCTCTTCCGAAGGCAGTTCTGGTAGTATAGGGAGTAAGGAGATGCACTGCTAACCCAAAGACAGGCACCTCACTAGCCACTAGCCCATTCCACTCACTATTCCACTAGCCACTCCCCTGAAGAATGGTGGGCAATCTCCCCAGGGGCAATATACAGTCTCTGACAACCACTGAAAAGTCAGCTAGGAGTCATTTCTAACTCCAAGGGACCTAGCAACAACAATATCATAGTAGAATGAAATATTATTACTAACATTTGATTGTCCATCTCTTGGATTAATTTAGGCTTCATGAGGGCAGAGGCTATGCTGTCTTGCTCAAT
Source organism: Elephantulus edwardii (assembly GCF_000299155.1). Taxonomy (NCBI): domain Eukaryota; kingdom Metazoa; phylum Chordata; class Mammalia; order Macroscelidea; family Macroscelididae; genus Elephantulus; species Elephantulus edwardii. The sequence goes on from NW_006399862.1 coordinate 6,029,783, forward strand.
TATCTTTCTCAGTATTTCCACAAGACATCTGTCAATCATATTTCAAAAAGTAATCAAGGCAAATCAGAATGAAAGCATCGTATATTGAAGTTTGCTGAAGTTGATATGTTTAAAGGTTTGTTTAAACATGTATTCAATTAACTTTGTGAAAGTATTTATTCTGAAAAATATATAGAGGAAGAGGATTAACGAGGAACAGTTGAAATCATAATTAAAAAACTAGTCCATACACTAAAAAGGGTACTACTATTATACAGTAACAACACGCTAAAAGTGATACAAACAAACAGAAGACTTTTGGGTTGAGACTCTAAGCTCCTAAGGGTAGAACTGGTCAACCCTTATCTGTTTTATATACTCAGAAGCTACTACACTCCTTGAAATATAGAAAACACTCATTAAAGCAGTCAGATGAATCAGTGTACACAATAGTTTGTGGGGGGAGACACAACACAAACACTTTTCATGGTTATTCAGTGCTCTATCTACCGTTTGTTTTCAATCTTTGTTAGTTCTGAAAGGTATGTTCTATCATCACTTTCAGGAAACTTTAATAAAGAATGAAAACACTCTTACACAACAGCATTTTAAGGCAACCCTGAAGCTAGACATGGCTATGTCCTCTAAATCTTCAGTTGTGTACTGCTGGTTCACATACAGACTCTCATCCATCCTTACACGCTTATTTTAACCTTATCCTTACCTAATTGTGTGTAGTCACTCATGCATTATTCCCTATATTTTTATAGGCACTTTCTAATTGCCAATTAATTTGCATTATCAACTATTCCAGTTGCTGATTCTGTAACAAATTATTCTAAAATGTGTGGCTTAAACAATGACAACATTTATTTTAGTCATTAATCTGCAATTTGGGCAGGATTTGGCAGAGATAGCCTGTCTCAGTTCCACTTGGCATGAGCTGTGATTATCTGGGGGTTAGGATTATCTGAAGACTTGCTATTGCCCATGTCTGGCTGGCAAGCAATCCTTTGGGAAGATTGTCCGCAGGAACAACTCCACATGGCCTCTCCATATGGTCTGGGCTTCCTCACTGTGTCAGGGTAAGGTTCCACACACAGATGAACATCCAGAGGAAGCCAAACAGTGAGCGAGCAGGAAAGAGAATTAGAAAGAGATTGTATTTACTAAGCCTCTGAACTCTTTTGGCATTTTTTTTTAAGAGTCTATAGAATGATTTGTCATCACTGCTCTAAGCAAGCAGCGTTAAATCCCATCTTTAGAGTAACACTCTTCAAAACTTAGATGAACATGTTGAACCAAAAATACTGTCAACATTTTGTTCTTTTTAAATTTTATAGTGGTTTGCATACAAAATGTGTATGTGTTGTATTTTATTCATATACATTGCGCTTCACAAATTCCTTCACTCATGTTGTCTCATACCATCATTCCCATATATCATGTCTTATAAAATTAATCACCATTCATCTATGCCCTCATTACCCTATCTTTTTATGTCCCTGCTTAATTGTTACTAATTCGTTTACTCATCCCTCTGATACCCCATGTTATCCCTCTCCATATTCTCAGCCCCACTGCTCCTTCCCTTTCCCCACTTGGACTTCCATAGACATCTTACTATTCTGCTTTTACAATATTGGTTTTATGCAGTAGCTGACTTGATGAGACTCAGTTATGTCACTCAGCATAAGGCTTTCTAAGCTTTCCTGTTGTATGTACTAGTTTTCAATACCGTTACTCCTGAGTGCTCAATAAATTAATTTGTTGAGGGGCAGGTATTTGGACTGTTTCTATGTTCTTGTGACTGTGAATAGCACTGCTATGAACATCAGCGTACAAGTCTTCATTTGTGTATCAGTTCTAATTTCATTGGATAATATCTCTGGCAGTGGAATAGCTGGGTCATATGGAATGTCTATATTCAGCTTTTTGAAGGAACACCAAACTGAATCAAGAACGGTTGTATCATTTTACAAACACACCAACAGTGTATGAGAGTTCCAATGTCTTCATATTCTTTCCAATATTAATTCTTTGATGTCCTATTAACCTTTGCCACTGCTACTAGGGTGATATGATATCTCATTGTGCTTTTGATTTGTATCTCTTTGATTTCCAGTAATTTTGAGCATTTCTTCATGTATCTGCTGGCCATCCAAATACCTTCCTCTGTGAAAAGTCTTTCAATGCCTTTTGCCAATTTTGTAAAGAGTTATCAATCTTTTCTTGAGAAAGTCCTTTGGTATTCTGTAAACTTTCATTATGATACCCTTGTCTGAGATGGCATTTCCAAATGTTTTCCCCCAGTTTGTAGGATTTCTTTTCACCATATTGGAAAAAAAAGGTTTTTATGCACATAGGGATTAAATCTTTATAAGGTGCCATTCAACAATGCTATCCTTTCCTGTTTGTGCAATTTTGGCTGTATTTGCCAACTTCTTTACAACATAGGGTAAGCCTTCTAAGTTTGGTTCCATTTCATCTCCTATGACAGTTATGGTTTGGCGCTTCACCCGTATGTCTCTGATCCACTTTGAGTTGATTTTTGGGTATGGTACTGGGCGTGAATCCTTCTTCAGCTTTCTATAAGTGGAAGTCCAGATGTTCCAGCACCATTGTCAAAGAGGTTGTCATTTACCTTTTTGCAAGTTTTGTTTCCTTCTTGAATACCAGTTGACCATAGTTAGATGGATTGATTGCAGGATAATACCTTCTGTTCCATTGGTCTGTGCATCTGTCCTTGTATCAGTGCCATGCTACTTTGGTTATTACAGACATGTAGTAGCTTTCAGATCAGAGAGTGCTTTTAATTTTCACATTGTTTTTGTTTTTCAAAACAATTTTCTTATTCAGGGTTTCTTTCTTTTCCAAACAACTTGCCAATTGTCATTTCTAGTTCTTTAAAAAATGAATGTTATATTTGTTAAGATTGTGTTATGCATGTAGCTTTTGGTAAGACTATGATTTTTACTATGTTGATTCTTCTTATCCATGAAAAGGAAGCATTTTTGCATTTCTTTAGGTCTCATTGCTTCTCACAGTAGTTTTCTTTATAAAGGTTTCTAGTTAGGCTTATTCCCAAGTATCTTAATTTGCAGCTGGCTATTGTAAATAGTATTACTTTCTGTATTTTTTTCTATAGAGAAATCCCACCGACTTTTGTACATTAATCTTGTATCCTGTCATTTTTCACTGTTGTTGTTACATGCCATCGAGTCACTTGTGACTCATAGCGACCCTATGTACAACAGTCCTAAACCCTGTTCTATCCTGTGCCAATTGCACTGCCTCTGACACACACATCCCGACCACCCCAGTCACTGAATCAATCCACCTGATAGAGGGTCTACACTGTCCCTCCACCCTCCCACGCATGATGTCCCTCTCGAAGGACCTGTCCCTCCTTACAACATGTCCAAAGTATGTCAGACAAAGCCCCCAATCCTTGCTTCCAAGGAGCAGCCTGGTTTAACTCTCTCTAGGTTGAATTTGTTTGTTTTCTTGGCAGTCCATGTTATATTCAACACTCTTCTCCAGCACCACAGCTCAAAGGCATCAATTCTCTTTCTATCCTCCCTAGTCATTGCTATGTCTATGTACAACTTTTCGCTACATTGAGGAAATTCCCTTCTATTTCAATTTTGGTGAGTATTTTAATCAGGAAGTGGTGTTGTATTCTGTCCAAGGTCTTTTCTGTATCCATTGATATGGATCATGTAGTTCTTATTATTTTTTATGTTAGTATCACAAATTGTGTTTTTGGTGTTTTGTTTTAGTGAATGAACCATCCTTGCATACCTGTTATGAATCTGTCTTGGTCATGATAAATTATTATTTTTAATATACTGTTGTGTTCTATTAGTTATGACTTTATTAAGAATATTTTGCTTTGTTCATTGAAGATATTGGTATGTTGTTTTCTTTTTTTTTTTTGGTAAAAGCTCTACTTTTTTGATATTGATACTAGGGCTATGTTTACTTCATAAAATGGTCCCTTTTCTCCCTTTTAAAAAAAATAAATTAAAAACAATTGGTAATAGAACTTCTCTGAATGTTCTGTAGAATTCAGTATGAAGCCATCTGGGTCAGAAATTTCTTTTATTTATGTATGGGTCTTTTTATGACCAGCTCAATTTCTTCTTTCATGATGGATCTGTTCAAATATTCCACATCTGTCTGTGTAATCAGGACACAGTGTTAGTTTCAAGGAATTTGTTTATTTTCTATAGATTTTCCAATTTCTCAGACTATAGTGTTTCATACTATTCCAATATTATCAATTGAATTTCATCTGGTTCTCTTGTGATATCACCTCTAACATTTCTGATTCAAGTTATATTTATCTTCTTTTTCTTTCTTTTTTTTATAAGTTTGCCAATGATTTGTATATTTTATTGACTTTTTCAAACAACCAGCTTCTGGTTTAGTTGGTGGTTTCAATTGTTTTCTGGTTTTTTGGTTGGTTTATTTGTTTTTTTCTATCTCATTCATTTCACCTCTTGTCTGTATGAATTTCCTTTCACAACAACCATAGGACAATTGGGAAATTTCTTTAGAAAATGGGATATGAAGTCTTTAGTTCAAAGGCAGAATAGTTCTTCATAAGTAATACTAACAATAATCATAAGAGAAGTGTATTAGCCATTTACTTTATGCTGTTGTTGTTACTAGATGCCATTAAGTCAACATCAAATAATATGTTCAACAGAAGGAAACTCTGCCTGACCAGGAATCATCCTTATAGTTTCTGTTGTGCATGCAAATTGCAGACACTCTGCCAACCTGTTTTGTGTGTCTTCTTCTTTCACTGTACTTCTACTTTGCAAAATATGATGTATTTTTTTAGTGACCTATCCCTCCTAATAATATGCCCTTAGTATGTAAAACCTTGCTTACCATACTTGCTTCTAAGGAGCACTCACATTTTTCTTCATTCAGAAAAGATGTTGGTTCTTTTAGAAGTCTATATTCAATATCCTTTTGCCACAATTGTAAACCATAAATGCTTAGTCAGCCTTCCTTATTCATTGTTCAGCTTTCACATGGCTATGAAGCAATAAAAAATATTATGGATTTGGTTGTTGTTGTGGTGGTGGTGTACCATTGAGTTGGAACCAACCCATAGCTAACCTTCCACTGGGTTTTCAGAGGCACTTAATTGCACAAGAGGTGATTGTCCATACTTCTCCCATGGAGCAGCTGATGGCCTTGAACCATGTACCTCTGAGATTGCAGCACAGCATTTGCCACTAGGCCAAAAGAGCTTCAACTTCTAAGTGACATCCTTGTTATTTACCATTTTTAAATAGGTCTTTGCAGGAGATTTTCACAGTCTAATGCATAGTGGAAAGAAGTTGTGATGAAATCCCAAAGGGATGTGGTTCAGTGCCACTAGCCAGCTGCCAGCCCAAATGTCCAACCACAGTGGAATAGATTGAAATTCATGATACATACACACAATGGAATACCATGCAACACACAGGAGCAATGAATTATTACCTAACATGAGAGAGACTGGAGAGCATTATGCAAAGTGAATTAACTCAGTCTCATAAAGATAAATACTGTATAATACCATTACATTAGATTGTGAACAAGGATCCAAGGAGGGAGAAGGGAGACCTAAACATAGGATCACACAATTTGATAGGTTGAGGGAGGGATTGGTAAAGGAAAGGTCTGCTCTGAAAAACTATGTGTATTAAATCTTTGCACTTTGTATGTAAACCATTAAAAAATAAAATGTTAAAAAAATCTTTTTTATAGGTTTGAATGAAATAATTCATATGCAATACTTAATTTGTATACAATATAACAGTGTATTTCATTCATGTAAATTGTTTTATATAATCTCATTTACATTGTGTTTCATACACATTCATATACATTGTATTATATAGAATTAATTACAATTGATCTATGCAACTTCAATTTTTTGTTTGTCATGACATTGTTTACTGGTTCAGTAGTGAATATTTTGGGGTTTTTTAATATTAAAATATAATGTCAGTAAGTAATTGACAAAAGAGAGCAAAGAAAGACTGCATGGTTGAAAATCATGCAGGAAGGCATCCTGTCTCAATAGCTTTTCAATCTATATGTGGAATATATTAATAGGGAGGCTGAACTTTATAAGGAGGAATGTAGTATCAGGATTGTAGAAAGATTTATTAACAACCTGTATTATACAACATGACACAATATTGCTCTCCAAAACTGAGAGGCAAGGACTATAGTCTTCAAAACGGATTGAAGTTCAACATTAGAAAACAAAGAGTCTCACCACGTACCAATTGACAGCAATGTGAGAGATGGAGTAGAAATTAAGATTGTCCAATTTCAGCTTGGTTGGATCCACAATCCACAATCAACACTCCTGGTACCAGCATTCAGGAAATCAAAAGACAAATTGTATTAGGGAAATCTGTTGTCTGGGACCTCTTCAAGGTCCTAAAGAGCAATGATGTCAATATAGAGACTAAGGCTCACCTGATCCAGGCTATAGTCTTCCAAGTTTTTACACTCAGAGATCTAGACAACTACTTAAGGTAAGAAAAGAAACGACAGCTTTTTTAACAAATGGTGTTGGCAAAATTGGAAAAATATCTACAAAAGACTCAAGCAAGACCCAC
>NW_006399862.1:6037927-6041693 GCF_000299155.1 Elephantulus edwardii
CAAACTGGGGAGGAGGGTAGAGAGAATGGTGCAGCAATGAAGGAATGAAAACCCCAAATCCCTGTAAATGTTCGTTAAAACTAATAAAATTTAATAATAAAAAAAGAAAAGAAGAATCAAAGCCTTTGAGTTGCAGTGGAGAAGAGTATTGAACACGCTATGGACTGTCAAGAGAACAAACAGGTCTAACCTAGAGAAGATGAAACCTAGTTTCTTCTTGGAGGAAAAGAGTTTGATGCTCTGTCTCACATACTTTGACCATATTGCCAGAAGACACCAGTCCTTGGAGGAGAACTTTATGCTTGAAGGGTAGAGGAACTATACAGAAAATGGAGACCACAGATGAAATGAATTGACACAATAACTGGAGTAATGGGAGTAGGTGTGTCAGAAACAGTGAGATTGGCTCAGGATAGAACAGATTTCAAAGCTATTGTGTGGAGATAATGGTATATAACAACAACAATGCATACTGAGTGCTATAGTCTTTGTGCTTCGTTAGCCAATATTTAAAATCTCCATTTCCTGCACATGAGATGATGTAATTTACTTATTGCAGGTTTTTAGTGAATCTTCCTCTAATTATGATACCATGTCCAGAACTGCATCTATTAGTTGTAAATATGCCTGTTTGTGTAATTTCAACTTGTTAGCTCTTACTTTTTGTCAAGGTCTTCAGTGCAGCCTGAAGTACTTCATTACCATTGTCACTTGGTCATGTAGTATTGTCTTAAATATTTCTGTGTCAGCCAATATTTTTGGTACATTGATTTTCTATTCTCCTTCGATCTTTGATACTCCTAAATCGTTCAAGATTTTTCCCTTAGAGTCTCCCAGTATTTAGTTTGAAGGCTTGGAATTGTTGTTCAGGTTTAGGGTTTGTTTTGTTGTTTAGCTTGAAAAATGCTCTTTGCATATTCCCTTACAATTTTTTTTTTGCATTGTCTTCCTGAGCTGTCTTTTGAAACCTTCCTTTCAGCTCTTTTACTTCAGCATTTTTCCCCTTTATTTTGGCTTCTCTATGCTTTCAAAGACACAGTCACTTCTGATACTCATTTGGGTTGTATTCTTTCCGCTTTCTTTGTAATGACTGCTTTCTTCATGGATGGTATACTTGATGTCATCCTACAACTCATCCAGTCTTATGTCATTTTTATCCAGTGATTCAAACCTAGTCATTACATGATTTTTAAATTTAGGTGGAATAGACTCAAGATCATATTTTGTGGACTTGTATTAATTTTCTTCACCACCAGTCTGAACAGAAGCATGTGTAATTGATGATCTGTTCCACAGTTAACATCTCATCTCATTTTGACAGCTGATAATGAACTTTTCCAATGATTCTTTCTACAAATGTAGTCAATCTGATTCCTGTACATTTCATTATATTTACACATGCGGTCCACGTGTAAACTTGTCATTTTGTGTGAGTTTTTAAATGATATTTTTGATGAGTAAATAATTCAGTGTACAGTCATTCAATTTCCATTCTCATATGACCAAGTTAGTACTTTCCAACTACCATTCCTTGTTCACTGTTGCCAACTTTTATATTCTAGTCACTAATTATCATTTGTGCATCTTGTTTGCATGTTTGTTGTTCCTGTTATGTGCAATCGAGTCACCTGTGACTTCTGGTGACCCAATGTGTACTAGCTCTGAAACTTGCCCTATCCTGAGTCATTCTCACTGTTACTGACACACCTAACCCTATTGCCCCAGTAACTGTGTAAATCTGTATCATCCAGAATCTTCTTCTCTTGTGCTGTCCCTGTACCTTTTCAAACATTATTGTCATTATCCAAGAACAAGTATCTCCTGGCCACATGCCCACATTATGTGAGAAGGAACTTCAAAATCTTTGCCTCCAAGGGGAAACTTGGTTTCACCCTCTTCAAGACAGACTTGTTTGGTGGTCTGTGATATGTTCAAGGCTCTCCTCCAGCACCACAATTCAAAGACATTGATTCTTCTTCTCTCTTCCTTAGTCTCTATCCATATCTCTGATGTATAACAAGTAATTGTTAAGACCATAACCTGGATAAGGTGCATCTTAGTCCCTAGACTGACGTCATTACTCTTTAGAACTTTGGAGAGGTCTCGACAGCAGATTTTCCTAATGCTTTTAATCTTTTGTTGCCCTAACTGCTGGTGCCAAGAGTGTTGATTGCAGAGTTGAGAAACTCGGAATTGATAACAACTTCAGTCTCTTCCCCATCTATCATGAGGCTGCCAAATGAGTCAGTGGTGAGAATCTTTGTCTTCTTGATGTTGTGTTTCAAATCATATTGAAGACTATAGTTTTTGACCTTCTGCAGCAAACACTTCAGGTCCTGCTGAAAATAAGATTGTGCCATCTGCTAGTAAATATCTTCAACTTCTTCCTCTTTGATTTTAGCTGTTGGTGCATTTATTTGAAAAATAGTCGTGTCAATAAGTTTTCCTTGTTTGAGTATGAATAATAAACTATCACTCACAAAAATTATCATGATGGCAATATTCATGTGTGTGTGTATACACACACACACATATTATTAACCTTTATCTCAAACTGATAAAGTATGTCTAGTTATTGAGACTTCACAGTTGCAAAAATAATGACACAGATAATTTTAGTAAGAGTGGCATCCACTTCCTAAATAACATACATCTGGAAACTCTACAAACTTTGATAAGTGTCTATAGTTATATAAAGGCTTCAGACTTTTTGTTCATAGGGTCACTATGAGTCATGTTTCAACAACAGTACACACCTAGTGGATGTTGACCACTGCTTCTTGTCAACCTTAACCATTCATCAGCAATTGTATAATACAATCAAATCCACTATATTTCTTTGACAGTTAAAACTTATCCCATCACATACAGTTTCTGCACTCATACACCAAATCTGTCATCAGCTGGCTTGATAATATCTTCACTGTGCCTATTTAATATAGTAACAATGAGATAGGGAGTGACCACATTTTAAGTATTCTGAAATTAGGGCTGCCACTGCTTAGAATGAATCTCTAGCAACCAACTTTCAGTATACCCAAATCAAGCTTCAATATAGTAACATTTATTTAAAAATGAATACTTTAGAAACACTAGCACAAAGTATATTTTTAGAAATGTTTTAATTTATTTATAATTCTTAGCGCCACTAATACATACATTGAAATAACAGTGTGTATAGTAGACTTCTTGTTTGAATGTCCCATGAACCTTTCCTTCAATGACCAGCTCTTGAAAGATTCAAACATTTTGTCTTCTGGATATTTTTATTAGATTTTAGAGGTAAATATAACCCATTTTTTCTTTTCAATTCTTAACATTATCCTTAATAAACTAGTTTATAGGATTCCACATGGTAAGACTATCTGAAAATCTGAATTATTTATGTCGTTTCAGAATGCTGTTTGTAGATTTTCAGCACTTGAACCATCACCGTTATTCTCAAAAATAATTCATGGATTTCACCCCTTAATCTATAGCAAATAAACAGGAAAAAAATAATTTTCTCTCTAGATTCTTAGCATGAATGAACATTATCCAATAGATATAGCTAACTATCAAAATTATAAACATATTCATGAAAAGTACATTTTTGGAAAGATGACTTTATATATATACAAGTTGATTAGATGCAAAACCAACTAAATTAACTTTAGGCATGCTGTTAGTAAACATTTCTGATTATTTAACCTATAATTTATCATATATTCACTGTGAAAAAATGTATTATCTGTGTTTTAAGCTATTTTGCAGTACTATTATGATA
>NW_006399862.1:6041793-6078032 GCF_000299155.1 Elephantulus edwardii
TATTATATATTTCAGTTTGACATAAAATTGTTATGTTAAATAGGTTAGCATTATTTAACATATGTTGGTTGTATTTCAAAATTATATGGTCCCCTTTAAATGTCAAATTGGTGAGTCATATTTAGAGCATTCTAGTAATTCACTCAGACAACCTAGGTTGTAGGTAAGATGGATAATAAGAAACAGCTGTATCAGCTATTCTGCCATCAAGACACATTATCATAAAAGAGAGAGGTTTATAGACTTCTAAATACATAAAACTTGAGCATGACAAAGTGCCACAAGGACCCTGTTAGCTGAATTGACACATTTTATAGATGAGGGGAAATTGGGTCAAAAATGACTTACCCAGAGTCACACATTTAGCTGGTGGTATAACTGATACAGAATCTGTCTCAATTTCCTCACAAAGGACTTTATTCACCAAGCCATAATCTTAAATAAAATGTATTCTAGGAAAAATACAATAATTATGATTCTTCTAGAGCTGCTTTATTTGCTCTGCTAAAAACAGGTAAATCACAACAAAACACAAAACTTCAATGACATATAATTCCAGGGGAAACCCCATGAAGAACGAATTCAATCAAGTTAATTGCAAAATGCTGGATTTCAATAATACAGCAGAACACTGCCCCCTAAATATTTTAGAATATAAACCTAAGAGTTAACTTTTTATACCTAAGGACAATTTTTGCAAGTTTTTATTCTACTGCCTTAGTTTCTTTTTCCATTTTTTTTTCTTCATTTTACCTAAGATAGGCATATAAAAAAGTTATTTGTACGTGGTATGCAATTAGAAAAATACCTTGAAAATTTAGTGTTCTGGTACTTTCAGCTTCTGTTCCATTGTATTAAAAAGTATTATGATACATGAAGTAAGAATTTAGGAAAATTGGAAGTTGTCACAAATGAATGGAACCCATAAAGATCGACACTCTAGTGAGCTGAGATGGACAGGCAATAGCCACTTTAAATAAAAAATTCATATATTGAGGTCTGGTGGCCTAGTTTTAAGAATTTGCACTGCAATCCTAAAGGCACACAGTTCGAATCCAGCAGCTACTCTGGGGGAGAAAGATGAGCAATCTTGGCCTGTGTGATTATTGCTTCTGAAAACTCAATGGAGGGTCAGCCATGGGTTGGTTCTGACTCAGTGGTATACAACAACAACAACTATTCCAGAAATGAAAAACTGTGGAAGAATAAGTTGTATCCATAGTCACAAAGACCATTTCAGGTTCTACCATGAAACATAATGCTGTGAGTAATAAGGCACTATCCATACACATACAGGGAAGACCTGTTAATACAACTATTATTCAAACATACACATCAGCAACTAAAGACACAGGTGAGGAAATTGAGGATTTCAGTAAACATTTGAAGTTGTCAAACAATCAAACATGCAGTCGAGCTTCATTAATAATAATAATAGGCTTCTGGAATGTGAAAATTAAAAACTATGACGAAGGAATGGTAATCGGAAAGCACAGACTTGGTAACAGAAATAAGGCTGGGGAGTGGATAATTGAATTGATTCATTGCAAATACCTTTTGAAAAACACAAAATGTGACATGGACTTTATCTGACTTACACAGGAACCAAGTAGACCCATCAGTAGAAAGGGGGGAAAAAGTCATTGAAGAAGCTGCCAAAACCAAGACAAGTGCTGACTCTGGAACAGACCATCAATTACCCATGTGAAAATGCAAAATGAAGCTTAAGAGAGAAAAACAAGGCCACAAGAATGAAAATATGACCTTGAGACTATTCAACCTCAATTTAAAAAGTATATCAAGAATATGTTTGAAATATTGAAAATTAATGATCAAAGATGAGTTGTGTGATGACATTAAGAAACTCAGGAAGAAAGAAAAGGTCATTACAAAGGCAGAAGAGAAAGAGAAGTTATAAAATGGATGTCAGAAGACACTCTGAATTGGACTACAATATTGAAAATCCAACACAAAGGGAAATTTCCATTTGTGCCTTTCAATTCTCATATTCTAAGCAATGGAATAGCTAGGTCATATGGAATTCCTATGTTTAGCTTCTTCAGGAAATGCTAAACTGTCTTTCAGAGTAATTGTACCATTTTATAATCCCACCAACAATGTCTAAGTGTTCTGATTTTGCTACATCCTCTCTAACATTTAATTCTTGCTGTCCTGTTAAACTTTGCCACTGTTACTGGAGTGAGATGGTATCTCACTGTAGTTTTGATTGGCATCTCTCTTATTGCCAGTAATTTGGAACGTTTCTTCATATGTCTGTTGGCTACTTGAATATCTTTCTCTTTGAAAGTTATTTCCATGTCGTTTGGGTTATCAGTGTTTTCTTGTGGAGGCTCAGGAGTATTCTATAAACCTTTGTTATGAGACTCTTGTCCTAGATGGTATTGCTAAATGTTTGTTTCCAGTAGGTAGGTTTGTTTGGGGTTTTTTAAAGTTTTTTATACACACAAGAATTTAATCTTTAGAAGGTCCTATTCATCAATTTTATCCTCTTCAGACTGTGCATTTCTGGCTGTATTTGGCAGTCTCCTTATACCGTAGACTAGCACTTTTATGCTTGATCCCAGTTTGTCTCCCATGAACTTTATGGTTTTGATATTTAGTCCCAAGTCTCTTATCCACTTTGAGGTTATTAGTGTGCATGGTGTGAGATGTGGATTCTGTTTCAGCCATAGCATCTTTGAGTATTGCAACTTGAGACTTGAATTATGAATAAAGTAAAAAATATAAAAAAGACGAAAAAGCTATCCAAAATGGATGTCAAAATAAATTCTATGCTTGCTCTTGAGCACAAAGTATCTAAAGCCAAAGAAAGAAGTAAAAATGAAAAGGTAAACATGAAATTTAATAAAAAGAAAACAAAACAAACAAATAATGCTTTTGAGAGAAAAAACTATTAAAATGTAATATGCACTTTATTATTTTTATTTATAATTTTTCATTGTTACACTAGAAGTTTTGTCTCTTAAATAGTAATCTACTCAGCTGAGTTTTAAAACCCACAGAAGTAAAGAACTTTCTTTGTGTTTATCACATTAAAAGAACTTAAAGGGGGAAAAAATCATATTCTGAGTTGTAACAATAAAGGATTGTGTAGATAGAATTTTAAATGACACTGGGAGTACCAAAGTAACACAGAAAGAATTAGTCACTTTACCACAAAAACTTGATATTTGATACTTGATATCAAGTATTTTAGGAAATACCATGTGGTGAAGACCCAATGGTCCAATAAAAATATTCAAATTTCTCTGAAGGAATTAGTAAAAAATAAGGGTCAAATAATATGTGGAGTACAAATTGAGTTGTTTTGACAAGTGAATTTGACAATGTTAGAATATGTTACTTACCTTTACCAAGAAATTTAGAAGGCAACAATGTGGACAATTGGCTTGAATGATTCTTAGTTACCCAGTCCTGAGGAAAGTAATCTAATAGACTTAGAAAATTACCACACAATATTATTAATAAAAAATAAAAGAAATATTTTTTCTTAATAATTTTTGACAGGAAATTGACAACAATTCGGGTCAAATTCATAGGAGGGTATGGAATATGGAATGTCTTTTTTTTGACATATAGATCTTTCATGTATGCAAAGGTTACAAGAAAGATGGTTTGTCTGCATTTTATTAGCTTTGTTGAGTAATTAAATTCCATTGATAATAAAAACTTATGGATAATACTGCAAAAAAAGAAAACAAAGAAATAATGATAGTTAGATTGAACCTTGACTTTATGTTAAAATTCCCAGAATAGTTGGAAAGATTGTACAAATAATAAACTATAATACAATAAGTGATCTGATTTCATAGTAACTGACAATGGGAAAAAACACGTATAATGTTAGATGAAGAAAGACAAAATGTGTTCATAAAAATTCAGCTTGTTATCAATGAGTAATAAAATAATTGGTTGAGAAAAGCAAATAGGTAATTTGGTTTCCTAAGTTGGTATGAGTTTCACAAACTAGTTTTTTTTTTTTTTTTTAAACTTGACCAAAACTTGATTGCTTCTCAGGCTTTGAAGTTGAAGCAGAACAGACCAAATGAAGCATTCCCCTCCTTTAAATAATTATCTGTAATTTGAATTATAACAGATCTTTTCCCAAAGCTCATTATGTAATTTGGATTTGTATGACCTTTTTATTCCTTAGGTATCATTTACAGGAGGCTCTAATATCAAAATAGTTAAACAATCAGCCAATAACTACAAGTTTAGTGGTGTGAACCCTCCAATAGAAGAAAGATGTAGCAATAAATATCACAGCCTTAAACAAGTTAAAAGTGGCTTCCTTAAGGTCACTTTGAATCAGAGTTAACCCAGTGGTACTGACTTAATTTAAAAAAAAAAAATTATATTAGCTTGCTTGCACAATTAATACAGGTGATATTGTAAGGTTTTCTTTTTTGGTGTTTATGTGTGATTTGTAAAAAGTCCTCCTAGCTCAGTGGGTAAGCACTCAGCTGATAAGTGAAAGATTGGTCACTTGAACCCACTAGTCACTTTGTGAGAGAAAATTGTGACAGTTTGCTGTCATAAAGATTACAAGGAACTCAGGAAATATATAAAAAATGGGTGACCTGGAAGATGCTATTCTGAGTGACATATCTCAGTCACAAAAGAACAAATACTGCATAGTGTTGCAGTTGTAAACTGGGACTGACATTGGAGTTGGGGGGAATATAAAAGGGGATGAGAGAGAGTATTGTTTAGGAGGAATATATGATCAGATATTATTGTCATGACAAGAGTCCAGAATGAAAACTGCATAGTGGAGTGGACTGGTTGACGGGGGAATTACATAACAATGAAAGCTTTTTGGTGTTTATTGGTTTTTGGTTGGTTAATTGTTTTTTGTTTTGTTTTTGTGTTTTTTTTTTAAGTTATCAAAGACCAAAGCAAACTGGAGGAGGAGTGGACAGGGAAGAAAATGTGCAACAATTAATGAATGGAAATTTAAAAAAAATGAAATTAAATTTAAAAAGTCTTTAAGAAGACAGATTACAATGTGGATACTTTTGGAATTGTTTTGCTTTCATCTTCTAGAATCCTTGAAATACGAATCAAATTTGTGGCAGGGAGTTTTATGCCTGATTTCCGTAAGTGGAATCAAAGAAGCCTTAAATGATGTTAGAAAAAAACAGCAACATTTTGAAAATTACAAAGAGAACACCAAATCTCAAAACAAGATTTGAGGAAGGAAGAAATTTGCCCTTGCACTTAACTCTGAAAGAAGCCTTAATCGTGCTGTGCATTTACCACCTGTCAGACTGTGAAACAAAAACTCAGAGCTTCTAATTTACAGGAAAAAAACGAAGTCAAGTCCCATAAAGAATTGCAGCTTTGAAGATCAAAAGAAGGTTCAGTGTGACTAAGAAATGACAGAAGAACAATGGGTTAGGTCTGGTTACAAGATTGAAACCTAGAATTCAGTATTTTATTCAGAGTTAAATATTTAAAGAGTATTTAATGCTATGAAAATTAAATCATAAATAGTTAACAGTTAGTGAAATAACTATATTAATAATGTCTATTTTCTCCAACTTGTATAGAGCTAGATCAGACCTAGTCTTACCAGAATATAGAGCCTTACAGCCAATGAATCTATTTAAACTCATACTGACCATCTATGGGGTTTTCTTGGCTGAAAATCACCATGGGAAGAGAGAGGCTGTTTTTATTCCAAGGAGCAGCTGTTGAATTCAAACCTTTTACCTTCAGTTATTAGTACAACGTACAGCACACTATGCTTCCAGAAAGGGCCTACTTTAATTTTACTTCCTCTGTTGAAGGGAACATAGTTGTTGTTATTAAAGTGCTGCTGTTAAGTCATAGATGACTCATGGCTAACCTATGAACAAAAGACCTGGACACTTGTATAACTTTCATTGTTTATATAAGTTCCTAGAGTTTTCAGAAGCAAGCTAATTCAGAAGTGGCTGCTACTCCAGCTTCCAAGTTTGTATTAATCTGGGAGCTCCATCAAACTGTACACCATGGTAACCATTATTGCATTTGACACATCAGTGTAACAGTGTTTAGCATCACAGCAACTACGAATTACCTCTGTATAGACCAGTGCTATATCACTTAGAAGAATGTTTGAACAAAAGCAATTTAAACCAGTCCAAGGGCAGCAGATTAAAATCACCCAACTTTAGCTTGGTAGCATCACTTTCTATCCACCAGGCCAACAGAGCTCTCTCTATGACTCAAAGTGATTCTCTGAACAACAAATCCAATCCTTGCCCTATCTCACGCCATGCCCATCTTATTAACATAAAAAAGAAATATCCTACTTCCAACTTAAATTTTATCCACCAATAAGTAGGGGGTTTCTGGTGGCTTAGTGGTAAGAATCTGTGCTGCAAACACAAAGGCATGGAGTTTGAAAACACCAACTGCTTTGCGGAAGATGTGGGCAACTTTCTCCAGTACAATTTGTTGCCTCTGAAAACATACTGAAGATTCTGTCATGGGTTGGTTTCTACTTGATAGCATACAGGAACAACAGTTGTTGTTGTCATTGTTGTTGTTGTTAGGTGTCGTCAAGTATAACTCACAGCGACCCTATAAACAAAAGATCTGAACACAATCCTGTCCTGCGCCATCCTTACACTTCCTGACACGCAAGAGCCCATTGCAGCAGTCACTGTGTCAACCCACCTGGTTGAGGGTCTTCCTTTCCTTGGTCAACTTTCCACCTTTCCTAACATCAAGTAACAGTGGTAGAGGAGCCAAAATGTCAATACGCACTTTTGTGGGGGAACACCATTTCATTCATCTCCCTCCTGCAATATATTTATTTAGTCTTATGTAGATGTAGGGAGTGTACCATATCCCCAGACACCATAACCATATATATATATATATATTTTCATATTCCTTTTAGACTGTTCAGTTCTCAATCTAATCAATTAAGACTGTTCAGTTCTCAATCTAATCAATATTCTTTGTGTAAAAGATAGGATTTCAAGTAATAGCCAGAGAATAACAATAGGCAAACATCCTTATTATTTATCTTTTGTTCTACTTACATCTACATGAAAACAGTAAATTAAAAGGATTCTAAACAGTCAAAAACAATTAACTTTACTAATGCTTCTCTAGAATTATAACTGGTACATAAAACATATTCATTTAATGATATTTGATTATGGAATTAAATAAGTGACTTAAGGCTTTCATTAAAATTATTGCTTTAATCTACTTATTTATTACCTGGTTCAGTTCTCATAAATTTTTATATGAATTTGAAAAATGTATAGGAGTTAGCAAGCTGCTGAAATGATCACCTTCTAATGAGAGTATTTTAGCATGCAGGCATATAAGACTCAGTTCATGAAGTATTTTGATTTTTAACGAGTTGAGAACTACATTGGCTTATGTTATTAATGCTGACCTTTTAATAATGGATTTCTGCCATAACAAATCTTATCACTCATTTGGAGGAGTGTTGTTGTTTGAACAGCCAATAGGGGCTCCTGTAAGAAAATGAAGGTGCTTTAGATATTTATACAGGCTGTGGTCTTTGCAATCACTTGTTATGCATCAGAGTATTGGACAATGACTAGGGAGGATAGAAGGAGAATTGAAGCCTTTGGCCTGTGGTTCTGGAGACCGGTCCTTGGAGAGGGACATCATGCTTGGGAAGGTGGAAGGCAGGCGCAGGAGGGGAAGGCCCTCTATGAGGTGGATTGGTTCAGAAACTGGGGTAATCAGGACGGGGTGTGTCAGAGACAGTGCGATTAGCACGGGACAGAGCAGTTTAGGGCTGTTGTACATAGGGTCGCTATGAGTCGCACAGCTAAAATTAAACAATCCAAACACATTGCTTTCAAGTGAGTTCCAGCCAGTAGCAACCTTGTAGGTCAAATAGCATAAAGATTCAAGTTCAGTGTAGATTGTGGTTAACTGAATAATGCCTTTCCAATTATAACCATAATTTAATTCCCAGAACTTTAGGCCAAGAGGTTATAGTTGCAATGTATGTTAAGGATCTTTACTCATAACGTCAAAGTAATAGATTGAGATGTTAAAAAAAATAAGAAGCAAAATATTGTATAACATGAGAAAAGTCTCACAAACTTCTGTCAGAGTTACCTAAAACAAATGACCAGGAAAAGAAGAATACAAAAATAACTTCTCCAGCACCACAACTCAAAGGCATAAATTCTTCTACTCCATTCCTTAGTTGTTGTTCAGCTCTCTGATGCATAACAAGTAATTGCAAAGATTATGGCCAGAATCAGGAACACCTTAGTCTCTATACCGATATTGTTATTTCTCAGTCCTCTGGAGAAGTCCTTGACAGCAGATTTTCCTAATGCAATTTATCTTTTGATTTCCTGGCTGCTGATGCCAAAAGTGTTGATTCTAGCATCAGCCTAAGGAAATTAGCATAACTTGTCCTTTTCTAGTGTTCTCAATTTTCAAAATTACCTTATGAAAGTACATTATTCCTAAGGCATTCTTTTTAAAAAACATCTTTTTTTCTTATTTCACATTGGTTTGCATCCTTTCTTATTCACATTTTATAAAATGAATAACTATTGAACTACAAGCACCGTTTTCAGATCCCCAACAGATCTCTCCCATTTCCTTTACCCCTCCACCCTCTACCCACAAAATTGTGTGACCCTATGACTTGCCCCCTGGCCACCGTCACCCCTTTGCTCCCACCTCTTCCCTTCCCCTCTTGGATCCTCATACATGTTTTACTAGTTATTATTCCATTTTTACACTAATAGTCTTAAGCTGTTATTACCTTTATGGAACTGAGTTCTTTCACTCAGCATAATGCCCTGCAGTGTCTCCCAAGTTATCTAGTAATTTTTTAAATTGTTGCTCCTAAGTGCTGAGTAGTATTTCATGGTGTGAATGTACCACAATTTCTCAATCCATTCAATTGTGGTTGGACATTTTGGCTGTTT
Source organism: Elephantulus edwardii (assembly GCF_000299155.1). Taxonomy (NCBI): domain Eukaryota; kingdom Metazoa; phylum Chordata; class Mammalia; order Macroscelidea; family Macroscelididae; genus Elephantulus; species Elephantulus edwardii. The sequence continues at coordinate 6,050,748 of NW_006399862.1, forward strand.
CCATGTTCGTATTATTGTGATTAACACTGTTATAAACATTGGTGTCCATTTATGTCTTACTTATCATTTCCTCAGAGTGTATTTCTAGCAGTGAAATATCTAGGTCACATGGAATTTCTATGTTCAAGTTTTTGAGAAAACACCAACGTGCCTTACAGAGTGGTTGAACCATTTTGCAATCCCTCCCACAGTGTATGAGTGTTCCTCTCTCTCTGCATCCTCTCCAACATTTGTTGTTTGCTCTCTATTCCACTTTGGCACTGCTACTGGGGTGAGTTGTTATTTCATTGTCGTTTTGATTTGCATCCCTCTTATTGCCATTGATTTTGAGCATTTTCTCATGTGTCTGCTGGCCATTCAAATATCTTCCTCTGTGAAAAGCCTTTCCATATCTCTCGATTATCTTATAATTGGGTTATCTGTCTTTTTCTTGTGGAGGCCATGTAGGATTCTGTAAACGTTCATTCTAAAACCCTTTTCTGAGATGATATTGCCACGTTTGTTTGTTTTGAGTTGTTTTGGGTTTTTTTCCCCCAGTCAGTAGATTTTCTTTTCCCTGTTGGAAAAGTTTTTAATACACACAGGGATTTAATCTTTAGAAGGTTCATTCATCAATCTTATCCTCTCCTTTTTCATTTCTGACTATATTTGACCGCCTCTTTGTACCAGACATGGCCTTCTAAGTTTGGGTTCAATTTATCTCTTCTGATGCTTACAGCATTGGGCTTTATGGCTGGGTCTCTGATATACCTTGAATTGACTTTTTTGCATGATGAGAGGTATGAATCTTGTGTCAGCTTTCTGCAGATAGCAGGCCAGTTTTGCCAGCACCTTTTATTAGAGAGATTGTCATTTCCCATTTGAAATATTTTGTTTCCTTGTCCAATATCAACTGGTGGGTTAATTTCTGAGCACTCACTTCTGTTCCATTGGTCAATGTGCATGTTACACTAGTACCATGTTGCTTTGGTTATTATAGCTATATAGTAGTTTTGAGAGTAGGAAGTGCTATGCCTCCCATTTCATTCTTGTTTTTAGAAGTGCTTTGCTTATTTGAGGGTCTCTTTCTTCTTCAAATAAACTTGTCAATTGCCTTTTCTCTATCTTTGAAAAATGAACTTGATATCTGTATTGAGCTTGCCCAAATGTGTAACCACAATAAAGTAGATTGAGAAATTTTGGTACATTCACAAGATAGAATACTATATACACAACAGGCAGGAACAATAATATTGAAAATCACTACCTAACTTAAAAAGGACTATAGAGCTAAATGAACTATCAGTGTCATAAGGATAAATAGCATATAAGACTGTTTTTGTAGAAATGTAAAGATAACTATTTAAATGTGTATGAGGATTCCAGGGTATGGAAACAAATGGGGGGGGAGGCGTTGGTAATCATAGGGTTGCACAATTTGATGGGTGGAGGGAGGGGTCTATAAAGGAAATGGGAAAGATCCCATGTGGAAAACAATATATAAATTTTGTAAGTAAACCAGTATAAAATAAAAATGTTATTAAAACAAAAACACCCGTGTAGATTGCTTTTGGTAAGCTTGCCATTAAAAAAAAAAAGATTGCCATTTTTATTATACTGAGTTTTCCTATTTATGAATGGGAAACATTTTTCCATTTATTTAGGACTTTTCTTATGTCTTAGAGAAGTGCTCTGTTGCTTTCTTTGTAAAAGTATTTTGTGTCTCTAGTTAGGGAATAATCCAAAGGTATTCTTTATATCTAACATTATTATTAAAGTTATTATTGGAACTTTCCTTTTTAAAAAATTAAATATGGTTCTAAAAAATGTTAAAGGGTAAATTAATTCTTTGATAATATCAGGAGAATCTATGCAAAAGGTGTCTATTCTAGGATGATTAGTTGGATGATTTTGACAGTTGTATACCAATAGTCATATATTAGCTACTTGTGGGGAGAAAAATATTTCTCTTCATCAAAAATTTGAGTATGTGAGAGATCAATAATTGGAAAGATGAACAGAATCATATTTATCTTACTAGCTGAGTTCTTATTTGAACAAATATAGATCAGTCCTAAATCACCGATGTGACTTCTGTAAATAGAGACACTCAAATTAATTATTATATAAACCCCAAGTTGGTTTAGTAAACTTGTCTTGTTCTTCTTTATGGTGACTTTGGTTTCTATCTGTAGAGTTAATATTTCCACTTCTAGTTGGAGTTAACTTTTCAGCTACTTTGAAGTGGTCTTTCAGAAATTCTAAAGTTTCTAAATATATTTAATAAAGAGCAGACATGTCACAAGTTTAAAAAGAAATGACACATTTTCATTCCAATTACAAAAACTAGAACAAAACCTAATAATGCTAATTTTAGAATCTAATAGACTCTAGCTGTATTCCTTCCGGTCATGGATATCTCTTTACTTCCACCTTTGAATCCCTTTTGGATGCAGGTTGGAGAACAAAACAGCTTAATAATCATAGCCGTCCTCCCTCTGACTCAAAAAGGATTGTGCTTTGTTCATATTATTGAAAATTAGAAGCACACCAATGAAAAATCATGGATTGACCAACTACGTTTATGCATTTTTTAACATGTAAGTGAATTCAGAACAAGTCTTCTTGACTTGGAAAACTCAGTATTATATACTCATGCCAAGTTTCTTTATCTAAAAATTTATCTAGACAATCACTTACTTTGTAGATAGGTTATTGTGAAGCCTAACCCTGGCAATTACCTCAAAAAAACCTCCGCCAAGTATCAGAATTGACTCATTGCTAATGTTCCACTGGATTTTCCAGGTTATAAATCTCATTGGAGGAGATTATCCATTTTACCTCCTTTTCTCCACTAGTGGATTTGAATAGCCAGAGATGTGTGACCTTTTGGATTATTAGCATAAATCCCTATGAATTATACCAACAGATTCCCATGTGATGATTTGAGTGAGGCAATTTTCTTCACATCCAGATCTCAATAATTCTCATAGTATATGCCAACTTTTATTAACATTATTTCTTTAGTGATGGGAGTATTACAGCAAAAATATAACAGGAATGAGAATAAAAGTAAGACTTTCTGGGGCTGGGGGGAGAGGAATCCAACAATAGGATATGAAAACAGGAATAAAGATTTGATTTTTATAATGGTATGGGTGTGTCGGAGGCGATGAGATTGGCACAAGATAGAGCAGGGTTTAGGGCTGTTGTACATAGGGCACTCGACTCGACGGCACATAACAACAATAACAACATTTCAAATATGTAAAAAATAGAAATGTAAGGATTAAACATTATAAACTATGATAATATATTTTATGTACAGTACTGGCATTGAGTTCGTGTTTCTGAATCATAATTTTAAAAATTGAGACTTATCTGCCATTGAGAGTTTAATTGAGTAACTCTCCTTGTCTGTTAAGCCCTACAAAAAAAGGTAAATTATTAAAGTGCACCTGATCCAGGCAATAGTCTTCTCAATTGCTTGCTATGCAACAGAGAGCGGGACAATGACTAGGGTTGATAACAAAGACAATTGATGCCTTTGAGCTGTGGTGCTGGAGAAGAATATTGAATATGCCATAGACTGCCAGAAGAACAAACACATTCTTCTTAGAGAGAGGGAAACCAGGCTGCTCCTTGGAGGCAAGGATTCTAAGGCTTTGTCTGACACACTTTGGGCATGTTGCATGGAGGGACCAGTCCTTGAAGAGGGATATCAAACTTGGAATGGTGGAGGGATAGAAAAAGAGAAAAAGACCATCGATGAGATGGATTGATTTAGTGACTGGGGTAATGAGAGTAGATGTGTCAGAGACAGTTAAAGTTGTCATAGGATAGAGCAGGTTTCAGGTCTATTGTACACAGGGTCACTATGAGTCACAAACAACTTAGTGGCACATAACAACAACATCTCCAGCTGTGGATGAGAACTTCCTCTTGTTCAGTTCATATATCAGCAGATACACTGCTATTTCCTTTTATTAGAATTCCCTATCTGGACTGAGATTTTAATAACAAAGTGACCCTTTATTTCATTTCTTTCTCAGATTTGTTTTGTTTTGGTAGTTTGCAGGAAGTTACACTGCAAACTCAAGACCAAATCTTTCTGCCCTTTCTAATCCACTGGTGGCGCCACAGGAAGTCAATGTGCCATGTGATTGACTGTGTCAGAAATCCAGTGGAGGGTCATGTATGAGTTGAGGTTTTGAATTTGAGCCATCTGAGGTGCTAGAATGACATTTAAAATGACATACTAGTCCCAGTCATTTCGTGAGTGTGTCCCCACAAATTACTTCAGAGATTTCCTTTTATTGAATGTTCATAATTACCAAAAACCACCCATCCACCTGACAATGTTCAATAGACATCTTATCCAAATATTTTGTTTTGTTTTGTTTCCTGGAAAATACTTTTCCTAACTAACAAGCTACATTTTGAAAGCCCTTTCTTGTTCTACAGTCTTTGCCCTCTGTTGTTTGTTCTTTCCCAATTACCGCAGAGACCTAGATCTGTTCTTACTTTCATCTAGCAGTTGAAACTTATAAGTCCATCTCAGGCTTGAATGAAGCAAAACATTAAACCCGTTCAAGAGAAACAGAAGGAAATAATGATACCTTGCTGAATAACTAGCAACCAAACAGTATAATCAATGACTAGGGTGTCCTGTGAAAGATGTCCTAAGAGAAGAAGCACGCCTAAGTTAGATGACACTAAAAATTATCCAGAAAGAAACGAGCAAAGTTAGTTCAATATGCATAAGCTGCCGGAGTTATTTTTTCATTGTAGGATTGTTTTGATTGATGTGAAGTCACTGCATCCAACTATCCATTTGATATGTGAATTGCTCTGAGTGCTTACTTCATTACAAAATATGAATACAAATGTTTTTTCTCTTAATTTTATGAGTAAGCATTCAATTATTTATGCAGAAAGCTTGCCATAAACAGGTTAAAATTACCAGTAATAAGACTAATAGTTGCAATCGTGGTAATTAATATTGACAATGTAATTGCTTTATTGTTGTTGTACACTTTTGCCTCAGAACTGACTGTAGCTGACCATACAGTGGGTTTTCAGATGCAGTTATTTGTCCAGGAAGGGATTGCTCATCTTTCTCCCATGGCAATTGCTGCATTAAAACTATATAGCTTTGCATTGACAGTGCATTTCCTTGCCACCAGGCCCTCTCCTTCTAAATTCCTTCTACATTTAGTCTCCAGTATAGTGTATCAATTCATGGTTGTCCAAACTTTAAGACTTCCTTTGGACTTCAATTAACCTAATTGTTTCATAGTCAAACATTGGATTAACAAAGAGGCATGACACTCCCAGAATCTTTATCCTCTAATAAGATTCTCCCAATATCTTAGCTTTCCAAGCTATTCTTGCAAGAAAAACAAGTGACCATTAGCTACGACAACATCAAGTTTCAAATTCTTTGTTGGAAATTGAAGTTGGTGGTTGAAACAGACAAAAATCAAGTCCTATGTGGTAATTGTAAAAAGTTTATATAAGGCAGTTATAAAAGTTTAAAAGTAAGTAGAATTGCTACAGTTGAAAGAATGTTCCACAGAAGAAATATGCATAACCATGCATTGATAAGTTTGACATTTTGTCCTTTGCGGTGATTTGATCTTTCAAAGGCTAAAATTATTGTGTGTATTTATTTAATATTTATATATCAGTTAATATTGGTTAAAATTTTTTAGGACATTTCTTATCTTGTGATTCATACTTGCTCAGTGTACAGCACTCTTTTTACTAATTAATGGGAAACTTTAAATTGATCATTTTTTTTATTTAAAAAAGTTGTCCTGTAATAAATTAGACCCTCAGTCAGATTAAATATTCAATAGCTCTGCAATTTGTTAAACTCCAATCTAAACTAGCTGCAACCCAAAGCGAGCAGATGAGAATTTGTGGAAAGTCTCTTCTATCTCTGTTTTCTTTGGCCATCACTGTTTCTAAGGAGCAACTGATTCTATGACTGGGGACTGCAATATGGCTGTACATTGTCTTGAGAAAATGTTTAAAATATTAAATCATTCATGTTTTTTTCAGATAAATCTGTCATGTTTCAGGCAGAATCAATGACTTGGATTCTCAGACATCCATCTAAGTTTCAAGAATATATCTTGAAATGATTTATTCCATCAGTACAATTTGAAATATAGTATTTGGTCCCAAACAGTAGCTATTGTTATATAAGTGTAATAAATTATTTTAGAGAATTAAATATACAACTATAATCTATTTTATATTCCTTTTCTATCTAATGTGTAGCCAAAATACTAAGTGAATTTTAGGTTTAAAGAAACAAGCAAGTCTAAAGACAGCATAAATTGTCCAAGAGTATCCTGGATCTGGAAATTGTTTGTGATGTGTCAATGAAGCTACACTGTGCACCTATCTACACACTATAAGCTTTTGATAAAAACCACCAAAAAATTAATAAGCTGGCTCAGAAAATTGTAATGATATATATTTCTTTGTTATTACTCTCAAGCAAAGTGTTAAGAATTATAAAAGATTTGCCAAATATTGCATAATGTAAATTAATCTAGGCAGCACCACGCTGAGTGAAATAAGTCAGTCACAAAAGGACAGATATTATATAAGACCACTGTTATATATAGCTAGTGGAAAGCTTACATATATTATTGGAAAGTCAGCAGAAATGGGAAAGATTATAAAAGAATTAAACTTACTACAATGACAATAAACAGTTACTTAGATTGTTGTTGTGTGCCTTCAATTCCAACTGACTTATAATCTAATCCTTGAACCAGTTTTCTGAGGCAGTAAGCTGAGAGAGAAGATTGTTTACCTTTTTCAACAAAGTAGCTGGTGGATTTGAACTGCCTGCTTTTGGGTTGGCAGCACAACTTCTTACCACAAAGTCACCAGGGCTCTCTCTTTTTTAGATACATAAAAGGAAAAGCAACGTACAGTAAACAGGATAATCAGAGTTTGTGTCTGCTGGAGTTCATTTTATCAATTAAAATGTATATGAAATATATCATGAAAACCCAATATTCTTTGTAGAATTTCACACAAATTTCAATATAAAAGAGTATCTTTTGAAAATACTTATATATGAGACTATATTAATTGATACAAATGCATATAACTCATGTCAATGGATTTTTTTCCCTTTTTTTGGGACACCAGGCCCTTCAATGGATTGATGTTGTGGTTGTAGAAACGGGCTAAATTGTAAGGGAGATGATAGAGCTGGTAAGGATTTTATCATCTGTTGTCGTAGGATCCCCATAGATTATAGTCGACTCAGGTGCACTGGTCCACTTAACAATACTAACAACTTGATTGTTAGGAAAATTCTATGCACATTCTCTTCTTCAGAAAGTGCAAAGTATTATTTGTATCATCAAACATAGGTTCTAATTCTGACTCTGTCCCTTTCTAGATGGCATGTTCATCCTTGATTTTGATTCTATAAAATGGTGCCAGTGTTGCACAATTAAGGGGATTGTTTTCAGAATTGTTTGAAGGAAATAAAATAAAGTTACTTATTATGTAACCTGCCCAAAACCAAAATATTATTAATTCTACCTATTATAATGTATTATAAAGTTTTATTGTTTCTCATAAATGAATTCATTTATATATATGTTATATGTGCTATGGATCAAGTTGAATTTTGAAGTCTCACTTTCTGGTACTCATGGTTAACTCCTTGTTTGTCACACAGAGGTTGTCAATTAAGTTAACATATGGTCCTACTAAATAGAATAGTCCTCAAACCAATCTGGTGTTCTATGAATAGAAGAGCAGACCAAGGAGAAATAGAAGGAGGAAAGAACCACCTGAAGATGCATGAACGTTTCAAGGAATACCTGGAGCTACCTGAGAGAGAGAGAGAGAGTAGATCTTTCCCTTGAGCTGTTGGAGATAATGTGGCCCATCTGAAAACCTAAATGCGGACTTCACGTCTTCAAAACAGTAAGACAGTGTCTGCTGTTTAAATCTATCTAATATGTGGCACTTTGTTAAGGCAGGCCCAGGAATCTAATGAGGTATGTAGATATTCTATTCTAAATACTAGGGCAGAGAGATAAGAGGTTCCTCCTGGATTAAAAAATAATATGCAAATGGTATCTACTGAAAGAGAGCTATTGATACCAATTTGTTTTTTGTTGTTGTTATGTGCTTTCATTTCACTTGAAACTCATAGAGACTCTATGTACAATAGTCCTATACTCTTCTGCCCTATCCTGTGCCAATCTTCTTGTCTCTTACACATCTACCCTCATTACCCCAGTAACTGAATCAGTACATCTCATCAAGCCTCTTCCTGTCTTGTGCTGTTCCTTCACCCTCCCAAGCATGACATCTCTCTCCAAAGACTGGTCCCTCCATATAACATGTGCAAAGTGCATCAGATTTAAGCTTCAGAATCCTTGCCTCATACAAAATAGTAGTCTTAACCTAGATTTCCAATTTTTTTTATTCTCTTCTAAGGTAGAAATAATGACCTTCATGTTGATTAAGACTTGCTTCTAATTCATTAAATAGGACAGATGTGATTGCGTGGAACTTTGTAGACTTGATCATAAAAGATGGTGCCTTCTCCTTGCTCTTTTTTTCTGTGGCCATTCACTCTGAGGAAAATTAGCAACCATGTCATGAGGTCCCTTAAGCAGTCCTAATCAATGTCTCGCTGCAAATAACTTAACTATCCTGCCAAAATCCACAAAAGAATTGGGGAATTTTGTCAATTTTATTAGAATCCTAATAACAATATTATAAATAACAATAACAATTTTATAAATAAATCTTTCAGGCCCAGTTTTAATATTGGATGTTGACAATTCAGGTTGGTAACTTGACTGGAACATGATAAAAGAACCTGAACCAAAACCATCTGACTAAGTTGCTCTAAAATCATAACCTAGAGAAACTATGATGTAAATTTTTATTGCTTTATTTCATTAAGCTTTAGGATTATTAATTTACAACAATAGATAATTGTCTTAAAAAAGGGAAAAAATGAAGCATGGTGGCACTGGGTCATTAATGTCTCTCTGAAAGGGCAAGAGGGAGTAAGAATAGCACAGCACTTCACTGCCCCAGCGCAGAAAGCAGATAAAGAGCCCATAGCCAAGCCGCATGATGCTTGTAGAGACATAGCAGCAGCAAATGCTTGGATTATTTTTTGCTCACTCAAAGGCTCACAATTGTAATACTGAGAATGGGGTTTATTAGAGAAATAATTTGGAGAGCGGAAGAGACAAAGAATATCACCCAAACAAGTCCAAGTTTTAGTCCAACAGTTCCAAGGCACAATTCTTCATTATTCATTATTCATTATTGCTTTCAGTTCATCAGTAAAATCCGAGACATCCAGCAAGGTTTGCCTCAGAACAGTTATAAGTCAACTTCTCTTTCAAGCATTCAGCAAGAACAGCATAAACCTTTAACTGTGGCCATAGGACACACCTTGCTACAATTCCTCCATAGCAATACCACAGTCTCTCAACGATCACCAGTCTCACCATCATAGTTTCTCTTTTAACAGGGTTGTTTCAGTCTCCCTCAAGCCTTGCTGCTACTAGTCTTGCTCACCCCAAGTCTTGCTGCGCAGGGTGGGAAGCACTCTTACTCTTATCCTAGGCTCACAGCTTTTGATGATTTGCAAGACCATGCTGATTTATAAGTCCATGTGTCTGCAGTTAAAGTAGCTGGATATGAACCAGATGGGACTAAATATAATGACTGAAAAAAAGCCAACTTTTAGGCTAACACCACAATAATATTATAAGGAAAGATACATAGATACTGTTTGATAAGTGTAAAAGGAAATCTTTGCGTAGACCTCTTGAGAATTCTATCATAGAATAAATTGTCGTAAATCCAATAGGGTTATGTAACTAGTTTTAAGTATTTTAAATTATTGAAGCAATTACTTTGATTATCAAATACTGGAGTTTGGGATGAAGCACTATTACATTCTCAAGAAACAAAATGAAAAAAAAATCACCAACAGTGTTATATTTTAAATGTTCTCTTTCTATATCAAATGGAATTATGTCTTCGAAAGATCGTGCAGCAGAAGTGAAGACTCATAATTAAGATTTGAAGAGGCATAGGAATACTACGCTGTATTGAAAAACAAGGAACTCATGCAATATTATCCAAAATGGGTGACCCTTGAGGACCTTATGCTGAGTGAAATATCTCAGTCACAAAAGGACAAACACTGTATAGTGCCAATGCTGTAGAATGGTACTGACATCAGGGTTGGGGTAAGAATGAGAAAAACTAGATGTATTCTGTATACTGCATTGAAACGGATGAGGGAGAGAACAGTTTAAAAGCAATATATTATAGGATATTATTATTATCATAAGAGTCTGGAATGTGTTGAGATGTAACCCAAATTAAAGACTGCTTGAATCTTCTTTTTTTTAAAAAAAGAGTCTGGAATGAAGGCTGCACAGTGGAGTATACCCAGAGTGAGGGGCTGAGGGGGGAATGTATACCAATGAAGGAATTTCTCTTTTACTTTTCAAAGACAAGATCAAACTGGGAGTGGAGGGTGGGGTGGGCGGGGAGAAAAGTGCAACAATGAATGAATGGAATCCAAAACCTCTGTTAATGTTCATTGAAATTGATAATAAAAGATTTGGATAGGCATGCAGTCCTAAATTGATACCACGAAAATTTAGTCAAGAATATTAGGATGCTTCAGCAGATGTCAGCTAGTTAAGGACTGAAATTTAGTCTTCTAGAATGTGCATCCACTTCCCATAGACTAACGCAGTCAGAATCCTCCTACCCAGAGGAGTCACATTTATGAAAGATTCTCGCTACCACTCTCTTGAGAAAATCTTAAATTATGAAAAAACAATCATATTTACTCTTAAACTGGGTTTGCATCTTTCCGATTTAGCAACCTTAAATATTTCAGAACTGAATGCTCTCCTATTCTGTGTCATCCTCACAATCTCTGACACACTCAATCCCATTGCTACCATCACTGTGTCAATTCCAGAAGGTCTTCCTATCCCTTGCTGTTCCTTCACCTTTCCAATCATGATGTTCCTCTCCGTGGAATAAACTCTCCTAGCAACATGTCCAAAGTATGTGAGAGGAAGCTTGATCATATTCGCTTCTTAGGAGTATTGGGCTGTACCTCCGCCAAGACATATGTCGTTGTTCTCTTGGCAGTGCATGTGATACTCAGTACTCTTCTACAACACCAAAGTTAAAAAACATTGATTTTTCAAACTAGTCATTTTGCAGCTCTCAGATGCACAGCAAGTGACTGGAAAGATGACAGGCTGTGTTTTTGTCGTTATGTGCTATCGAGTCACCTGCTACCCACAGCGGCCATACAGCAGGTCTGAACCCTGCCCTGTCCTGAACCAGTCTCACTAATTCAAGTACACCAATCCCATTGCCCCAGTTACTGTTTCAGTCCATCTCTTCCAGGATTTTCCTCTCCTGCACTGTCTCTCCACTCTTCCAAGCATGATGTACTTCACCTAGGATTGATTTCTCCTGGCCATACGTCCAAAGTATGTGAGACAGAGCTTCAAAATCCTAGCCTCCACAGAGAAACTTGCTTTCACCCTTTTCAACACAAACATTCTTGTCTTTTTGTCAGTCCATGGTATGTTCAAGACTCTTCTCCAGCAGCACAATTCAAAGGCATCGATTCTTCTTCTGTCATCCTTAGTCGTTGTCTAGCTCTCTGATGCATAGCAAGTAATTGCAAAGATTACGACGTGGATTAGGCACACCTTAGTCTCTAGACTGACAACATTGCTTTTCAGTACTCTGGAGATGTCCCCGACAGCAGATTTTCCCCACTGCAATTTGGTTTTTTATTTCCTGACTCCTGGTGCTAAGAGTGTTGATTGTGGAGCTCAGTAAGCTGTGATTGTTAGCAACCTCAATCTCTTCTCCATCTATCATGGTGCTGTCAATTGCCTAATGGTCAGAATCTTTGTCTTCTCGATGTGGAGCTTCAGTCCATATTGAAGACTACAGTATTCAGCCTTCTGCAGCAAGCTCTTCAGATTCTCTTCAGTTTCAGCAAGCAAGGTTGTTTCATCTGGATAATATAGGTTCTTGATGGATCTTCCTCCAATCCTGATGCCACACTCCTCCTCATAAAGGCCTACTTCCCAAATGATCTGTTCTGCCTGAATCAGACACAGCTTATTTGGAGAGGTTTTTGACTGACTACAGACTTACCCAGTACAATACATCTCCTAATGTCCTGACTACTTTTGCCATGTGTGTTTATTGTGGATCCAAGTAAGATGAAATCATTGACAGTTTCATTCTTTTGTCCATCTATCATGATGTTGCCTATCTGTCCAGTAGCAAGGATTTTTGATTTGTTGATATTAGTTGGAATTCTACTGAAGGCTGCAATGCTTAACTTTCTACAAAAAAATGCTTCAAGTCCTCCTCAGGTTCAGCAAGCAAGATTGTGTTTTATGCATAACAAAGGTTATTGATGAGTCTTTCTCCAACCCTCATGTTACATTCTTCTTCATAGAGTAAAGCTTCTCAAATAATTGGTCAGCATACAAATTGGATACATATGAATCTAGGATACATCTGTTGCACACCTTTCCTGATTTTAAACTACGTAGTGTTCCCTTGCTCTGTTCATACAATAACCTCTTGGCCTAGGTGTAGGTTTCACATGAATGCTGTTAAATGTTCTGGGATTCCAATTCCTCTCAGTGTTAGCTGTGATTTATTATGATCTACGTCGTCAAATGCCTTTACATAGTCGATAAATCCCAAATAGATATTTTTCTGGTTCTTTTTGCTTACAGTCAGGATCCTAATAAGCTGCTTCACTCTCTTCCATTAGTAGTTACCATTTTTAATATTATACCTCATCTCTGACAAAGATACAAAAGAAGCTACCTGAAATACAATGTGTCTTTAATAATAGTTATTAGCATTATTAATTACACAAAAAGTATTTATGATAATTACCTTTTTTGTTCTTTCATATTCCAGAAGTCTATTCAACTGTCAGTGATAACACAGACATAAGACTGATCACATATGCTGAGTACAGTGCAAAAGCAGATAGGGATTCCTAATGGAGAAAACTGTAAAACTCTCAATAGTTAAAATGTTAATTATTTTGTTGTACCTCTGTGGTAAAAGCCACTGTTCTCTTTGATCTACGGTATAACAAGATTTATTTGGAACATCAAAACACTCCTTAAAAACAGAATAACGGATTTGAACAGCAGCATAAGCAACAAATTATTGTGCCTTCTGAGGAAACTAGGGGACATGAAGGGAGAGAGGAGATGGAATAGTATCACAGCAGAAAGAAGAAGCTAATCCTAAATAAAATACTAATGTTTTGGGATAACATAGCTCTGATAATTGTTAATATATCTACTTTTTTAAAAAAAATATATAATGAGTTAGCAAGATCTGGCCTATTCCCATGAAGATTGAAAGGATGCTTTATTTTTTTAAAATCATTTTTTCAATTTGACTTCTTAAACATGGTTTATAAAATTGAAACTAACAATATATCTATCTTTAATAATCTCTTTTATTTAACAAATATGGTGAACCAAAATGTCTTTGCTCTAATATTATCGTGCCTTAATCATATAAATTGCACCATTATAGGAGTTGTTATCAACCATTTTTTCATTGTGTACAAATAAGTTAAAAGGTAATGGTATTAAACAAAAAAAAAAAAGAGGAAACTTTTGTTGGACTTTCAGAGATGATAAGTTCTGCTGAAGTAGCAGTGGTGAGGAGCTGCGCTGCTAATTCCAAAGACACCTTGTTCCAATTTACCAGCTGCTTCGTGGGAGAAAGGTGAGCAATTTCTTCTCATGGAAATTGTTGCCTTCGGAAACCCATTGGACCGTCAGCTGCGAATCTATTCTGATTCTACAGGACATAAAAACAAAAGTATATCTGGCTGACAAGATACTGCTAATCTTTTTCTCACAAAGTGGCTGGAAGGTGAAGCTGGAGTCTCCTTGGAGTCAAGGATTCTGAAGCTTCGTCTGACATAATTTGGGCATGATGCAAGGAGGGACTGGTCCTTGGAGAGGGACGTCATGTTCGGGAGAGTGGAGGGACAGTGCAGGAGAAGACCTTCGATGAGATAGATCCATTCTTTGAGTGGAGTGGTGGGAATGAGTGCGTTTGAGACGGCATTTAGGGCCGCTATAGCAACAACAACCACCTTCAAATTAGCAATGCAACACACAATAATCTATACCTTTGTAAGGCAATATTGTCAATGCAAGGAAAACACAACAAGACTGCTTTTTATAAGGATCACGTTGTTGTTGTTCTTGTTGTTGTTGTTATGTGCCGTCGAGTCGCCTGAGACTCATAGCGACCCTATGTACAACAGCCCTAAACTCCGCTCTGTCCTGTGCCAATCACACTGTCTCTGACACTTCCATCCCAATCATCCCAGTCACTGAATCAATCCACCTCATAGAGGGCCTTCCTCTCCTGCGCTGTCCCTCCACCCTCCCAAGCATGATGTCCCTCTCTAAGGACCGGTCTCTCCTCACAACATGTCCAAAGTATGTTAGACAGAGCCTCAGAATCCTTGCCTCCAAGGAGCCACCCGGTTTAACCCTTTCCAGGACAAATCTGTTTGTTTTCCTAGCAGTCCATGGTATTCTCAATACTCTTCTCCAGCACCACAGCTCAAAGACATCAATTCTCCTTCTATCCTCCTTGGTCATTGTCCAACTCTCTGATGCATAACAGGTGATTGCGAAGACCATGACCTGTATCAGACCCACCTTAGTCTCCAAAGAGACACCACTGCTCTTCAGCACTTTGGAGAGGTCCTTAACAGCAGACTTTCCCATGGCAATGTGCCTTTTAATTTCCTGGCTGCTGGTGCCAAGACTGTTGACTATGGAGCCAAGCAAACTAAAGCTGTGTACAATCTCAATCTCTTCACCATCCATCCTGATGCTGCCAATTGGTCCACTGGTGAGAATCTTTGTCTTCTTGACATTGAGCCTCAATCCATATTGTAGGCTGCAGTCCTTGACATTCTGCAGCAGGTGCTTTAGGTCCTCTTCAGTTTCAGCAAGCAGGGTTGTGTATCAGTTTATAATCATTGGTATAACAACGACTCAGATACACTATTTGAAGATGGCACGTGCTGGAAAACATTTCATTTTGTTATCTATAGAGTTTCCATGACTCAGAACCAATTGATGACAACTAACAAAGCAACACAAGCAAGGAACAAGATGTATCTCTAAATAATACAGTTCAACTCAATAAAAGGTTAAAATGAATGTTATTGCAGAGTTCATGACAGCAATTTCTGTTTTTGTCATTGCTGTTGTTGTCAAGTCTAACTTACAGATTGGTTATGTGCCACAGCTCTAAAGCGTGTCCAATACTACCCTACCCTCACAAGCTCTGCTGAGCTTAAGCTCATTGCTGTAGTCACTGTGTCAGTGCAACTCATTATGCCAATTTATCGTTGTTAGGCAAATTATCTATCTATCTATCTAGTGATCTCTCTCTCTATCTATCTCTATCATCTCTATCTCTATCTCTCTATCTATCTCTCTATCTCTATCACCTCTCTCTCTCTCTCTATCTCTATCTCTAACAACAACAATAAATACTATCCCTAATTCTATGGCCTCTGTGATGGGCTATATTATGCCAATAAACATAGGCATCCTGTAGATTGAGATTGTGTTTTCAAGTTCTCAACCATGTAGAGTCATTTCTTCAGAATGTTTAACTGTGTATAAGAAATGTTTAGAACTTGTCTCCCTCTGGCTGTTTTTGTTGTTAGGTGCCATTGAATTGAGCATGACCCATAGTGACCCTTTCTATGGAAAGAATCAGAGAATCTTAATATCATCAGTCAAAACCAGGCCAGGTGCTGACTGTAGAATAGGCCATCAATTACTCATGTCAAGTTCAAATTGAAGCTGCGGGGGCGGGGGGTGGGGAGTCCATAAAAATGTGCGGGTAGGAGCAGTGAGAATGCAAAGGGTTACTGGAAATTGAGTGTACTTGTGATTCCGTAAAACACCCTTTCTTCACTATTTGCTGATTAGGGCTGCCCAAAGGGTGCTCCCCACTCTGCTGACTGGGACAACTCGGACACCAAGTGGGAATCTGTGGCACTTCACCCTCTTTGCTCCTGAGTGCATAAGTAACTACCTCCAGTAGGGTGAAGAGAAAGTCCACACAGTGTGAATTTAATACGCACACACACACACACACCCCAAACACACCCCAAACACAACATTTGACAAAGACATTTCAGACAAGTGTCTCATAAAGTTTACCTTTATAAAAAAAGACTGATTACCCAAAAGTAGAAAAGATTGAAATTGTCAATGATTTCATTTTACTGGAGTTTGCAATCAATATTAATGGTGAGGCAGTCGTGAAATCAAATCAAATATTTCACTGGACAAGTCTGCTGCAAGGAAACTCTAATATGCTGAGGAACAAGGATGTCACTTAGAGGTCTAAGAAGCATCTCGCCCATTCAGGGGTACATTCTATCATATCATAGTCGCGTGAAAGTTGGCCAGTTAATGGGGAAGATAGAAAATGGATTAATGTCTTTGAATTGTGGTCTTGGCAAGAAATATCAGAAATATTGAAATAAGATGTTGATGTTGTTAGGTGCTATGATGTCAAATATGACTCATAGTGACCCTTTTAAAATAGGCCACCAAAAAATAAATAAACTTGACTTGGAAGAAACATAGCCAGAAAGCTCTTTTAGAATGAATATAGTGAAGCTTCATGACACTTATGTGGATGTTTGACAACAGCAACAACCCTAGAGAGAAGGTCAGGTGGTCTGTCTAGTGATAACCAATTAGGCTTACAACCAACTGTTGTGAAAGAAAGACGGGCAGTCTCCTCGCAAGGAATTTACAGCCTCTGAAAACAGTACTAAAAGTACTTTTGGAGGGTCAGCTAATAGCTGGTTTGCATGATAATAACAATGATACGTTCCTAGAAGAAAACCATCATGTTTGGTACAGCCGGTCAGTGAAGAAAGGAAGACACTCGAGATTGGCACAGTGACAGCTAAAAGGGGCTCAAATACAGCAGTAATTGTGCAGTTGGGAAAAGACCAGGCAGTGTTTCCTTCTAGTTTAGATAGAGTCGCTGTAAGTTGAATGGAATTCAAAGGCACCTAACATATTCAGAAACATTGTGCTCATATACATCAGGTTCACTGCTCAGTATTTTTTTTATAAATGCTACTTTAATTACTCAATACTTTTATTATTTTCTAGTTGCCAATAAGATAATAGAGCAAGGAAACATTGTTGCTTTGCACTGTAGAGTTGGAATTGATCTGTATCTGACACTCAGGTGGATTTTCAGAGGCAGTAAATCACATGGGAGGAGATTGCCCATTCTTCCCCTGCAGAGCAACTGGTGAACTCAAAGCATGTGCCTTTGAGATTGCAACAAAGCTTCTTACCACTAGGCCACCAGAACTCCCTACATGGTTTGAAATTTTAAAAGGTGTACATCATGGTTGCATCCTTTCTCCATAGGAATTAATCTGTTTGCTGTGTAAATTATTTGGTAAATTGGACTCTGAGAAGATTCTGGCATCAGAGTTGGAGTAAATACTAAATAACTTTTGTTATGCAGTTGACACAACCTTGCTTTACCAAAAGTGAAAAAGACTTGAAAGTCTTGCTACAGATGGCAAAATACTATAAGCTTCAATACGAATTAAATTTAAATGTCAAGAATAAAAAAAAATCTCACCACTGGAATGACAGGCAGCATTATGATTGTTTGAGAAGAGAGTGAAACTGTCAATGACTTCGTTATACTTACATATACAAATGATACACTTGGTACCAGTAATCTGGAGAGATCAGGAGGCATATTTCACCAGGAAAGCACTAAGGTGTCTTGATTTGGACCCATGGTGTTTTCAACCACATGCTATTCAGCTGAGCTGGACAAGAATAAAGGGTGACTGAAGAAGAATTGATGCCTTTAAACTACAGTGTTAGAGAAAAAGTACTGAACACATAGATTGCTGAAAGAATATGAAGATGTGTCTTAGAGAAGGTGCGAAAAGAATGCTCTTCAGAGGCAAGGATTCCAAAGCTTTGTCTCACATACTTTGTGTATGTTGCTGGAAGAAGTTATTATTCCTTGGATATTGACATCATGCTTAGGAAGGTGGAGGATGATGAAATGGAGAAAGACCCTCCACCAAGTACATTGACAGAGTGACTGCAGCAACGGGCTCAAGTGTGTCAGATGGCAATTGTGAGGATGGCGCTGGGTAGGATAGGATTCAGGTCTGTTGTACATAGGGTCACTATGAGCCATACTCAACTCGACAACACCTAAAAACAACAGAAAGGAAATAAAAATTCAGGTGTTTCAAAGCTTCAAATTAACCCATTGAAACATGAAGTATTGTGAAAAATGATGCCTTCAACTACTGTTGTTATGGTAATTGTGATCTAACATATTATTCATGGCCTAAGCAAAATCTTAGTGTGATTCACCCAGAAGTATTTCATATACTACTTTTCTACTGATGTATTTAGATTTCTGTTTGTCTGTAGTTAATTTATTGAGTTTATAGAATATAAAATTCTATTTTTAAACCAGTTGGAAATGTTTATTAAGTTGACCTGTAAAAATATTTCCTTGTGTAAATATTATAAAAGGAAATAAGATTTTATTGACCTGACCAACATGTGAGATTATTAGTATTTCATTGTATCAATCTGATAAAATGACCTTTTTATATGACAAGTATGACAGTAATAAATACAAAAATTAGCATGTACACTGATTTCAAGTAAAATAAATATCCAATTACTTGTTCAGTAACCAGCTCCAGTGAAAGTTAATGTAAATTCACCTACAATAAAATGTACTGTGGGTATAACACTTTGAATGATTGTTCAAAATTGCTTTGAAATATTAATTTATGGATATAATATATAAACTATGATTTTTTTTTGCTACAACTAAGATCCTTATAGATGACAAAATCAGAAAAAATTTAGTGTATGGGGTGAAGATACGAATACAGCATTTTACTGATAGAGGCAAATGTAATATAGAAAAAGCAACATCTGTTTGGCACTATCATAAATGATACACTGTACTTAAAGTTTTAGCACAAATTATCCCATTAATTCACCCCAAAATCCTATGAAATCAGCATTATTATTATTGTTATACAAATCATAGGTCAAAGGTCCATAAAAATTAAGCATTACTTTCAATGACACAAAGTTAGATTTTAAATGTATGAGTACGGCTTTCTATATAATGGTGCACTCCTAGTTGGAAGTATCTTTGCCTGAAAACAAGCCAATATTATACACCAAGCTAACATGAAAGATTATGAGGAGGTAAGCCAAACAAACTGTTGTCACTATCTCAATTTCAAGCTATGACAAACCGGTATGTGTTATAGCAAAGCTGTGTTCCCATAGGATTATCGATGGTTTCTCTAAGTGGACTGTTAGGGCTTTCTCCAAAATTGCTTCTAGGTGTGTTCAACTCTCCAACCATTCAGTTCGTTCAGAGCTCTGTTTGCTAAAGATGTAAATGAATGCATCTTTCTTGGAGGAAGTACAACTAGAGTTCTCCTTATAGGAAGGAATGACGAATGTTTGTCTCACATACTTGAAAGCATGTTGTCAGAAGGTGTCAGTCCCTGGATAAAACAGCATGCATGGAAAAGTGGAAAATATGAGAAAGGAAAACCCTCAGTGAGAATGATATAGTGACTATAAAAGGGGGCTTGAACATTGCAGAGATAATGAAGATTTTAAACAGTAAGAAATATGGGATTTTTTTCTCTGCCTTTTTTGTCAGCTATTTATGACAACTAATAACCACAGCCATCAGTGAGGTAAGAGCACAAATGACAATGACTTCACTTTACAATAAATAGTAAAGAAAATATGAGACAATAATGACAGTAACATCATCAAAATTAAAGTGACCTTGCACTGCAATAGTATTAAGTATCTCTAAGTCAAGTCTGATGAAGGTCTGTGCTAATACATTAAGGTATTTAAGAGCCAAGAACATGCTTTGGCTATATCATTTATTTGCTCAGTTTTAGCACTCATTATATATTGTTAAATTGCTTTTAAAAACATTTTGCCAGTTAATTTGAATTGCTGCATTTATTTGCAATTGCTGGTATTCTCACTAATTTTTAAACTTCAATATAAACTAGACAGTAGAATAAAATAGACAAAAAATTTGAAGTTCACTAAAGAGTTAGTAAAGAATATTTTCAAAACGCTTTTCTTACAAATAATGCTGAAACATCAACAAATGTGAAAATCATATATAAATATTGTATAGTATTCAAACGTTCTAAGAAAAGCAAAGGAAATATGAAACCATGACCAATATAGTTTCGCTATCCTTGGTTACTACGGCAGTCTTTTTCTGTTGTCTATTGTGATCAATCTTTAAGGAAATCAATATTGAATTAAAACATGTATAGATTGCACAATCACTGAAAGGAAGCCACTCTAAACAGTATCTTAAAATTATTCCACTTGGTCCTTATGGAAATTTCAAAAGCTATGTGACTATCACCCTTTACATATAAGGAAGTTGAGTCTCACAAGTAGTAATAGGTCAGAGATTACAAACCCATGGTTGTCTTATGTAATCTGAAATCTGTCATCTCTAATAAATAAGGATGAAATTCTTTTGATTTTCACAACATCCCATTTAATTTTGTTCTCTATAATTCTAATATGTAGTGGTAACATAAAATAATCTTCCTGCAAAATCATATATTAAAGTTTGTTGTTGCATACCGTTTAATCAGAACCAGCCTACACCTGACCCTCTCACAGATTTTCAGAATCAATTAATTGCATAGGAGTAGATAGCCCGTTTTCTTACAGTTACAGAGGGTGGGTTCAGACAACTTGCTGCAGGATTGCAACACAGCTTCTTACCATGAGACCATCAATATATTGGTAACAAAAACAGTAAAAAATGATTTCAACACGATTTCAATTCTGCTATTTAAAGTAATTAACAACAATACTAGCTCCGGGTCAGTTCTGACTCAATGTTTCTTAACAACAAGAAGAACAAGAACAGAACAATAATTTCAATACTTTGATTTCTTAAAATTAGTCTTATTAAAATTATTCCTGTTCTATTTAGAAGTAAAAAGGTAAATGTAATAATAAAAATAATATCATATGAAAATTACTTTAACTAGCTGATGGGCATTGGCTGTGAATTTACATAAAATGAAATACTTGACCTTTTCAATCTTTTGTTAGTTGATTATCGTGTTGAAATTGGTCTAGTTTTGATGATTTTTGTGTCTTTGTTTTGTAGTGTTAGAAATAGTGAATGGGTAAATGGCAAAGAAATAAAGAAGGTCATTTATCCAATGATAAAACAAGATTGGACACAGACAATGTTATAAAGTGATAATTTTACTTTGAAGGACTTCTAAAATCAAGTAAAAGTAACATAGTGGTTAGCCACATAGGAAATAAAAACAAAATTTTGGATTGATCAATAATAGCCTTTTCGGACTACTACTGTTGCATTGAAGAGTTGTAAAATACAGGTCAAACCAATTCTACTTTTATCTTTTTTTTTTTGTTTGAATTATTTGTACTTTTGAAATAGCAGTACTGTTTCTTACTATTAGGCCACCAGAGCTCCCTCGTAAAGTATTAAGAAGCAAAATGACAGGGAACTCTGGTGGCCTCGTGGCAAGAAGCCACACTGCAATCCCAGAAGTAGGCAGTTCAAATCCACCAGATGCTCTGCTGGAGAAGGAGAGGCAATCTCCTCCTGTATTAGGCAGATCCAATTTGATGGTACACAAACAAAAATTTTTAAAACTCTTTAAAAAAAATAAGAAGCAAAATGACACTTTGAAGTCTTTGGCATACTTCATCCAAAGTAGAGTATTGTCAGGTGTTTTGTATGCATGTGAAAGTTAGTCAATGAATAAAGAATACCAAAAAAAGGATTGTTGTCTTTAAATTCTAGTTTTGGCAAGAAATATTGAATATACCATGGATTTCCAAAAGAATAAACAAATATGTTTCAGAGAATATACAACCAGAGTCCTTATTTTTATTTTACTTTTTTTATTGGTTTGCTCACAAAGCAAATAAATATAGTTTCGTACTATCTTTATTGTTTCACATAATAATTTTCATGCACTATGCTTTAAAATCAATCACCATTGGACCTTGTTCATAATTACCCTGTCTTTTTACCAGGATGCTTTCCATTTCCTTCTTTCCCTCCATCCACCAAACTGTGCGACCGTATGGTTCTACCCTTACTTATCCTCATCCCTCTACTTCCACCCCTTCGCCCTTTGGATTCTCATACATGTTTTACAAGTTATCATTCTAATTATTTTAAATGGTCTTGTACAGTATTTGTCCTGATGAGACTGAGTTAGAATCTCTCCCAAGTTATATAATATTTTCTAAAATATTGCTCCTAAGTGCTGCCTTCCATTGTGTGAATGTGCCATAATTTCTTAATCCACTCAGTTGTTGTTAGATATTTGTGTTGTTTCCATGTTCTTGCACTGGTGAACATCGCTGCTGTGAACATTGTTGTACAAATCTCCATTTATGTCTCAGATCTAATTTCCTTAGGTTATATTTCTAATAGTGGAATAGCTGAGTCCAGAACGCTTCTTATAAGATTAAGTCATAATACTCTATCTCAAAGACTTTGGGCATATAATCAGGAGGGGTAAGTTTCTGAAGAAAGATAGCATATTTGGTATACAAGAGAATCATCAAAAAAAAACCCCGAAGAATCTCAGTGGGTTGATTTGTCACAGGACGTAGCTTTGTAGTCCAGCACAGCAGTGATTAGAGGATAATTCAGGGCCTCAGAGTGTTTCGTTCTATGTCTAGAGTGTCATTTTACCTGGGAACCAACTCTATAATGTTAGCCAAAAGCACGGATGAATAAGCTCAAGTGTTACAGCAAAGCTTGAATGCTAGCACTCACTATTCATTCTGCTTTGGTAATGAGCTATAATTGGCTCTTTTGGCTATGATTTGCTTTATATCCTGTTATTTAAAATGAAATTGTAGTATTTGTAATGATAAAACAATATTACCCCTTATCATACTTGTTTGTTTTTTTTTTTATCATACTTGTAATAATAACATCAAATAGCCTATAAGCTCTGGTGGCCTAGTGGCAAGAAACGATGCTGCCGTCCTGAAAGCACCCAGTTTGAGGCCACCAGCTACTCTAGGAAATGCACCTCCTGTGCAATTAACTCCCTCTGAAAACCCAGCAGAGGGTCAGCAATGAGTCGATTTAGACCCTGCAGTACATAACAACATCAAATAATTGAAATAGTTAACATTAGATTGTATCTCAATCAAAGTAGAAATAAATGATGTGGGTATTTTAACATTATCAAATCCACAAGAGCCATAATATTGTGTTGCATGCTGAGCTTTAATAAGACATGCTTGTTAATCAGAGAATTGGCCAAAGCCATACAGTAAGTGAAGCTACAAAAATCTGCCTAAATGTCTAACAGCCAAATCATTGATAATACCAGAAAATTTTTAAAATGTGAGGATAAAGTATTAAAGATCACCCATACAAACTGCTACGGAAATACATTACTTATAACACAGTCAAGGACAAAATTGTAAATGTAGAACTAATGGCCAGAAGAAAATGACTAAAAGGCATTTAAAATCCACTTCTGCAGAAGCACTTTCTTCCACAGCAGAACATTTATATGAAAGATTCATGAGAGTTTCCCCTCTGGCACCGGTCAGTAGGGCTCTGTAATATCAAAGATTTCCATGGGTAACTAGGAAAAATAAATTAGTGTAATCAGCCAGTGAAAGCTGCCTGGTCCTGTGTAGTCAATTCCACTTTATACAAATAAGGAAGTCCCTTGATGAACTTGCACAAATAAAAAGGCACTCCGGTTGTCTCAGATATAAATTCTCCCTAACATAAAAATGAAAATGTCTACTATCAGAATGTATTCATAATTGCATAGTATATTGAGAATAAATGTTTTCTTTAAAAACTCTAAAATATTTAAAATTATAGGTGTACCATTTATTTAGTCTATCAGTAATTGTTTATTGTTAGTGTGGCCCAATCAGCTGTGACACTCAACAACCCTATGAATAGAGATCTGAAACTTGCTCTATCCTGAGCCACACAATGCTCACGATCAAGGCCATCAAAGTGGGAACAATGTCAGCCCATCTCTTTTACCCAGCATAAGGTTTTTCCCAAGGACTAGCCCCTCCTGACAATATGCCCAAAGTCTGTGAGATGACATTTTAACATCTTTGTCTGTAAGAAAGTCCCTTGGTTGTATTTGTGTATTCTTTTGGCAGTCCATGGGATATCTGATACTCTTCTCTAGCGCAACAGTTCAAGGGCCTCAATTCTGCTTTGGTTTTCCCTATTCATTGTCCAACTTCCAAATACAGCAATTAAAAATATAATGTCTTAGATCAGGTTCACTTTAGTCGTTAAACTGACATAGTTGCCCTATAGCACTTTGAAGAAGTTTTTGACAGCGTATTTCCCCAATACAGAAGATCATTTGACTTCTTGAGCACTGCTACTGGGAGTTTTGATTATAGATCTAACCAAAATGAGATCCTGGACAACTTCCATCTTTTCTCCATTTATCATTCACTATTGATTTGAAGGGGGGGGGGAAATATTTCCAGGAATAGATTACTAATTATAGCCAACTCCCAACAGACTTCCTACGTTATAAATCTTTCTGAGAAGAGTCTGTTCATCCTTCTCTCAGAGAAGCTGATGGAGTTGAACAACTGATCTTGCAGTTAACAATGAAACCCTTAACACTTAAGCTCCTTAGTGAAAATATAATACAGATATTTTCAAAAGCTTGTAACTGGTGTCTTGGTGCATAACAACCTGGATTGCTAACCAAAAAGTCAGTGATATAAATTTACTACCTAATTAGAGGGAGAAAGATGAGTGATTTTCACCTGTAAATGTATATAAATTCAGACTTGATCAAGGGTTACTGTGAAATGCATCCACTCCAGTTATTAGTTGTACTCCTAGTTTCAGGGCTACCGTATGTCTAAGGAAGAGACAGAATCATCTTGATTTATGTCATTTAGAAGTAGGTAGATAGAGAATTTCATTATTAGCTCTTTGAAAATTCCCTACCTCTGCAAGACAACTATGTAATTTAGAAATACAAACTCTTTCATAATTGAGCATATGAGAATTATTTTTCATTGACCCCACAATGAATTTGGATCAAATTAAAGAGAAACTTTATTTATTACTGAATCACACAGAAAGACGGAATTATGTGTGAAAAAGAGGAAGGATTTTTTCAGAAGATTTACTCATAAAATTTACTGTCACTGCAAGTTGGTTTCTGGCATGCCAAGTACATTTTGATGAACTAATATAGTTTGTTGGTTTTTTTAAGAAATAATTTTGGTTTTTGTTTCTTTATTCCTAGACATTTTTATAATATTAATTACAGTTATTAAATAGAATTAACTATACTGTCTTCATCTCCTCTTTATTATCTATTTCCTTTCCCTCCACCCAACTTATAATTTTATCACCTAGTTCATCCCTTCCCATCTTTTTAGGTCATCCAAAAATGATTCAGTGTGCAAAGCTTTCTTGACTTTCCCCTTGAGGAGGACACGAGTTCTAATCTCTCCACACCCTCACCTCTAGTTGTTAGTTGCTGTTACTGACGTTGTTTTTGCAGGGGTGAGGTGGTAGCTCAGTGTTGTTTGATGTGCAAACAGAGAAAGAAGACAAAAGTGGATGTCAGAAGAGACTCTGGAAATTGCACTAGAATGTTGAAAAGTCAAAAGAGAAGAAATGATGAAATAAAAGGGATGAATACTCATATATGATTGAGTATTATGGTTAGCACAGGAATCCAAAATTAAGGTTGCATAGAGAAGTGTACTCGGGGTGGGGGGGTGGGGGGAAGGGATGTGGGAAATGTATACTAATGAAGGGATGGGCAGGGAGAAAAGTGAGGCAATGAATGAATGGAAATCTAAAACTTCTGTAAATGTCTATTAAAATTAATAATAAAAAAGGGATGAATAGAAGATTTCAAAGGGCAGCTTGAGAAGACAAAGCAAAGCATTATAATGAAATGAACAAAGAGCTTGAGTCAGAAAAATAAAAATGGAATAACTTACTCCATATTTCCCAAGCTGAAAGAACTGAAAAACAAATTTAAGGCTCAAGTTCCAATACTGAAGGATGCTCTGGGCAAAATCTTGAATAACCCAAGAAGCATCAAAAGAAAATAGAAGTGTGTTCCTTCTATTTTCTTTGGAACTAATATAGTTTAATTTTGATATTTGGGTCAATATAATAAGACTGCAATTAGGTATAAAATGTAGTAACATAATTGTCTTTGAGTTGTATTGTAAACTTTAAAATATATTTGTACTTTTCATTTTAATAAAATATATTTTGGGCAGAGGAACAATACAATTCTTTTCCAGGGAATTTACATGGTGAAGAGTTAGAAACTTTCCCATGTAAGTTTATGAGAAGTCTACTAGAAGTCTGCAAGAATGGTATAGGAAGTTTAGACTCCCTAAAAATATCAGTTATTATGAATAATTTTTCTGCTAAGTTTTGCAGAATGTATCTCGATATCTGTAAATATTCTTTCTAGAGATTTACAGTAAAAGGAAACCTGATTATCACTGGACATTAAATTAAGCTTTTACAAGAAATCTTTGTGTCTATTTCTGCTTCCTGGAACCTGATACACAAAGGATTTCTTCATAATTTCCCTAATACCTCATTTCTGTTAATAATGATGCCTGAGAATGAACTTGTTAATCTCATTAATATCCATTTCACGGACAATGGTGACCAAAATATTCTCTCTCTTGAGGTGAGCTCACTTTATGAAACGCTTAATGTCTACTAGATGTCTTAATTTTCAGGTATTCTTCCTTGTTAATATTGATGGTTTCCACAATGGTGAGCTGGTTGAAATATCTTATAGCAGTTCATTTCTACCAAATAAAAGCTACCTGGATGTGAAAAACCACTTTTAGGGTTTTGCTTACTATACAGATAATTGTATTTTTTAAAAATTATTATGCGTCACCTGCTTTAAACCTTATGATTCTACATTTGGATGTCTTCCTTACTGTTGTTGTTGTTATGTGCCATCGAGTCGTTTCCGACTCATAGCGACCCTATGCACAACAGCTCTAAACCCTGCTCTATCCTGCGCCA
>NW_006399862.1:6078332-6082037 GCF_000299155.1 Elephantulus edwardii
CAGCACCACAGCTCAAAAGCATCCACTCTCCTTCTGTCTTCCTTACTACTCTTGTGAAAAATAATTATTAATAAAACTTTAAAACACTAATTGTTAAAATCTATAAGCCACAGATATTTAAAAAAAAATTGATCAACCCGTTTAATCTAGTCAGTTTTGTTTTCCCTTTACAAAATTGCTGTCATCTGAGAAGGAAAAAGAATTTATTTTTAGTTTTATTGCTTGATATTTAAGCAAAAATAACAAAGATGTGAACAATACTTAAGTAAATATTCTGGCAACATGATACACTTGCTTATTTATGTTGCTGTTTTTATGTGCCATTGAGTCACCTGTGACCCAGAGACACCATAGTGACCCTATGTACACCAGCTCTGAATCCTGACCTGTCCTGAGCCTGACTCATTAATTCCATCACACCGACCCCCATTGTCCCACTTAATGTATAAATCTCACCTGGAGTCTTCCTCTCCTACACTCTCCCTCCACCTTTCCAAGCATGATGTCTTTCTGCAAGGACAAGTCTCTCCTGGCCGTATCCAAAGTATGTGAGACGGAGCTTCAAAATCCGAGCCTCCATAGAGAAACTTGGTTTCCCCTTCTCCAGGACAGACTTATTTGTTTTCTTGGCGGTCCATAGTATGTTCAAGAGTCTTCTCTAGACTGTAATTTAATGACATTGATTATTCTTCTGTTATCTTTTGTCATTGTCCTGCATGGCAAGTAATTGATGCATAGCAAATAATTGCAAAGACCATGACCTAGATTAGATGCACCTTAGTCTCTAGACTGACATCATTGCTTTCCAGCGCTCTGGAGTAGCCCCTGATAGCAGATTTTCCCAATACAATTAATCTTTTGATTTTTTTCTGACTGCTGGTGCTAAGAGTATTGTTTGTGGAGCCAAACAAGTTAACAACCTCAATCTTCTCCATCTATCCTGGTGCTGCCCACTGGCTCAGAGGTAAGAATCTTTGTCTTCCTGATATTGAGTATCAATATATATTGAAGACTATAGTTTTTCACCTTCTGCAACAAATGCTTCAGTTCCTCTCCAATTTGAGAAAGCAAGATTGTGTCATCTCCATTACATAGGTTGTTGATGAGTCTTTGCCCAATCCTGATGCCACATTCCTCCTCATAAAGCCCTGCTTCCCTAATGATCTGTACTGCGTATAGATTGAAAAGGTTTTGCAAATAGACTTTTTACTATGTTTATAGAATACTCCTGGGACTCCAAAAGAAAAAGACTGGTAACCCAATTACAAAATGGGCAAAAGATATAGAAAGAATTTTCACAAAGGAAGATATTAGAATGGCAAACAGACACAGGAAGAAATGTTCCAAATAACTGTTGATAAGAGAGATGCAAATCAAAGCCACAATGAGGTACCATTTCATTATAATAACAGTGGCAGAGTTTAAGAGGGCAGCAAGTAATAGTTGGAGAGGATGTGACGTAAAAGGAACTCTTATACATTGTTGGAGGGATTATAAAGTTGTGCAACCATTCTGAAAGGTAGTTTGGCACTTCCTCAGAAAGCTGAACATAGAAATTCCATATGATCCAATTATCCCACTGCTTGGAATATACCCTGAGAATGTGAGAACTGAGGCATAAACTGAGATTTGTACACCAATGTTCATAATAGCATTATTCACCATCGCAAGAACATGGAAAAAGCTCAATGTCCAACCACAAACAAATAGATTTAGAAATTATGATACATTCTCACAAAGGAACACTATGCAGCACGCAGGAGCAATAACTTTGTAAATTATTACCTAACTTGGGAAGGACTAGAGAGCATTATGTTGAGTAAACTAACTCAGTCCCACAAGGATAAATATTGTATAAAACCGTTATTGTAGAATGAGTATAAGGATCCAGGATGAGTGGGAGAGGCTAGAAGCAGAGGGATGTGGATGTGCAGAGGGAAGGGTGATTAAGCATTGAGTTGTAAAATTTGATAGGTGGGGGGTGAGGGAAACTGAAAGAATTTGTTCAAATTTGTATTCGAATTTTGTAAGTAAACTAGTGGAGAAAAAATAAAGTGCAAAAAACAAAACAAAATAAAACAAGGCTTCATGTCTATTAACAAAAGTGACAAATATATATTTGAGATATGTTTTTAATGCAAAGCCATTTTACTAATATGAAAGCAGTGGAAAAGAACAAGTATAAGAGCTGGAGAAGAGTGCTGAATATACATACCATGGACTGCTAGGAGAACAAACAGGTTTGTCCTAGAGAGTGTGAAGTCAGGCTGCTCCTTGGAGTTAAGGATTCTGAAGCTTCATCTGGCATACTTTGGGCATGTTGCAAGGAGGGACAGGTCCTTGGAGAGGGACATGATGTTTGGGAGAGTGGAAGGACAGTGTGGGAAAGGAAGACCCTTGAGGAGATGGATCTATTCTGTGATTTGGGTGGTAGGATTAAGTTTGTTGTAGACAGCGAGGTTGGCACAGGATAGAGCAGGTTTTAGGGCTCCTGTACATAGGGTCGTTATGAGTTGCAAGTGACTCGATGACACATAACAACAACACAATCAAATTTTAGAATAAAATTATATTGTGACTAAAATTCCTGCTACCCATCTAAGTAAGGATGTATATACAGTTCAAACTTTTTCCTTGGAACCAAGTAAAAACTGACATATTACTTTCCACCGGATTTCATGGAAGGAGGGTGTCCATCGTTTTCCCACAGAGACACTGGTGGATTCCACATGCCAGAGAGGCAGGGCTTAAGGTTAACAATACAACTCCCCACAGAGCAGGTTGCTGTGACACCCTAAACACTTAGTTTTTATTCAGATCTCTCTGTTCTATCAATAACTAAGAGATTACAGTGTAGATGTCTGGCATATTTTTACAGCTTATATTCTAGGAAATTAGTCTAGAAAAACAGAAGATCCAAGGTCTGAGTCTCGAGATCTTAAGGCTGTCTTAACGTTGAATGAAAGAAGATAGACTATTAGAGAAGAAAGGTACAGTCACTGAGTAAAAAAGAGAAGCCAGTGTGGTTTCCCACAAAACCAAACTGCTTTAGTTGTTTTTCTGTGCCCTTGAGTCACCTGCAACTTGTAGTGACTCCAGGCACAGTGACTCTGAAGTTTGCCCAATCCGGAGCCAGTCTCCAGTACACGTAACCTCATTCCCAGTTTGTACGTCAATCCATCCCATCTGGGATCTTCTTCTTCTCGGTGGAGCTGTCCTTCCACCCTTCCAAGAATGATCTCATTTTCCGGCAACATGTCCAAAGTATCTGAGAGAGAGCTTGAAAATCCTTGTGCCCAAAGAACGGCTTGATTTCACTCTTTTCAGGACAAACTTACTTGTTCTCTTGGCAGTCCATAATATGCTCGATACTGTTTTCAGCACTAAGGCATCAATTCATCTTCTGTTTTCCTTATTCATTGTGCATCTCTGTAATGCATAGCAAACAACTGTGAAGACCATGGCCTGAGTACACCTTAGTGTCTAGACTGACATCGTTGCTCTTCAGCATTATGGAGAGATTCCTGACAACAGATTTTCCTAATGCAAAGGTTATTCTTTTGTGATTAATATTTGTCTATATAGTGGTAATGTTGTTGCTCTTATGTGTCGTTAAGTCACCTACAACCATATGGAAAATAGCCCTGAATCCTGCTCTATCCTGAACCAATGGTTTTGTCTCTGACACACATATCTCCATTACCC
>NW_006399862.1:6085752-6089812 GCF_000299155.1 Elephantulus edwardii
CAGCCCTCCATCTAATAACTTATATATGAAGCTTCCATGGCTTCTGTGATTTCAAACACATCAGCTGATGGTAGTTCCTTATGTTGGGATCAGTGTCTCTGAAGTTTAATCTTAATGTTTCCTGGTCAAAGGTGATGCATCCTGTAGAACTGGTGTGTAGATAGGCTGTCGCGGGCTTTTGGCATCTTCGATTACCTGAGAAGATGGGATGGGTCTGCGGGGTCTGATGGCCTTCCTCCGAGGTGCCCAACTTCAGCTAGTCAGATGCCTAGCCCTTCCTCTGACCTTCCTGAAAAAAGTCCTAAAGTATATATTTAAGAGCACAAGGGTTTCAAGGATGCTAGTATGAAAGTAACTGTCTATGTAATATATATGGAATATGTCTCAATAGAAAATCTGATGCTTCAGGATAATAACATGTTTTATGTTTGGACTTCAGTTGTACCTATGGTCCATTTTTCCATGGGAAATGAAAAGGTAGGTGATGTTATGTGTGCATTTTCTTTTAAGAGAAAAAAAACAGATTCTGGTATGTTAGTCCAAATCCTCAGTGTAAAGGATACACATTAGTTTTATAGGCTGGATTTCCCTTGAAATTTTTTTATGTGAGTGTCAATATAGTAGTTATTCACTAACAATATTAATGAATGCTTTATTGTGGATGCAATGACATTTTCCAACAGTGATTTTCATACTAGATTTTCCTACTAGAAGTTGTTTTAAGGCTTACTTTTAACTGAGGGTGTTGATGGGCCTGTATATGTACTACTGTTCACAGCTTCATCACTGAGGAAGATGATGCAGCAACTCTTGAAGACAGACCTAATAAAGGAAGCATTTCATTTTCTTTCTGCATCTATTGTGTATCTCTACCTAAATTAAACACTTAACTTTTTTTTTCCTTCAATCTCTTTGAAGCTACTTGCTAATCTGTTTCCTCAGTTTAAGTGTGATGTGAAACAGAACTGGGGGTTTGTGAACTTTTCTGGGATGAAATGTGCCACATGACTGAAATATTTTGTGATGAATGTACATTCATTTTGCTTTTGATAGCATTCAGTGTTGACTCAAGTTTTTGGAAGTAATTAAAAAAATCTAACTTAGTGAGTTACTGGTATGTGTAGTTTGAACTGCTGTGATCGCTGGAACTTTCTATGCTTTTATGATTTAGAGAGTTGGATTGAAGAATACGGCTTAGAATTTGGCTGACCGTTAGTCCAGTATTGAGCTAAGAAAGAACACCTTGTTACAGCTTGAACACCATTTCTATTATCCATCCGACTCCTTAGAAATCCATAATGTACATAAATAGTGAAACTGACAGCTTCCTAGGAAATGAGGAAACTCCATAAGTGCTGTCACATGGGTACAAGGACTTCTTTGCGTACTTAATTTACGTGCACACCAAAGCCTGTTCTTTATTTTTCAGAATAATTTCTTTATTCATCTTCATTTTCCTCTTTTATAGGTATTATCTATTTATGCACGCTTACCTGTCTCCCACTCCTCCAATTCCCCTTGTAAGCAATTAATTTGTCATACACATGGTTCCTAATCATCCATCCCTTTCATAATGTCCTCCCTTTCACTCATAATGTAATGTTCATTATCTATCCATTCTTTTCACACTCTTCATGTCCTTGTCAAT
Organism: Elephantulus edwardii; assembly: GCF_000299155.1. Classification (NCBI taxonomy): domain Eukaryota; kingdom Metazoa; phylum Chordata; class Mammalia; order Macroscelidea; family Macroscelididae; genus Elephantulus; species Elephantulus edwardii. The sequence goes on from NW_006399862.1 coordinate 6,087,401, forward strand.
CCTATTATCATAGTAATGAATTTTCATAGTATTTGTCCCTTTGTGACTGATATATTTCATTCAGCATAATTTCTTTCCGACTCAGGTTGTATGGTGTTTTAAGAGTTCATTGTTTGTCGATGCCTCATTACATTCCATAGTTTCTCTAACCTTCCAATTATTTACAGACATCTACTTTGCTTCTATCTCTTTGTTATTGTGAATAATGCTGCCATAAACTTGAGTGTGCATATATCTATTCGTGTTGCAGCTCTGATTGCTTTGGGCTATATTACTGTTCGTTGGATAGCTAGATCAAATGATATTTCTATTTCTAAATTTCTAAAGGAGTACCAGACTGACCTCCATAATGACTTCAGCATTTTCCATTCCCTGTAGTAGTGTATGTGCATTCTGATCTCTCCACATCCCTGCTAGCATTTCTTATTTGCTGCCCTGTTGAACGTTGTTATTGTTGTTAGGGTGAGATGATATCTCATTGTCATTTTGACATGCATCTCTCTAATAACTAGCAATTTTGAATATTGTTCATATATTTGCTGACTATCTGATGTCCTACTTTGTCAAAGCGTCTACATATCTCTACTGCCAAATCTGTGATTAGGTTGTTTGTCTTTTTCTTGTTGAAGTGTGGAGTATTTTATAAATTTTAGTTACAATTCCTTTATTAAATATATCATTGCAAATATGTTTTTTCTGTCTGTGGCCTTCTGTTTTTGTCTTGTTGGTGACGTTTCTTGATATACAGAGAAATTTGATCTTTAGATGATTCTACTCATCTGTCTTATGTTATCCTAGTTGTAGGGTTTTAGTTATGCTTGAAAGTATATTCCTGTCATATATTAAGGCTTTTTTCATAACTATTAAATCTGTATTCTCAGCAAATTATTCAAGAAGGTGGACTCTATTAAGGAGAATATGGCAACAATATTGGAGGAGGACTCATCAATAACCTTCATTGTGCATATGACACAACCTTGCTTCCACAAAGTGAAGAGGACTTGAAGTAATTGCAGAAGATCAAAGACTACAGACTTCAATATGGATTGCATCTCAAGGTCAAGAAAACAAATATTCTCACCATTAGACAAATCAGCAATATCAAGATAGATGAAGAAAAGATTGACACTGTCAATGACTTCATGTTATGTGGATCCACAATAAATATACCATTGGTACAACAGTCAGGAAATCAGGAGACACATTGCACTGGGAAAGTCTGCAGTGAGGGACCTCTCGAAATTATCGAAGAGCAATGATGTTAGTTTTAGGACTAAGATACATCTTATTCAGGCCATGGTCTTTTCAGTTCTTTGCTATGCATCTGAGAGCTAGACAATGAATGAGAATAACAGAAGAGAAATTGATGCTTTTGCACTGTGGTGTTGGGGTAGAGTGCTGAATATTCCATGGACAGCCAATAGTACAAACAGATATACCTTGGAGAAGGTGCAGCCAGAGTTGTGCTTGGAGGTAAAGAGGATAAAACTTTACCTCACAGGTTTTTTTCGCATGCTGCTTGGAGACACTATTCATTGCAGAGTGACATCATGCTTGGGAAGATGGATGGAGAGTGAAAGAGTGAAAGACTTTGCGCCAGGTGGGCTGATACAATAACTGCAGCAATGGACTTAAGAGTGTCAAAGAATGTGAGGATGGCATAACATAGGACAGGGTTCAGATCTGTTGTTCATAAGTTTGTTCATACTTGACGGCACCTAACAACAACAAGTTTGCTTCTGTTTTTCTCCAGTGAACTTTGGTTTGGGGTTTATTCCTAGGTCTCTGATCCACCTTGAGTTGTTTTTTGTGTATGGTGTGAGGTGTGGATCTTACTTACATTTTCTGTGGACAGTTGTCCAATTTTTAACAGCACAATTTTTTAAAGTGACTGCTGATTCACTTTTTAATTAATTTTGTCTCCTTGTTAAAGATCAGTTGACCATAGTAAGATGGGTTGATTTCTGGGCTTTCATTCTATTCCATTGATATATTTGTTGCTGTACCAGTACCATACTGTCTTAACTGGTATATCTTGTAAGTTTTAAGGTCAAAGCGAATGAAATTTTCTAATTTTTGTTGTTGGGGTGTTTTGTGTTTTTTTTTTTTTTTCCTTTTTCAGTAGTATTTTTCTTATTTGGTGTCTCTTTCCATTCCAGATAAAATTGGAAATTGTATTTTCCAACTCATTGAAGAATGGTGTCAATATCCATGTTGGAATTGCATTGAATCTGTAGATTGCTCGTGGTAGAGTTGTCCTTTTCATGATATCACACCTTCCTATCTATTGCATGCTACATTCTTCCATTTATCTAGGGGGTTTTTATTTCTTGTAGTAGCACTTTGAAATTTGCATTATATAGGTCTTTTGTGTCTCTAGTTTGATTTTTTCAGTATTGTTTTTAATATATA
>NW_006399862.1:6089912-6091036 GCF_000299155.1 Elephantulus edwardii
GGCATCAATTCATCTTCTGTTTTCCTTATTCATTGTGCATCTCTGTAATGCATAGCAAACAACTGTGAAGACCATGGCCTGAGTACACCTTAGTGTCTAGACTGACATCGTTGCTCTTCAGCATTATGGAGAGATTCCTGACAACAGATTTTCCTAATGCAAAGGTTATTCTTTTGTGATTAATATTTGTCTATATAGTGGTAATGTTGTTGCTCTTATGTGTCGTTAAGTCACCTACAACCATATGGAAAATAGCCCTGAATCCTGCTCTATCCTGAACCAATGGTTTTGTCTCTGACACACATATCTCCATTACCCAAGTCACTGAGTCAATCCATCTCATCGAGAGTCTTCCTCACTTGTGCTGTCCCTCCACCCTCCCAAGCATAATATCCCTTTCCAAGGACTTGTGCCTCCTTAAAACATGCTCAAATTATGTCAGAGAAAGTTTCAGCATCCCTGCCTCCAAGGAGCAAACTGATTTTACCCTCTCCAGAATGATCTTGTTTGTTCTAGCAGTCCATAGTATGTATATTCAATATACTTCTCCAGCACCACAGCTCAAAGGCATCAATTCCCCTTCTATCATTCCTAGTCATTGCCCAGCTTTCTAGTGCATACCATGGAATCAAAAAGACTAAGGCCTGGATTAGGTGCACCTTAGTCTCCAGATTGACATCTTTGCTTTTCAGTCCTCTGGACATGTCCTTGAAAACTGACTTTCCCAACACTATTCCTCTTTCGGTTTCCTGGCTGCTGGTACCAAAGTGTTGATTGTGGAGTCAAGAAAACAAAAGCTGTTAACATTGACCATAGCAATCATTAAAATTCATTTATTTAGCATTTAATCTGTGAACTAACTTAGTGAAGGAAGAAGCTTGTAGTGATAAGGCAACATCACAGTTAAAAATAGGTTATGTTGTTGGTGTTGTCAGGTGCTCTCTAGACAACTGACATCAGCTCATTAACAATGATTTGAACCAACTCAGGGTTGATACTGGTGTGTTTTCAGAGACAATAAACCACAGAAGAGGAGAGGCTCATCTTTCTCCTGGGAAACAGCGTCAATTTTTTTTTTAATCATGAATTCTTATATGGGCTTTTGGTATAGAAAACTAGTAAAA
>NW_006399862.1:6097934-6104095 GCF_000299155.1 Elephantulus edwardii
GCAGAGCATCTGGTGGATTCGAAACGTGTGCCTCTGGGATTGTAGTTGCAGCTCCTTGCCACTAGGCCACCAGAGCTCGCCCTGATTTGTTCAGTATTTAATCTTGTAGTTAGCTCTTGTAATTTGTTAATTTTATTTTCTTTCCTCTGGTCTCTTTGCTACTGCAGGTAAATCCAAATGATTTTTGTATGCTGCTATTGTATCATGCTTCCTTGCTGAATTGGAAGGCCGTTGAGTTGGCAATGGGATACAGCAACCACACAAAAAACAGGTCTGTGCCTTGCCCTATCCTGTTCCATCCTCACACTCTCTGATATGATTAAGCAATTAACCATTGAAAACTTTATAGTGAACAGTAGAATACTTGAAGCCCTGTGGTTCTGTGGTTAAAGTACTCATCGTTAAACAAAAGGTCAACAGTTCAGACCAGCCACTCTGAATGAAAGAGATATGGTAATCTGCTTTTGGAAAAACTCTATGGAGACTCTATGGAGCAGTTCTACTCCGTTATGTAGGGTTTCCATATGTCAGAACTAAACTGGTGACAATGGCTTTTACAATGCTGGAAGATGAATTTCCAATGTTCAAAGGAATTATATAATGGATGTAACAATGATCTGAAATATACAAATGATCTTGAAGATAGACCAATATATGCATGATCTGTTATACATACGTTCTCCACATGTAGGCACGGCCTTTGTTAACATAGCACATTGTCAGGAAGAAAGATGCAACTGTTAAGTAAGTATTTATTCTTCATTCTCTCACAATAAGTTTGTAAAGTTTTCTTGTTTACTACTCTGTAAGTGCTTTAGGAAAGAAATTATAAAATACCATTTATTTTATTTTTAGCTTATCTATAAGCACATACAGTAAGAAATATCACCCAAATCAGAGAGTACATACTTGGCTCACAATGAAAAGAATTCATTAAACTCATACTGGGTCTTCTCGCTTCCTAAGGATTTTACATGTAAATATCTCTCCCACATGTTTTTCTCTTTAAGGAAAAAGAAGATAAGACAAAGGCATTTCAATCATATAATTTTCCCATTTATTCTGCAGTGAAGTATTTATTTCCTAAAAATTCCTAGACTGTCTAGTTACAGTCCCTACTTACTTTTTCTACTAAAATTTCTTAATTAAATGTAGCCTCATTTTCACACTAGTATGTGTACAGAATGGCAACTGTGCTCACTGGGACGTTTCTGCTCATAAACATAAATTAAGTAGCGTGATATGTTTACGCTTTTATTGACCTATCATTGACATGTACTCATTGAGCTTATTTAAAACACAAGAACTGGCAAGTATAGAATCATATATAGCCTTGAATTGTTACTATAATCAAGACAAGGAGTATGTCCATCCTATCTAAAAGTATGCTCATACTCCTTTATTACAGGTTTAGAAGAGATTATGGCAGCAGGAATACCATTGCTAATGTCAGATGGATCATGGCTGAAAGTAGAGATTACGAGAGGAATGTTTGTGTTTTATTGACTGCAAAAAAAAAATAAAATATAAAATAAAATTACTGTGGGGATCCTAACAAGTCTTGGCTAACATTGTGGACATTTGTCTCATTAAGACAAATGAGATAACCTGTGAGTTCCTTTGATACTGAAAGCTGTGCCACTGGTGTTTCAAATGCCTGAAGTGGACAGGTTTGGTAGAGCTCCCAGAATAAAAGAGACTAGGAAACAGGATTGCCAATCCAATTCTTAAATAGCAGGCCTGTGGAATCCCCATGAACAGTAAAGAAATGTGGATTGCTATAGTAGAACTGGTAGAGCCCAGCCTGAAAGTCAGTCAAAATGAGGAAAAATAATGGCAAATATAATTTAATAGTTGGAACATAGAATGTACATAGCTTGAATATTCACAAACTTGACATTATGAAAAAGGAAATTGAATACGTGAACATCAACATATTAGGGATTAGTGAGTTGAGATGGACCCTGTTTGGCCACTTTGAATCAGATAATCATATCGTATACTATACTGGGAGTGAAATACAGAATAAGAATGGTGTTGCATTTATAGACAAAAAGTCAATTTCAAGTTCTATCCAGAAATATAAAGGGAGAGTGATAGGATATAATTCATATACATACAAGGAAGACCCCTTAATACTACTATTATTCAAATAAGCATGTGTACATATAGAGCCAAATAAGAAGAAATTGAACATTTTTACCAAACCTTGAAGTCCAAAACTGACCAAATATGAAATCAAGATGTGTTAATTATAACTGGTGATTGGGAGGTGAAATTTGGAAAACAGTGAAGAAGACATAGTAGTTGGAAAATACGGGATTGGTGATAGAAATGAAGCTTGAATTAGAATGAACAGATTGTCAAGGATATATTCACTGCAGACACAAATGATAGCTTTACACATGAATCTCACTTGATGTGCTCCATATAATCAGATTAACTATATCTGTGGAAGGAACCATCGAAGAAGTTCAATTTTGGCTGTCAAAATTAGTTCAGGGGCAGTTTGTGGGTTGAATCATCAATTATTGATGTGTAAATTCAAATTGAGGTGAAAGAAAATTAAAATGAAGGTGTTAGAACCAAAATATGATCTTGAATCTGTCCCATCTGAATTTCAAAATCATCTAAAGGATATGTTTGAAGCATTAAACACCAATGACCAAAAACCAGAAGAGTTGTGGGATGATATCAATGATATTATCCATGAAGAAAGCTAAAGGACTACAATGACAGGGGAGAAAAGAAGAGTTGAAATGGATGTCAGAAGAGACTCTGAAAATTGAATTAGAGCTTCAGAAGCCAAAATAAAGAAAAAGTACACTTAAGTAAAAAGAGGTGAACAAATTTCAAAGGACAGTTTGAGAAGGCAAAGCAAGGTATTATAGTGGGATGTAAAGAGAGATGGAATTAGAGAATAAAAAGGGAAGAATTCTGCATTTCTCAAACTGAGGGCATTAAAAACATATTTAAGCCTCAAGCCCTCATATTGAAAGATGCTATGGGCAATATATTGAATTACCCAAAAAGTATCAAAATAAGATGGAAGTATCATAATGGTAACAGTGGCAAAGTTTAAAAGACCACAAGAAATAAATGTTGGAGAGGATGTGGTGAAAAAGGAACTCTTATACATTGCTGGTGAAATTGTACAATGGTAGAAACATTCTGGAAGGGAGTTTGGCAGTTCCTCAAAAAGCTGAAGATAGAATTTCCATATGACTCAGCTATTCCACTACTTGGAATATACCTCAAGAAAATGAGAACTGAGGCACAGAGACTTGTACACCAGTGTTCATAGCAGAATTATTCACCATTGTAAGAACATGGAAATAGCCCAGATGTCCAACCACAAACAAATGGATTGAGAAATTATAGTACATTCACACAATGGAATACTACGCAGCACGCATGAGCAATACTTTTGTAAATTATTACCTAATTTGGGAGGGACTGGAGAGGATTATGCTGAGTGACCTCAGTCTCACAAGGACAAATAGTATATGAAACCATCATTGTAGAATGAGTAAAAGGATCCAAGTGTGCTCGACGGGTGGAAGCAAAGGGATGAGGATGTGTGTGTGGGGAGGATGAATCACGGGGTTGTATAATTTGATGGGTGGAGGAGTGAAGGAAATTGGGAGAATCTGTTCTGGAAAACAATGTTTTTTAATTTTGTCAGCAAACTAGTATAGTTTAAAAAAATGATGAAAGGAATACACAGAATTACTACTGAAAGAATTTGACTGACATTGAAAAATTTCAGGAAGTACCATATGAGTAAGAGCCAATGGTAATGAAGGAGAAAGTGGAAGTTGCATTGAAGGCATTGGCTAAACAATAAGGCCCTAGGAATTGATGGGATACCACCTCACTTGTTTCTGTTAACATAGCCAGCCCTGGATGCCTTCACCAGTCTGTAGTAGGAAATTTGGAGGACAGATGTCTGGCCACAGGATTGGAAGAAGTTCATATTTGTTCCCCATTTCCAAGAAAGGTGATCCAATAGAACGTGGAAACTATCAAATATCATTAATATAACATTCAATCAAAACACTGCTGAAGACCACTAAACAATGGTTAGGACAGTACATAAATAGGAAACTGCCAGAAGTTTAAGCAGAATTTGTAAGAGGCTCTAGGGATATGTCAGATAGATCCTAACTGAAAGTAAAGAACAGCAGAAGAATGTCTATTTAGGCTTTATCAACTATGTAAAGATGTTTGTCCTTTGTGTGGATCAGAACAAGTTCTGGTTAACACTGAAAAGACTGAGCATCCCAAAGCACTCAATTGGGCTCATGAAAAACCTAAACCTAGACCTGTTGTGCAAACAGAGCAAGGGAACATTGTTGTTGTTGTTGTTGTTACATGCCATAGAGTAATAGAGGAGCCATAGTGATCCTATGAATGAAGAAGGGAGTGCATAAACAGTTGTATTCTCTCTCCATACCTATTCAAACTGTATGCTGAGCAAATAATTCAGGAAGCTGGATTCTATGGGGGGGGGAATATGGGCACCAGGATCAGAGGGAGATTTATCAATAACCTGTGTTATGCAGATGGCAAAACGTTGCTTGTTGAAAGTGAGGAAGACTTGACACACATGTTTCTGAAAATTAAAGAATATACCCTTCAATATGAATTGCACTTTAGTATCAAGGAAACAAAGCTTTTTACCACTGGACTGATAGGCAACATTATGATTGATGGAGAAAATATTGAAAGTATCAACAACTTTATCTTACTTGAATCCACAATTAACATCCTTGGTAGCAGCAGTCAGGAAATCAGGAGATATATTGGGCTGGGAAAATCTATAGCTAGGGATCTATCCAAACTATTGAGGAGTAATGATGTCAGTTTGAGGACTAATGTGCATCTGATTCAGACCATGGTCTTTCAAATCACTTGCTATGCATCTGCGAACTAGACAATGAAAAAGGTTGACAGAAAAACAATTGATGCCTTTGAGCTGTGGTGCTGGAGAAGCGCACTTAAGATCTCACGGATCGCCAAAAGAAAAAAGAACTATGTCCTGGAGAAGATGCAGCCGGAGTGCCGTTTGGAGGCAAAGATGGTGAAACTTTGCCTCACATACTTTGGGCATGTTGTGAGAAGGGGCTCTTCCTTGGAGAGGTACATGATGCTCAGAAAGGTAGAAGGGTCGCCAAAGGAGAGGAAGACCCTTGACAAAGTGGACTGATATGGGGACTGCTATAATGGGCTCTAATGATTCAGCAGGTGTGACTGATTAGTGAAGAGCAATGGTGTCTGTTTGAAGAGGTGCTTGATTCAGGTCATGATCTTTCCAATAATTTGCTATGTATATCAGAGTTAAATAATAAATATGACAGCATACTGATACCTTTAACTCTGTTGGAGAGGTGAACGGAATATTGCATGAATTGCCAAAAGAATAAACAGATGTATCTTCGAGAAACTAGAGTCAGAATTCTTCATGGAGGTAAGGGTGGTAAAACTTCATCTTGCATGTTTTGGGTGCATTGCTAGAATAGGGTATTCTTTGGAAAAGGACAGCATGCTTAGAAAGGTGGAGAGTCAACAAAAGAGAGGAAGATCATCAAGGAGATAGACTGACAGTAATTGCAGCAATGGGCTCAAGTATGTCAGTGAATAGTGACAAAGGTTCAAATCTATTTTTCGTAGGTTTGCTATGAATTGTACTTGACTCAATAGGACTTAACAATTACTATAAACTCACTTTCCTTCAACTTACTTAGCTTATCACTCCAGGTGCTGTTGTCAGTTTGACCCCATACAGACATTTTTTAAAATAACACAATCCTCAGGGAAGATACTGTTCTTTCAAAGTTTATACAGAAAATTGTTTCTGTTTAGTAATTTTAATTCATGTCATTCATTCATATTGGATATATTTTTAATTATGTGCCAACATTTGAATTTTTCCTATTGGGAACTCTGGTGGCCTGATGGTAAGAAGCTACACTATAATCCCAAAGGTAGGGTAGGTGGTTTGAATACTCCAGCTTCTCTGCACTAGAATAGACAATTTCCTTCCTCGCAATTCCAGCCTCTGAAAATCTACTGGAGGTCAGCTATGGGTTAGCTCTGACTTGACAACATACAACAATAACAACATAAATACTATGAATCTTGAGATTCATCAGTTCAAT
>NW_006399862.1:6104195-6104981 GCF_000299155.1 Elephantulus edwardii
TATATATATTATACTTGTTCCATTTCCAGAAATTATTCTTCTTTAAAGAACAGAGTGTTTAACAGTTATGTGGTTTCTTTTATTAGCTAACTGGTTATTTAACTGAAAGGCATTTTCTGGAAGTCATTTGATTTCCAGATTAAGATGGTGTCTGAGAGAATACGCCTAGATGGTTCATGAAATATTATCATTTCCACATTTGTTAATTAGGTTGCTTGTCTTTCTGTTGCAGGACTGTTGACATTTCCTAAATCTTAATCTGTATCTTAAAATTTTATCAGATTTGTTATTTCCAATTTCTTTTTAATGTGAATAGTTACTCACTTTTTAGGAGGTCATAGGAGCTCTTGTGGTTTAGTGGTAAGTAGTTGTGCTGCCAAACCAAAGGCCAGCGCTTCAAGTCCACTGGCTGCTCTACAGGAGAAAAGTGCACAATCTTCTCCTGAGTGATTTACTGCCCCTGCAAACCTGCTATAGGCAGTTTTGACTCAACCTTACCTAATGGGTAGAATTGCTCTGCTGACTCAGAGGCAAACAGTTCAATTCCATCCGTAGCTCCTTGGAAGGATGGGAATCTCCACCAGGAGCTTTAGTTTTTGAACTTCCTAGAGGATGAGTTAGAAGTTGAGTCTGACTCAAGGGTGTTGACTTGAGTTGCTCACTATCTGTGAACTTCAGTGCATTAAATAACTGGTGTTGTTGTTGTTGTTATGTGCCGTCGAGTCGCCTGCGACTCATAGCGACCCTATGTACAACAGCCCTAAACTCCGCTCTGTCCTGTGCCAA
>NW_006399862.1:6106156-6140055 GCF_000299155.1 Elephantulus edwardii
TGTCCCTCCACCCTCCCAAACATGATGTCCTTCTCCAAGGACCGGTCTCTCCTCACAACATGTCCAAAGTATGTTAGACGGAGCCTCAGAATCCTAGCCTCCAAGGATCCACCCGGAAAGTCTGCTGTTAGGGACCTCTCCAAAGTACTGAAGAGCAATGGTGTCTCTCTGGAGACTAAGGTACGTTTTATACAGGCCATGGTCTTTGCAATCACTTGTTATAGTTGGACAATGACCAAAGAGGATAGAAGGAGAATTGATGATGCCTTTGAGCCCTGGTACTGGAGAAGAGTATTGAGAATACCATGGACTGCTAAGAGAACAAACAGATTCGTCCTGGAAAGCACAACATAAAAAATACAAAGATTCTCACCACTGGGCCTATTGGCAGCACTATGATGGATTGAGAAGAGATTGAGGTTGACAGTTACAGCTTACTCTCCTCCACAATCAACAGACTTGGCACCAGCAGTCAGAAAATCAGAAGACAAATTGCATTAGGTAAATATGCTGTCAGGGACCTTTCCAGAGTACTGGGAAGCAATGATGCCAGTCTAGAGACTAAGGTGTACCTACAGCACAGAGCAGACTTTAGGGCTGTTATACACAGAGTCGCTATGACTCACAAGCGACTCAATGGCACATAACAACAACAACAACTCAAGTCAGGCCATGGTCTGCACAATTGACATGTGTATCAGCGAGCTGGATAATTACTAGGGATGATAGAAGAAGAATTGATACCTTTGAATTGTGGTGCTGGAGAGGAGTATTGAATATACCATGGACTGCTAGAAGAATAAACAGGATTGTCTTGGATAGGGTGAAATCAGGCTGTTCCTTGGAGGTAAGGATTTTGAAGCTTTGTCTGACATGTTTTGAGCATGTTGCAAGGAGGGACCAGTCCTTGGAAAGGGACATCATGATTGAAAGGATAGAGAAACAGTGCAAGAGAGGAAGACCCTAGATGAGATGGGTTGACTCGGTGACTGGGATAATAGAGGTTAAGTGTATCATAGTCAATGTGGTAGTCTCAAGATAGAGCAGGGTTCAGAGTTGTATATAGGGTCATGACGAGTCACAAGTTACGCGACTACAAATAAAAACAACTTATGAGATAAAATCCAAAACAAAAATGTTCCTGTAATACTGAAGTTTCAAATTCAATAAATATTTAACTACTTAAGGGTGGAGTTCTTTTTAAATTTTTAATATTAGTGATGTTATCTTCACTTTTTTGTTTTAATATCAAAGTTTCAGTATTGTTACATGTAAAGATAAATAAAAAAAATAAAGATACTTAAATTACTATTCTGATTCAACAATCTGTAGATGGGACCTTTCTAAATTATTGAGTAGTAGTGATGACCTTATGAAGACTATTGTGCATCTGATTCAGACTGTAGTCTTTCTCATTACTTGCTATGCATCTGAAAGCTGGACAATAAATGTGGATGAGAGGAAAAGAATGGATGCCTTTGAGCTGTGATGTTGGAGAAGAGCACTGAACATCCCATGAATGGCCATGAGAAAAAACAGCTATTTCTTGGGGACAGTACAGACAGATAGCTGTTTGGATGTGAGAAAGATGAGGCTTCACCACACATACTTTGGGCATGTTGCTGGAGGTGCTATTCCTTGGAGAAGGATATGATGCTGGGAAGGGTGGAGGGTCAGTGAAGGAAAAAAAGACCTTCAATCAGGTGGATTGGCATGGTGACTGCTGCAGTGGCCTCTTATGTGTCAGGAAGTGTGAGGAAGGTGCAGAACAGAACAGGGTACAGATCTTTTGTTCATTGGGTTGCTCTATGAGTCATACTCAACTTGACAGCACCTACCAACAACGACAAGAAGTTACCCTATACCATCCTTCTTTTTTCTTTGTAAACTTCAAACACTTGTTCATTTCTTATCTTTGAATTTCTCAGTATTTTGTGTGAAAATATACTGTGATTGAAATTTGTTTTTTATGCTCCACACATTAGATTTTATCTTTTCACTGTGTTTCTTAATTTCTATTTTATACCCTGAAACTCTATGATTCTTTCTTTGCCTTGAACTGTCTTTTCAATTCCTTCTAAACTCATGTTGTCAAAGGATGTTTCTGTTTTCTGCAAATACAAGAGCATTTTCATTTAGTGCCAACTTTTATTAAGATGTTGTTGTTGATTGCCATTGAGTTGAGCACAACTCACAGTGATCTATGAACAAAAGACCTGAAGCCTTTCTGTATCATCATTTCTTCAAGTTCATAGTTTCCAGAGGCATGTGGTTTAGAAGTGGATTGCACTCCTGCTTCCAAACCTGTTCTAAAACTTGGAGCTCTACCAAACACTGTCCTTCATGGGGAACCATTATGGAATATGACACCCCAATGATACAAGGTTCAGCATCACAGCAAACCCAGATTACCTCATCACAGAAAATTTATAGAAGAATGCTTGCTGTACGACTTAGAAGAATATTCTTCCAAAATATAATAATATGAGGCCTGGGGACCTTCAGGAGGTCTTGTTCACACTAAACAAGAGGCTTAAATCAAAGAAAACAACCCAACATTCCACATGACAGACAACACAGAGTAAGAGTGCTCCTCTTACAAAGTCCTGCTGTGTTACCCAGTTCTAAATTGGAGATGAGAGGCTAGAATATTAAAATCTATTTTACCATAAGAGATAATCAAGACTTTGTCTTCCTCATAGCAATAATGGGACTACATTCTTATCATAATTCCATTTTCTTGTTTAAAATTATATTTCTTTTTGGTTTTGTAATTGTTATTTTAATGAAAGGTTACAGAAAAGTTGGCTTTTCATTTATCCATTGTTGCATATTTTCTTCCCTATCCCACTCAAGTTAACTTTTTAAAAAATATTCAATAATTGTTGCACAATTTCCTCCCCCTTAACCACTCCTCCCCCCATCCACTTTGATATGTCCCTCTTATTCTGGGATGTTGACATGTAAATAATTGTTGTTGTTGTTGTTATGTGCCACCGAGTCGCTTGTGACTCATAGCGACCCTATATAAAAGAGCTCTAAATGCATTTCTATCCTCTGCCAACCTAGCCATCTCAAATGCACTTATTCCTACCACTCCAGTCACAGAATCGATCCATCTCACCAAAGGTCTTCCTCTTCTTCACTTCCCCTCCACTCTGCCAAACATAATGTCCCTTTCCAAGGACCAGTCCCTCCTTGCAACATGCCCAAAATATGTCAGACGAAGCTTCAGAATCCTTGAATCCAGGGAACACTCTGGTTTCACCCTCTCCAGGACAAACCTGTTTGTTCTTCTAGCAGTCCATGGTATATTCAACACTCTTCTCCAGCACCACAGCTCAAAGGCATCAATCCTCTTTCTATCAGCCCTATTCACTGTCCAACTCTCTGATGCATAGCACATAACTGTCATATATTCCTTTTAAAAAGTTCTCTCTTTGATTTGTTCCAGTGTAGTGTTCATTACCTATCCCCTCTTTTCATGGTTTCCCCTTACCCCCCACGTCAGTCCTATTTTAAAGCAGTGATGGTATGCAGTATTTGTCCTTTTGTGACCAAGATATTTCACTCAACATAATATCCTCCAGGATCACCTATATTGTGTAATGTTTTGCAAGTTCCTTGGTTTTGAGTGCTGTCTAATATTCCATTATGTGAATATACCATAGTTTTTAATCCTTTTATTTGTCAATGGGAACTTAAGTTTTTCAAAATGCTCAAAAGAAACACAAAACAAAGGAACCCTTAAAAGTCCTTGCCATGAGACAGATTTCACTCACTTATTCAAACTTGATACCCCAGGGAGGTTTTCAGGGTTGTAACCATGTAGGAAGGAGGAAACCCATCTTTCCTCTGTAAAGTGGCTGGTAGATGCTAACTTGCTGGTTTGGTGTGGCAATTACAGTGTCACTCCTTACCACCAGGCTACCAGATGAATCTTCACACCTAGGTTTATGGCTTTTCTTTTAGCCAAAGAATTGTAGTTCATATTTTACTTCCACTTAGTTAAGTATTTTTTCAATAAATTTGATGAAATCAAAACTTACTGATAAGTTCTTTCTTCTTACTGGCTCACTCTTGTTTTAACCATTGGTCGGACAGACAAAATCAGTTATTCCTATTTTTTTGCTTTCTCTGATTTTTCTCCTCTGTTTTGTTTCTATAGTTCGAGTGAAACTTTAGAAAGTTAATTAGTTTTCCATTTAATTTTTTGTCCACATCTAATGTTATAACATTAGTTGTTGCTCCCTGAATTTAAAAACACTCTTCTAGCTTTTTCTCTGAATTTCCTATTCCTGGTTGGACATATTCCCTGCTTCTTCCTGCTTTCTGAGTTTTAATTTATGTCGATGTTGCCTTTTTGGTCTCCCAAGGGTGATTATACTGAGCAATACATTCCTCCTGAGTGTTGTTGTTCACTTTATAGACCTTAGAGTTCTCTTTCTTTTACCTGATGACTATTTCATGTCAATACAAATATGTTACACATCATTTCTGTTTTTAAATGAACCATTCACAAAGGTACCAAAAATATAAGTACTTAAAAATTTGCTTTCTAAGTCATCAATAGAAAGGAAAGGATGAATATTTTGGAATACTGAATGGCATGTCCAGAAGAATGCTCTTCATCTCTTGGAAAAAACTTGATCAGGCTTGAGGTGAATATTATTATTATTTGCAAGTGCAGAGCAATCTGAAAATGTCATTATGGGAAGAATGGAACCCCATGGTAACTGTAAGGAAGGTAAAGTCTTCATTATCTCTATCACCTTGAAGTTAGTCAGTCCACTGTCTGCTCTTCCCTAACACCAACAAGGAATTGTAAATGTGATTTAAAATTCTTTTATTGGATGTCTGACAGAACAGTTCCCACTGAGAAAGCAGCTCAGTAAAAGAGAAGGTAGTTTATGATGTTTTAAGTTTATATTCATGAAAAGAACAATTACAAGGAAGATGGTTGAATTATTTTTCAAAATTGTGAACAAACTTGAAATCTGTGCTACCGTTAACTGAAAACACAGTGAACATTTTGTGGTGAATGACTTTGATCTATTAGTTAAGAAGTTCGCATGACAATGAAATTCTTATGTTTTTTCCTCCCCATTTTTGAGTTAATACATGCTGATAATCTCCCAGAGAAGCTACTCTTGGGACATTTTCAAAATATAGTACTATACCTAGAATAAGCATTCCTGATCTAGCTTGCTTATTTAAGTTATATTTTGGAAGCCTTTGCAATTCAACCATTCTAAGTTATGACCGAATTTTACCCCTGCTGGGAAGCTCCGTATCACTAACAATCTCACATTTTCTTTTTTATTTTAAAAGTTAAGATTAATTCAAGATATTCTCTATTTATGGTCCATATATACCATATCCAGTCAAACCCAGAGGAAATCAAAGTTCAACAACACTGAAATAACTTTACTGATTCATAAAATAACTTGTCACAAGACCAGGAACATAGGTGATTTTAATTAACAAAATCAAAAGTATGAAAAGAAATCAGCATGAAAGCAACAAATAAAATATCCTAGCACTGAACATAGATTTTTGCATTAGGACTGTCAGTTTTTGATGTTGCATATTTTATTTTTAAGGGCTTTTTAATAAGAAACAAATCCATTACCACTGCCTCAAGTCTGACTCAAGGTGACCATATAGGACAGAGTAGAACGGGCAGGATTCCAAAGG
The DNA here is from genome assembly GCF_000299155.1 of Elephantulus edwardii. Classification (NCBI taxonomy): domain Eukaryota; kingdom Metazoa; phylum Chordata; class Mammalia; order Macroscelidea; family Macroscelididae; genus Elephantulus; species Elephantulus edwardii. The sequence goes on from NW_006399862.1 coordinate 6,111,854, forward strand.
TAAAATCTTTAATGAAAGTTGAATGCAAAATATTTTTCCCTTGGAGAAACAAGAGAACTTAATGCCCTTTTGCTTAACAACTGAGCTCCACAACCACTTTGCCATCAGTGCACCCCAATAGTAGGAAATCAGCTATATTAGTCAATAGTTCTACTTAGTTTGGACAAAAACATTATTTTAACTGTTTCTGAATTCTTTTCAGTCTCTCCTTCTAATTTGATTTAATGTGAAATTCAGTGATATAGCAAGTTATGGGTATAACAGGAGAACTTTGTAAAGAGATGATATTTAATCTGACTTAACAACTGCTTTAAATATGGCAAAGAAGTTATAACAACAGAAATGTAGCAATGCTTGTGAGGACAGAGCAGGTCCAAGCAGTACTCTGTTCTATTGTTCACAGAGTCATTATGAATGAACGTTTGATAAAACCTAATAACAACAATAGTCACACTAAAGTGAGCCCTTTCAAACATCTCTATTAAGTGGAGTGCATGATAAATGAATACTCTCCACTCCAACTCATTAGAATTTAAATGCCTCATTGCTTTGTGTTCACTGGAAACCGTAAAATCGCAGCAACATTGTCTTTCACTGTTCATAGTACTTTTACTCTGTGTGGAACATTTTACTATTTAACAAATTTAAAGCAAACCCTAATCATATTCCTTCTTCTCTGGAATTCAGTTCTGAGGCTTGCAGACAATTTTGCCATTGTTGTTGTTAGTTACCATTAAGTTTGTTCCAATTACTGAGGGTCTTTGATAAATAGGACAAAACGGTATCCACTTTTGATCTATTTTCATGATCATTGGTGTGTTTGAGCCCATGGTTGTATAGTTGCGTGTTTAGTCCAATACTCAAAGCTTGGTACGGGAAGTTTAATATCTTTTCACTCAGCAGAGCAGCTGCTTACCTTGGTCATTTCCTCCCTCTTCTGTGTTCTGAAATGTGTCTTCAATGTAGAAAATTCAGAACAATTTCTTCATTCTTAAATTTTATATAAAATGTTTTGGTTTTCACATATATATATTTTAATTGTCACGAGCCTACTTTTGATTTTTTATTGATTTACATAAAATCATTCATATTCATTGCATTTCATTTCTGTCTGTTGTGCATGATATAATTATTCATAAACATTGTATTTTATTTAACTAATTAATATTGATCTATTCCTTTGGTCACCCCATGTCTTTAAGTCCCCATTTCAACTTTCCTCTTCCATCACTCACACGTGTCCTCTAACCTCTGCTATTCTAATGATTTCCCTCTCATTTTTCCATTTCCCTTCTCCCTTTCCCTTCCAGTTTTGAACATTTACACTTACTTGATTGTCCTCTTGTTTTTGTAATAGTCGTCTTATGCAGCATTTGTGTTTTTGTCCCTGGTGGTATCACTCAGCACAATTCTCTCTAGACTCTCCCATGCTCTAGCCTATTTTAGAAGTATTTCATTCATCGTAGTGCTGCTTTTTTATTAATCTTAAAACAGTATCCTGTTGATTTAGTAAGCTAAAGTACCTTATCTGGAATCAGTTTGGGTTTACTCTAGGGTTTTCTAAAGAGCCCTGTAGTTGTTCAATTAGATCTTTATTCCTTAAGTAGTTATTTACCTGCTTATTATGGTCCTTTGGTGTTATATGTACATTTTAATTATGAATAAATATTTGATTGGTTTATGATGGAGATCTGCCGTCAAAAAGGGTCACCATTCCTCCCCAACTGAATACCACCTTCCATTCTTTGCCTATAGACACACAGACTATAGGCAGTGGATGGATTTATAATAAGGAATTAATATGATTAGGGTCAAATAAGTACTAATATTACATGTAACACAATTAACTCTTATTTAATATAATATATTTAATACTCTTCTCCAGTGTCACAGCTCAAAGACATCAATTCTCATATCACCTCTAGTCATTGTCCGGGTCTCTGATGCACAGCAAGCAATTGTGAAGACTGAGGATGGATCAGGCACACCTTAGTTTCCAGATTGACATTGTTGCTCTTCAAGATTTTGGAAATGTCTCTGACAGCAGACTTTAACAATACAATTCATCCTTTGATATTCTGCCTGCTGGTACCAAGATTATTGATTGTGGAGCCAAGAAAATGGAAGCTGTTAAAAACCTCAGTCTCTTCACTGTCTGTCATGATGCTGCCAATAAGCCCAGTAGTGAAAATCTGGGTTTCTTGGTGTTGAGCTTCAATACATATTGAAGGCTGAAGTCCTTGACCTTCTGGAGGAAGAACTACAGGTCCTTCTCAGTTTAAACAAGCAGTGTTGTGTCATCTGCATTACATAGTTTATTGATGAGTCTTCCTTCAATCTTCATGCCACATTCCTCCTCATAGAGCCCACCTTTCCAAATTATCTATTCTGCATAGAGGTTGAAAAGGTATGGGGACAGGACACATCTCTCGTGTACACACTACGTGATTTTGAACTATACACTGTTTCTTGCTCTGTTCTGATGACTACCTCCTGGTCCACGTTATTAGGTTTCGCCAGTGGCTTCAAAGAAGCTTTCATTTCTTTCTTTGTTACCATTGTCTTTTCTTATGGTGCTTTCTAAAATATTTCAACGTTGATAAAATTATTTTGATACAGTAATTCCGAGTATTCATTCTATCTATCTCCTTTTGATGTTACTGGATCGTTCAAAATTTTTTACACGGAATCTCTCAATATTTCAACCCAAAGTTTCATTTTATTTTTCTATCTTTCAGCTTGTAGAATGCTGAACAATTTCTTCCCTTTTGATTTTCTGACTCCAATTCTTTGTATATTTCATCATAATATTTTGCTTTATCTTATTGAACTACCCTTTGAAATCTTCTATTCATCTCTCACTACAGCATCTTTTCCATTTTTTTTTTTTTTTGGCTTCTTGATGCCCTTATACAATTTTCATACTTTTATTTAGAACATCATGCTTGGAAAGACAGAAAGTCGGGGAAGGAGAGGGAGACTCCCAATAAGATGGAATGACATGGTAACTTTGAGCTTGAGGGTGTCAGACATGATTATGATCACACAGGATAGGATAGGGTTCAGGTCAGCTGTTCATAGGGTTTCTAGAAGTTGTACACAACTTGATGGCACATAACAACAGCATTAACTACATCTAAATAAAGCATCATTGGAGAAAACAAATATTATCAGTCAAAACCAAGCCACATGTGGACTGTGGAAGAGACCAGCCTCTGGAGACTCCATGAACTTTGATAAACTATGATAGTTACAGAACATTTTTCAGGTCTTAAGTTCAGAGGATCACTATGAGTTGTGCTTGACTAGACAGCAATCACCACCACCAACAAAAACAAGTTCATATTGAGACTAAATAAGATTTAAAACAAATCCACAAAAACCAAAATGTGACCTTGAATCTATCTAATCTGAATTCAAAAGTCATTTTACAAACAGGATTAAGACATTGATCACCAATGATCAAAGACAAGAGCGGCTACAACATGACATTAAGAATCTATTACATGAGGAAAACTAAAGATAGAGGAGAAAATAAAATAAAAAACAAAAACAAAAAATTGACAACCAAAAACCAGAATGATGCCAGAAGACCAAATAGAATAGAATAGAAATCAAGAGACTGAGGATATTTTTATGGTGTCCATAGGAGTTGTCTTCCTCACACAAAGATTAGCAGCACAGCTTTAGTATTTATGATCTATCAGTGACTCTGTGGGACAAAATAGTCAGCTATGCATTGATTATAACTGGAAGGCAATAAGAATAAAGAAACTAAAATACCCTCAAATTCTAAGATAAGTAAGTTGATTGACACTCAGGAAAGGTAGCTAAGTATATTTTTAATTGTTATAATCTTATTCAGAAAGAGTCATTCCGAGGTAGCTCATTGTTCTTGGTAATTCAAAGAAAACCATCCCACCTTCATACTTAGTTTAATAGGTTTAGCCATGTTCTCTTTACCTGATGAATATATACCATTCACTGTTAGCAATAATACTAGCATTTTTCTTCTTTAGTAATTCTTCCACAACTTTTTCAGTGCCTTTACTTGCTTCTTCCTTTTCTGGGATTCCAATTATAAGCATGTTATTTTTCTTGATGGTGTCCCACATTATTCTTAGGTTTTCTTCTTTTTCCTTCTTTTTTGAGTCTGCTTTTTGCTCTAGCAGATCAGTGGTGACACTTTTGTCTTCAATTTCACTTATTCTGTGTTCCATCTCATCAACTCTGCTCATATGTCCCTCCATCATGTTGACAGCCTCTGAAACTTTGGACCTCATATTTTGAATGGTGGATTCTTGCTTCTCCAGTGACGCTAATGCCTCATTGGTTTTCTCTGCAATGTTCTGCATTGTGTTTTTGAGCTCCTCCTTGTCTTTGCTTGTAATATCCTGTAATTCATCAAGTTTGTCTTTCTTCCATTGGATATATTCAGTCACCCCTCCTTTAAATTCTGTGTCAGAAAGTTCTATGAGACTTTCTGGCTTCAGGGAATGCACTGATACTGTGTCACCCTTTATGAGTGACATCTTGCTTTGCTCTTGTGTATTGTGGGGGATAGTTTACTTTCTTTGAGACATTGATATGTTCTTGATCTGAAGACAATGCTCTTGAGATCAGTTGGGCAGCTATCGAACTTGTGTGTTTCTCTGAATTTCTGACTTCAGAGAAATGTCAGTTCAGAACCTGCTAGGGCAATCTCTTGTTGGTAAGACGGGTCAAGGTGCTCCCAATTAAAGGCAAGTTGATTGCCCAGATGTGTAGGCACTGGTGTAGAGCCAAATAGGGTGAGGCAGGCAAAGGGTTGAGCATTTTTCTTCTTAAGAATAAACTTCCAAATGTATTTGGTAGTCAAACTTCTCACTGAATCTGGGCTGTGATTCTTATCCTGTATTTCATTCTTATGGGCTTTTAAAAACCCATTTAAAAAATTTGAGAAGTATGTGCTAAAACTCATAGGCAACCTGAAGGGCTCACTTTCTGGTACTTATTGAACAATTTTCCTCTGCTACTCAAGACATTTTCATGTATCTGTTATTTGAGAAGTAAATGGTGAGACTGCCTCCTGAGTTTTAGTCTGGAAGCTTTGTGAAACTTACACCATGAGCAATCCTGCTAATATTTGAAGTGCCAGTGTCATAGCCTCTGAAACACAGCAATTAAGTCTCTACCATACAGCAAACTGAAACATGGATGGTGAGTATGGAAATTAACCACAAAAAAATTTAAATAATTAAAAATCCCTATTTGATTATTAAACAATATGAGGGTTTGTTTTTTTTTTTCCCCAGCACATTTCCTTTTCTTTTTATTAGGCACAATTCCCTTCCCTTTGTTGTTATCTTGTTCCAACAGATGGACTTAGTGATTACTTTAAATTCAGAAAATTATCTCAGGACAATATAAGAAAGCTAATTCTTTGTAAAGTCATAGGTAACCAGAAAACATTTTCTTTTATGAAAGCAGCTTAAAGGGAACAAAAGATATCGTGAAAGCCCCAAATTTCTCTTTCTGTCCAGTAAAGAGTGGAAATTAATATTTATAAATCAGAAGAAGAATAATAGTTTCTACTTTATCCAGATAAAATTAAGTGCACCTCTTATATCATTTGCAATACTCTGGGGCCTAAAATATGGTCACAGATAGAGTAAACCAAAGAAAATAGGCCACTGAAGATTAAAAAGCACAATCAATAGTAAATCTCCAAGCTGTGGAGTCATGCATTTGTAGTATTTCTATCTAGTCCCTAAAGATTACAGTTATTAAAGGTAGTACCTTGAAAAAAAAAAAAAAGGTAGTACCTTGAAACTGACACATTTAGTTTCATCTGAAAGCATCATGGGGAACTGTCACTATTATTCCTGTGCTTACTAATACCATGATATCTATGACTGCTACTGCTGTTGTAAAGAAAGCATCATGTCTGTAGTTAGGTGTAAAGAGTTGTTTGCTGCTCACTTTTTAAACAAGATAAATTTCTTTTGATTGTGAACGAGTTCCGATTATCTACAATTCATTGAGGTATTGCTTCTCTAAAAAAAAACGTATTTAGGTATTTATCTAGGAAATACCTATCTTGACAGAAAACATCTAGAATTCAATTAGGAGAAATTTGTTATTAATAAGTTAAAACACGAGATCTTGCTTTTTTCTCATGTTTTTGAGCTAAATTATCCTTCTCCAAGTTCCTATATGTATAAGAATAGCTAAAATGTTCATTCATGCTGGTTGGCAATTTTTATTTAGAATTTTTGGGAGAAGTTTGTGTGTGACATATGAATCCAAATATAGCTGCTATGTGCTGTCCTACTTTTCTTTAATGTTGTGCTGCTCCACAAAAGCTTCACCCACTGAGCTCTGGTAGCGTAGTCAGGAGGAGTCTCACTGCTAACCCAAAGGAGTTTCCTCTTCGGAAGTTTGAATCCATGGAGCTGACAGCCTCGAAAACCTGCAGGAAGGTCAGCTGTGAGTCAGTCTAACTGAATAGCTAAGAGAGACAGACCATGAGTACAATAAAAATATAACATGCATTACAAATTGATGATTTTTTTATGAAAAAATTAAGCCCAAAGAAGCACTTTGGAATATTTTTATGGGATAATTAGATATGTTTCTGTTGTTATGACCCCAAGTCACCTGCGACTCAGAGTGCCTCTCTGTACAATAGCTCTGCATCGTTCCCTATCCTGAGCCAGTCTCACTAACTCCAATACACCTAATCCTATTGCCCCAGTTACTGTATCAATCCATCTCACCAGGGATCTTCCTCTCCTGCACTGTCCCTCCTTCCTTCCAAGCATGATGTCTTTCTTTAAAGGTCTTTCTTGGCTACAAGCCCAAAGTATGTGAGATAGAAATTCAAAATCCTTGCCTTCAAGGAGAAACTTGTTTCATCCTCTCCAAGAGAGGCCTGTTTGTTCTCCTGGAGGTCCATGGTATGTTCAACATTTTTCTCCAACTCCACAACTCAAAAAACATCAATTTTTCTCCTGTTACGCTTAGTCATTGTCCAGTTCTCTGATGCAAAACAAGACCGTGGCCCAGACCAGGTGCACCTTGGTTTCTAGATTGACATCATTGCTCTTTATCTCTTTGGAAAAGTCCTTGACTTTCCCAATGCAATTCGTCTTTTTATTTCCTAACTGTTGGTGTCAAGAGTGTTCATAGTGGAGTCAAGCAAGCTGAAATTGTTAACAACCTCAATCTCTTCATCTTTCATAGTGCTGCCAATTGACCGAGTGGTGAGAATTTATTGCCTTCTTGATTGATGTTGAATTTCAGTCCTTATTGAAGACTACAATCCTTGACCATCTAGAGCAAGGGCTTTAGGTCTGCCTCAGTTTCAGCCAGTTAGGTTGTGTCGTCTGCATAACCTAGGTTGCTGATGAGACTTCCTTCAATCCTGATGCCACATTCAACCTCATAAAGCCCAGCCTCCCAGATGATCTGTTTTGCATATAGATGGAAAAGCCATGGAGATAGAAAAGAGATGGAGAAAGGATGCATTCTTGATGCAGTCATTTTTAAACCAATTGTATTAAAGATGCCTGTGTCATCAGACTATAAATATTTTCAAGAAATAATTTATTGATGACTGGCTTAGATGTAGGAAATTGTGCTGCAATTCCCAAGGCACGTGGTTGGATCTTTTTTGGTGGAAGAAAGATGGGTGATCTCCTCATATTGGATTAACTGCCTCTGAAAATTTTCTGGAGGGTCAGCTATGGATCTATTCCACCTCCATGGAAGACAATAACAACAAGGTATAGCTACTATAGAAATGAAACGGAGGAATGTGGCATCAGGATTGCAGGAAGTCTCAACAACAACTTATGTTACTTGCTTACACTGAAGAGGATTTGAGGCACACCTTAGTCTCTAGACTGATGTTGTTTCTCAGTACTCTGGAAAGGTCTCTGATAACAGATTTACCCAATGCAATAATCTCATTTTCTAACTCCTAGTGCCAAGAGTGTTGATTGTGGAGCTGAGCAAGCTGTAACTGTTAACAAATTCAATATCTTCTCTATCCACCATGGTGCTGCCAATTGGCTCAGTGGTGAGAATCTTTGTCTTCTTGACGTGGGCTTTAACCCATATTAAAAACTACAGTCCTTGACCTTCTACAACAGCACAGCGGGCCCTCCTCAATTTCAGCAAACAATGTTGTCACCTGCGCAACAAAGGTTATTGATGAGCCTTCCCCTAACTTGATGCTTTATTCCTCCTCATAAAGCCCAGACTCCCAAATGATCTGTTCTGCATATAGATTGAAAAGGTATGGAGACATCATGCAACCCTCACACACTCCCTTCCTAACATTTTCAATCCTGCAGTGCTTTCCTACTCTGTTTTGAGGACTGCTTCCTGATCCAAGTATAGGTTTTGCATAAGCACAATCAAGTGTTCTGGGATTCCCATTCTCCTTAAGGTTAACCACTATTGATTGTGATCCACACAATTGAATGCCTTTGCATAGTAAATGAACACAAATATATATCCCTTTGGTACACTTTGCTTTCTGTCAAGATCCATCTGAAATTGGTGATAATGTCTCTAGTACCACAACCTCTTCTTAACCTAGCTTGTATTTCTGGTAATTATTTGCCAATGTACTGTTGCAGTCATTTCTGGATAATCTTCAGATTTTGCTAGTGCGTGATATGAGTGATGTTGTATGGTAATTTCCACATTCTGTTGGGTTATCCTTTTGTGGAAAGGAATAATATTGATCTCTTCCAGTCCTTTGGCCAGGTAGCTGTCCTTCAGATTTCTTAACACAACCTGGTGAGCACATCCAGCATAATATCTGTTTGTTGAAATATGCCAATTTGTATTTTTTGCCAATTCCTTCAGAGCAGTCTGAATTTCCTCCTCCATCACCGTTGCCTCTTGACCGTTTGTTATTTCTTGAAATTCTTCTGTGTCAGCCAATTCTTTTGGTACAAGGACTCTGCATACTCCTTCCATCTTCTTTTAATACTTCTTGCATCATTCAATAGTCTTCCCATAGCATAGCATACGTAAGTACTGCAACTTGAGCCTTGAATTTGTTCGTTGGTTCCTTCAGCTTACGAAATGCTGGGCAAGTACTGCCCTTTTGATTTTCAAGGTTGGCTCTTTTCACATTTCATGATAATACTTTGCTTTGTCTTCCAGTGCTGCCCTCTGAAATCTTCTATTTGATTGCTTCCCTTTGCTTTGGCTTCTTAGCACTTTAGTGCAAAATTCAGCACTTTAGTGCAAAATTTAGTCTCTTATGACATCCCTTTTGATCTTTTCTTCTTCTTTTGTCTTTGTAATGACCTTCTGCATTCTTCATGGATGATATTCTTGATATCCTCCCACAGCTCATCTGGTCTTCATTAATGTTCAAGGCCTCAAACTTCTTCAGGTGGGACAGACTTGAAGTCAAATTTTTATTCCTGTGGATTTGATTTGACCCACTTTAATTTGAACTTGCACATAAGTAGTTTGTGGTCTATTCTGCAGTCGGCACCTAGAGTAGTTTTCACTGCTGATACTGACCTTCACTTATAATCTATGTGTGTTCTATTGTACATAGGGCTTTTGAATGCCTGTTATATCTCAAAAGTGGATTGCCAATTCTTCTACTTCGTCTGTCTTAATTTGGACATCTTTTCACTAAAATGCTTGTTTGTCAGATATTGTTCAGAAGCTAAGCATCCCTTATAGAAATAACCAAGTGCTCTTCCTCTGTTTGTGAGTCTTGTCCTTTCCCTTACCCTGAATATTAGCATCATTTACACTCCTTCCTACACCATCCAGAACCTCCCTCCCCATAGCCACATTTTGATATGATGGTTTAGGCCACAAGTCTATTTTAGACTACATGGCTAACACAATACAGTCCTTTCCAAGGAGAGGACCATTCTCCCATAGATCTAGTAGTCAGTGAAAATGTTTTCCAGGAATTTCTCTATTATCTAGGGAACTGGTTTGGTAGTAAGTCTCACGCCATCAACTCAAAGGTGTATTGTTTGAATCTACTAGCTGCTGCATACAAAAATGATGGACAACTTCTTCCCATGCATTTCACTGTCTCTGAAAAGCCCCTGGAGAGTTACGGAGGAGTTGATTCCAACACTATGTATAGTATACAAGTACAATACTCTGTTATCTATAATCAATTTCAAATAAGTTGATTTCATCGATCATGCTACAGAAAAAGAAAATGTTTGTTGTTATGTGCCGTCGAGCTGCCTGTGACTCAAAGTGACACTATATACAACAGCCCTAAACCCTGCTTTATCCTGTGCCAACCATATTGACTCTGATAGAACGATCCCAATTACCCAAGTCACTGATTCAATCCATTTCATAGAGAGTCTTCCTCTCCTGCACTGTCCCTCCACCCTCCCAAGCATGATATCCCTTTCCAAGGACTGGTCCCTCCTTGAAAAATGTTCAGAGTATTTCAGATGAAGCTTCAGAATCCTTGCCTCCAAGGAGCAGACTGGTATAACTCTCTCTAGGACAAATCTATTTGTTCTATTAGCAGTCCACGGTATATTCAATACTCTTCTCCAACATTACAACTCAAAGGCATCAATAATCCTTCTATCATCCCTAGTCATTGTTCGACTCTCTGATGCATAGCAAGTGATTGCAAAGACTTTGGCCTGTATGAGGCACACTTTCTTCTCCAGACTGACATCATCACTCTCAGTACTTTAGAGAGGTGCCTAACAGCAGACTTTCCCATCACAATACATCTTTTAATTTCCTGGATACTGGTGCCAAGAGTGTTGATTGTGGAGCCAAGCAAACTAAAGCAGTGAACAATTTCAATCTCTTCACCATCTATCATGATGCTACCAATTGGCCCAGTGGTGAGAATCTTTGCTTTCTTGATACTGAGCCTCATTCCATATTGAAGGCTGTAATCCTTGACCTTCTGCAGCAAGCATTACAGGTCCTCCTCAGTTTCAGCAAGCAAGGCTGTGTCATCTGCATAATGCAGATTGTTGATGAGTCTTCCTCCAGTCCTGAGGCTACATTTCTCCTCATAGAGCCCAGATTCCCACATTAGATAGGACACATCCCTGGAGTAGACTGTTCCTAATTTTAACTATGCAGTGTTTTCTTGCTCTGTCTGATGACTGCCTCCTGTTCCAAATATAGATGTTGCATTAGCACGATCAAGTATTCTGGGATTCCCATTCTTCTCAGAATTAGTCACAGTTTGTTGTGATCCATACAAACATCTTTGCATAATCAATGAAAGACAGACATTCCTCTGGTATTCCCTGCTTTCAGCCAAGATCCATGTAACTTTAGCTACAATATCCCTAATACCACATCCTTTCTAAACCCAGGATGAACTTCTGGTAGTTCTCTGTTGATGTGCTATTCCAGTCATTTTTGGATAATCTTCAATTAGTGGTTGGAACATGGAATGCGAGAACTATGAATGTAGGAAAATTAGATGCTGTTAAGGAAGAAACAGAATGCACAAATATTGACATACTAGGCATTGGTAAATGAGATGGACTGGCATGGGGCATTTTGAGTCAGATGATCATATGATCTACTATTCTGGAGATGAAAAGGTGAGTAAAAATGGGGTTGTTTTCATAGTTTAAAAAGTCATTTCTAGATGCTTCTTGAAATGCAATATTGTGAGTGACAGGATAATATCCATAGCACAGAAAAGGAAGTCCAGTGAATACCACTATCATTCAAATATGTGCATCAACAACCAGAGCCAAAGAAGAGGAAATAGAAGATTTTCTACCAACTTTTGCAGAGCATTCAACCAAGATTCACTACTAATAATGGGTGACTGGGATGCAAAAGTTGGGAATAGGGAAAAAGGATTAGTAATCGGAAAGCATGAACTTTGTGATATAAATGAAGCTGGTGATAGAATGATAGAATTTTGCACAATGATTTATTCATTGCAAAAACAATTTATAAGAAACATAAACTCAGGCTATACACATGGATTGCACCTGATGGTATGCACAGGAATCAGATTGATTACATCTGTGGAAAGAAACACTGGAGAAGCTCAATATCAGCTGCGAAAACAAGACCAGAAGCTGACTGTGGAACAGACTAGCAACTACTCATATGCAAGTTAAAGATGAAGCTAAGGAAAAGGAAATCAAACCTATGGGGAACAAAATCTGGCCTTTAGTCTATCCCACCTGAATTTCAAAACCATCTCAGAAACAGGTTTGAAGCCTTGAGCACCAATGAGCAAAGACCACATTTGTTATGGGACAATATCAAGAATTTTATCCAGGAAGAGTGCAAAAGGTCATTACAAGGCAGAGGAAGAAGCAAAGACCACAATGGATGTCAGAAGAGACCCTGAATATTGCAATAGAGTGCAGAGAAGCCAAAGCAGAAGGAAGACATCAAAATAGTAAAGAACTGAACAGAAGATTTCAAAAGGCAGTGTGAGAAGACAAAATAAAATGTTATGATGAAACGTGCAAAGAGCTATAGTCAGAAATTAAAAAGAAAAGAGAGAGGAAAAATAAATTGGGGCATAAATATTAGAAAGGGATGCATTTAAATCCCAGTTCTGTGCCTTTGTTGATAAGCATTAGTTGATTTTGAGGCATGAGGATTCCACGTATGCCGAGTAGAACAGCTTCACAGAGTTGATCAAGTTGTGATTCCAGAAGCACGTTCGTTACCAAAGCTGTCTCCTGAGACACCGCTGGAGGAGACTGAACATTCAGTTGTTTTTCTATTAGTGAAATGCTTAACCATTTGCACTACCAAGATTCCCTGAACCTTAGTAGCTATTTCATATTATGAAATATGACCATGTACCTTTGTACCTTGCTTATACAAAAGAATAATTATTCATCTCTTGTACCTTTATAATATAATTTAAAAAGATAATGTATGCAATGTACTCAGCATAGCACTCAATAAATTTCAACTATTATTATGCTACCATTATCTCCACTTAATTTGTGGAATTCTTCCAATAAATGAGATTGGCTACAAAATAATATCTATGGGTCTTCTAAGCCTGTGACTATCCAGGCCTCATAAATTGCTATTATTATATACTTATGAATATGTTGAGGGTGTATTTTTCTGAAGGCACAGTTGAGTTTGAAAAAAATAACTAATTATGGTCAAATAGCTCTGACTAATTTTATTATCATATCTTAATGTACCTTGAGCAATATTCTTTACCCTTCATTTAAAATACTTGAAATAAATTATATCTAAATTTTTAAGTCAGATATTATCATTACTATATCAAAGTTTATAGACTATTTTTCAGTTTTTGCTTAAATTTTGCTTCTTTTTTTTCCTTTTTCAATTTTAAGAGTACCTATTTTTAAGGGTCAAAATGGAATGAATACTTATAATAATACTAAACATATCTGATTCTACTCTCTGTGATTACTTCCAATAAATATTCAAGATCACTGCCTATCCCTTGATTCAACCATTCTAAACTATAACAAAATAAAATGTTACCTCTGAGTTTATATATGTTGTTCTGCTCTGTTTTGTTGTGTTTTGCTTTGGCTTGCTTCTTATCCATTTTTCTCAGGATGTTAATCCTGGCAAAATGCTGTGCTCTGAAAACACTTTTTCGTGAGTTATTACAATGAGTGAGTCCTCACAACGTAAATCATATTCACCTGTGTGTGACCCATCCTGTATCTTCAATCTCTTTGACCGTTCACTCTACATCACTGCTTTATCTGAAAGCACCATCACTGAAATGTCTTTTCGTCAAAGATTCCTCTCTGAGCAAGACATTTCCCCCCACCCCTGTATATTCCATGTATCTCACAGTAAGGAAAAGGGATAGATCATTTTTTAGTTACTATCCTTTCATTCCAAAGCATCTCTCTTCCCTTTTGACAAGTAAAACTCTCTTGCTCCTTTAAATGACACCTTCCCCCTAATCATTTGGCTCTGTCACTCACTGGGACCCAGGTCAATCTCTTCAAAGGTGAAAAATAGAATTAGACAAATGTTTCTTTTTTCATGATTTATCATGTTATATGGGGAGAATGATATGGAAAACAATAAAGGTAGAGAATAATATAAGAATTTCGATGAAATTTATAGAGATTCCAAATTTTAACAGATCTTATTACTAAGTCTAAATTATTTTTTTTTCCTTTCTTTCCAGCATATGTTCCCTTCTTTCTTTCATGTTCCTCTTCCCCCCCTCCTCACCTGTCTCTATTAGATGAGGGTCTCTGTTTACATTTCAAGTAGAGGGACAATTGCTATGCTTCTCTCCTGGGCATCTGGTGTATAACTGAGCCAAAGATGATCTATGTGTATTGACGTGCTTGTTTATTTATCTGAAACAAGCTGGCCCTTAGTCAAGGAGTTTTATACATCTTGTTGTTGTTGTTATGTGCTGTTGAGTTGCATGCGAATCATAGTGACCCTATGTACAACAGCCCTAAGCCCTGCTCTATCCCTTCCCAATCTTATTGTTTCTAACACACCTACCCCCATTGCCCTAGTCACTGAATCAATCCATCTCATTGAGGATCTTCCTCTCATAGGCTGTCCCTCTACCCTCCCAAGCATGACATCCCTCTCCAAGGACTGACCCCACTTTGCAACATGTCCAAAGTATGTCAGACAAAGCTTCAGAATCCTTGCCTCCAAGGAGCTGCCAGGCTTCACTCTCTCTAGGATGAACTTGTTTATTCTCTTAGCAGTCCATGATATATTCAATTCTCTTCTCCAGCACCACAGCGCAAGGGCATCAATTCTCCTTCTATCATCCCTAGTCATTGTCCAGATTTCTGATGCATAGCAGGTAATTGTAAAGAATATCACCTATTTCGGGCACACCTTAGTCTCCAGACTGACATCATTGCTCTTCAGTACTTTGGAGAACTCTCTTACAGCAGATTTTCCATTGCAATTCTTCTTTTAATTTCCTGGCTGCTGGTACCAAGAGTGTTGATTGTAGCACCAAGCAAACTAAAGCTGTTAACAATCTCAATCTCTTCACCATATATCCAAATCCAAATATTTGTGAATATCAAACTGTTTCTTTTTAATAACACAAATAAGATTTTTGTCACTTATAGCCTGTATGCTATATACTGAATTGTGCTCAGTGTGTGCTATGCCTAGATGAGATCAAATCCTGCATTTGAAATAACCTTCAGCTGCTGCTCCCCTTCAGAGCACTCTCACTCTGACCCTCTTCAACTTGTGCTGAAGAGAATTGGTGAGAACTCTCATTTTACTATATATGAATATGCTTTGCATATTTTACAACCACATAAATGCTGTAATTCAGCAGCAGAACTTTTTGGTCAGTAACAGGTTTTGGAGATATGTTTTTAATTGCAACTTGTATGCTAAAATTTGTTCACATATTTTATATATGTTTCCTTATATACACATTTATTCCTTAGTAGATATTCTGAAATGGAATATTTTCATTTCAACTATGTACATAATTTGAATTATATGTGATGGTATGAAATTGCTTATAAAATGTTATACCAATTAACACTTTTATTGTCATGTATAAATATTCTAATGTATCTACATTTTCATCAGTATTTGCTTTGTGTCTTTCTGTATTTTTGTCAGAATGTTGGATGTCTCTGTAACATCCCTAGATTTGTCTTTGTAAATATTACTTACCTAGGTTTCATGTGCAATGGCTACTCTTCAATCTCCAACTTATTAATTCTCAGTAGTACTCCAAAGAATCATTAAATTATTTTACTTTGAATATTGATTCATTAATGCTTATTGGATGACTGTCTCAATAGGCTCATCAATTTCCCTCGTTATCGTAGGAATTATTACTTTCTTAACAACCATAAAAATAAATTTATGAAATGTTTCTTTCATTATGGAAATTTATTTCCTGGGTTAATAATGGAATATCTGCTCAATTATGGAATAAGTATTAGACAAAAGAACTTCAAGGATCCTGGAAGAATTTATGTCTTTAAACTGTGGTGTTGGAGAAGAATACTGAATATCCCAACTACTGCCAAAGAATACTAACTTTTAAAGACAGAGGCCTGCCCACCAGGTCCTGATCGACTTCAACTAGAGTCTTCCAGTTCACAACTGATTGTTAACTAAATCTACCCATTTACACATGATGGTGAATGAAATAAAAAAAAATCCAGTTTATACCAAACTGTCAACAAAATCACTTATTGTTGTTGTTATTTGCCATCAAGTTGACTGCAACTCATAATGATCCTACATACAAAAAAATAGCTCTGAAGCCTGCCCTGTCCTGAGCCACTCTCACTGGTTCCGACACACCTACCCCCATTGCCATGGTTACCTTATCAATCCATATCATCTGGGACCTTCCTATCCTGTACTGTTCCTCCGTCCTTCCAAGCATGATGTCTTTCTTCAAGAATTGGTGTCTCCTGGCCACATGCCCAAAGTATTTGAGATGGAGCTTCACAATCCTAGCTTCCAAGGAGAAGCTTGGTTTCACTTTCTTCAAGACAGACATGCTTATTTCTTGGCAGTCCATGTTATGTTCAGTACTCTTCTTCATCAATTCTGATTCTATCATTCTTAGGCTTTATCTAGCTCTCTGATACATAGCAAGTAACTGAGAAAACCATAGACTGGTTCAGGCTCACCTTAGTTTCTAGACTGAAATCATTGTTTCTCAATACTCTGGAAAGATCCCTGACAGCAGATTTACCGAATGCAACTTGTCTTTTGATTTCCTGACTGCTGATTCCAAGAGTGTTTTTTTTGTGGAGCCAAGCAATCTGTAACTGTTAACTACCTCAAACACTTGTCCATCCATCATGATCTTACTAATTGGCTGAGTGGTGAGAATCTTTGTCATCTTGATGTTGAGCTTCAATCCATATTGAAGACTATAGTCCTTGACCTTATGCAGCAAGTACTTTAGGTCTACCTCAGTTTCCACAAGCAAGGTTGTGTCATATGCATAAAGTTATTGATAAGTCTTCCTCCAATCCTGATGCCGCATTCCTCCTCATAGAGTCCAGCCTCCAGAATATTGAACGATCCAGGAAGTATTAAAAGAGGATGGAAGGAGTATACAGAGTCACTGTACCAAAAAGAATTTCAAGAAAGAACATATTATCAAGAAATGATGAAGGAGGAATTTTATGAAGGATATGGCAAAAGAATAAAGCCCTAACCAGTTGACATATTTCAACAAACAGATGTTGCCCTGTATATGCTCACCAGGCCGTGCCAAGAAATCTGGAGGACAACTACCTGGCCAAATGACTGGAAAGATCCATATTTATTCCCATTTCAAAAATAAGGTGACTCGACAGCGTGTGGAAATTATAGTACAATATCACTCATATCACACACAAGCAAAGTCCTGATGATGATCATCCAGAAATGACCGGAACAGTACATTGACAGAGAACTACCAGGAATCCAGGCTGGGTTTAGGATAGGTCTTGGCACTAGAGACATTATTCGCAATGTCAGATCTTGGAGGAAAGCAAAGAGTACCAGAGGGATATCTATCTGTGTTTCATTGACTTTGCAAAGGTGTTTGACTGTGTGGATCACAACAAATTGTGGTTAACCTTGAGGAGATTGGATATCCAAAAACACTTGATTCTGCTTTTGTGAAACCTATACTTGAACCAGAAAGCAGTCCCCAGAACAGAGCAGAGAAACACTGCATGGTTCAAAATTAGGAGGGGAGTGTGTTAAGGATATGTCCTGTCTCCATACCTTTTCAATCTCTATGCAGAACAAAATCACTTGTAGAGTAGAAATTATTCCTTAAGATATTAATAAGACTGTACAGTCATTGCAAATAACAAGCATTAACCTGTAAATTCTCTGTGCATTTAAGATCACTATAATATTTTAAGTCACTAGCCCAAAGCCTAGTACATTGTAAGGACTTCATAAATATTCACTAGAATCTGAGTAAAGGACTGTAATGGAAATTATCTTAAGGGGTGTGTGTGTGTGTGTGTGTGTGTGTGTGTATGAAACAGAAAGAGAGAGTCATAGAGATAAAAAGAGAAAGAGTGAAAGAAGAGAGAATACAGAACAGTGTAACATATAGTAGTAAAAATCCATGCTTCTTCCAGATTCAAATGTTTTTCAAACTTAATTTGGTTCTATAAATAAGCATATGCTAGAGATGTCAGAAATCCATCAAATGTCACGTGTATTTAAGATTTCTTTTCTTTTTTTTTGCCATTAGCTCTTTCTCATTAAATCAAGCTATTGAAATAAATTATGCTGCTTCTGCAGTTTTCAATTATGGATATGTATAGTAAGACTGTCAGCAAAATGAGAAACTTAACTTGTAGCTTTTCTCTGCACCTTCATACCCCTCTCTTTCATCCTTAAAAAAAGGTAAGTAAGAAACTCTTGTTTATCCTACCATCTCAAATAGGAAATGCTTTCCTTTCATTTTCTTTACAAGTTTCAATAATATAAAATGCATGTAGATAAACAGTAATGTATGTTCATAGTTAGAAATGTTTTTAATCTAATGTGATACAACTGTGTTTCATTTTTAAAGTTATAGGAAACAAAGATTCCCACCATTAGATAAAGTGACACATACTTAAATGACTTACCAACACTGATCTTTGTTTTCAAATATAAGTAATATAATTAGATTGTCAAGTATCCAAGTATTATGAACAATACTAATAAAGACATGTCACATATTTAATTACTGCTGATTCACAAATTTTTAAAATGTATTTGGAAATTGTAAAATATATTGTATTTATTATAAAACCATTAAGACAAAACTAACATCAAGCTGGATTACAAAGGTAACTTATATTCATAAAACAGATATGCAGAAAGACCGTGGCTCCTATTAAAAACCTTCTAGAAACACATTTGAATTTATAATATATTAAGAGTGCATTCTTCTAAGCCATTCTTAATACACAAACACACACACACACATACACACATACACACACACACACTCCTAATCATTGATGGAGGGTTGTATATTGGGGAAATAGAGCTAGTTAGAGAGTTAGGAGGTAGTTGGACAAACTTCCCTATGGAAGGTTTGAGAGGTTGGAAGCCAGTAGAGACCATGAGGAAGTTGGTAAATGTGTTTAACACACACAAAAAATGGGGATATGCTGTTAGATTAGCTGGAACAATAGACTAAAGCCATTTCACAAAGGCCATCACAAGGTATTTGATCTTTATTATGAGAGTTCTGTTATCATAGGCAGAATTCTAAGCATGTTCTCCAGTTACCCTCACCTTTGATTAATTATCTCACCTTTGAATGTGGATAAAACTTGTGAACAAAGTAATCACTCTTAAGATGATATAAATTTATATCATGAATAAGAGGCTCTAGTTATGCATATAAGCAAGCATTTTTAGTGGCAGAGAAATTTCTTCAGTCAGAGGATGAGGATGGCACAGCACAAGAGCCCTACTCAACCAATGGTAGCTAACAACAAAAATAATAGGACAATAGGGGAGAGCTAGGAACTCTATGCTCCATTTCCAACTTTGCAGAAAGAATCTTGGAAGCTTCCAGATATTAAGCCAAAAATCAAGTCTGATATAATTGAGTTGATTCTGACTCATGGTGACCCTACATAGCATTTTCCAAGCTATACATTTTGACAGGAGCAGACTGTCAATCTCTCTCCCTTAGAGTAGTTGATAAATCCAAACCACCAACCTACTGGTTTGCAGTGAAATATATACCACACCATGTCACCAGAGCTGCTTAGGGTTCCTTCTTATTGTGTACCATGGAGTTGGAACCAACCCATACCTGTAACTCCAGGGGTTATTAGAGGTAGGGAGATTGACCATCTTTCTCTCACAGAGAAGCTGGTGGATTTTAAACACATGCCTTCAGATCTGCAGAAGAGCTTCTTACTAAGCAACCAGAGTTCCCAATATAAGCAAACTTACCACTGTTGAGTCCATTTCAAATTCTAGTGAGGACCCACTACATTTTCAAGGATGCAAATTTTAGTAGGAGAAAACTGTTACTCTTTCTGCCTTAGATCAGTGAGTGGTTTTAAAATGCTGACCTTTTCAATTAAGACCATGATACTTAATGAACTGTGCTGATAAGTTTCCTTAAAGCTCTTTAGAAAAAGAAACAAACAAACAAAAAAAATAATAAGAAAAAGAAACAAACAAAAGTTCATTGACATCAAGTCAGAACCAATTCATAGCTGACTGACCGATCCTCTACTAGGTTTTCAAAGGCTGTAAATTGGGTAGGAAACTTCTCACCTTTCTGCCATGGAGCAGTTGGTGAACTTGAATCATCTAGTCTTCAAATAACAGACAGTAATAAATAAATAAGGCTTCACACTAAATATAAATAAACATAATTCTCACAAAATAAGAATGAGTTAAGTAGTGTTTTGTTATTTGGTTTCTTTAATATTACTTTTACCTTGATTTTGGTCTGTGGTAGATATTATTTTAAGTCATCACTTTTCTGGAATTTGTCATTCAGCAACAACATGTTAATATAAGAGAAAAGTTATTAGAGAAGTACCAGAAGTAGGTTTTAATCTTTAAGACATCACACTTCTCCAAGGAGCAGCCAGCCTGTTTTCACCCTCTTCAGGATGAACTTGTTTGTTCTCCTAGCAGTCCATGGTATATTCAGTACTCTTCTCTAGTACCACTGCTCAAAGGGACCAATTCACTTTCTATCATTCCTAGTCATTACAATCTCAATCTCTTCCCCATCTATCATGATGCTGCCCATTGGCCCAGTGGTGAGAATCTTTGTTTTCTTAATATTGAACTTCAATCCACATTAAAGGCTGCAGTCCTTGACCTTCTGCCATGCATACATACTAATTTATATATAGTTTATTTTGAACATGTGGCCAGGAGGAACTAGTACCTGGAGAATGACTTGATGATTGAGAGGCTGGAGGAACAGTGCAGGAGAGGAGGACCCTGGAAGAGATGGATTAACATCATGATGTGGTAATGGGGGTAGGTATGTCAGAAACAGTGATTCTGACTCAGGATAGGGAAGAGTTTAGAGCTATCAGATCTTTCATATATGGGTTGCTGTGAGTCTCAGGTGACCCGATAGCATATTACAACAACAATAACAACATATGTATTTATTCATGCAATACTGCCTTGGAAAACTCATTGGTGGATCAGCTATGGGTCAGTTCTGACTCTATGGTACACAAACAATTACACATCAACAATACGTACGTAAAGGATAAAGTAATTTACTCAATTATGTATGAATACTTCAAGAACTATGCTAGGTTGTGAACTATTTAAAAAAGTCCTTAAACTAGTCTATATTCGTTCAGATCCAATCATCACATCTCTTGCCCTTGTCTTGTGCTCCTAGTACTGATCTTAGCAGTCTACAATTGGGACAAAGTCATAACTCCAACAGAGTGGACTTTTTTTCCTTCATACTTTCTGTTCCTGATGCACACTTCTTTTTTTACATTTGAGGCACAAATGTGGGGTATTCCTTCCAACTAGTGTATTATTCTATTTCATTTTAAACAGTTTGTTATAAACAGAATGATTCTTAAATTATCTTAAATCTACTTACTTGGTAGTTGTATCAGGTTTATGAACAGATTCCTACAAGATACAAATGTCTTATCACTTTTTGTTTTATTAATGAACTAAAGTCACTCTAACACAAATTGTAATGATATTCCTTGTGGTTAGACAATCTGGAATGTAATTATACTGGATATGAGAGAACTTATATGCAGAAAAGATCATCCAGGATGCTGGGCTGTGTGAGGAGGAATGTGGCTCAGGATTGTAGAAAGATTCATTAACAGTCTGTGTTATCCAGCTGACACAACCCTGCTTGATGAAACTGAGGAAGATCTGAAGAACTTGCTGCAGAAGGTCACGGACCGCAGCCTTCAAAATGGATTGAAGCTCAACATCAAGACGACAAAGATTCACATCCCTCAGCCATTTGGCAGCATCATTATGGACGGTGAAGAGATTGATGGTGTTAACAGTTTTTGTTTACTTGGCTCCACAATTAACACTCTTGGTACCAGCAGCCAGGAAATCAAAAGATAAATTGCATTGGAAAAGTCAGCTGTCAGGGACCTCTCCAGAGTACTGAAGAGCAACGACGTTAGTCTGGAAACTAAGGTGTGCCTGATCCAGGCCATAGTCTGCAATTGTGTGCTATACATCAGAGAGCTGGACAATGACTAGGGATGATACAAAGAAAATCTATGTTGTTGAGCTATGGTGCTGGAGAGAATTATTGAATATACCATGGACTGCTAGGAGAACAAACAGGTCTGTCCTGGAGAGGGCGAAACCGGGCTGCTCCTTGGAGGCAAGGATTCTGAAGCTTCATTTGACATACTTTGGGCATGTTGTAAGAAGAGACAGGTCTTTGGAGAGGGACGTCATGTTTGGGAAGGTGAAAAGACAGCTCAAGAGAGGAAGACCTTCAATGAGATGGATAGATTCAGTAACTGAGGCAATGAGGGTAGGCGTATTAGAGACAGTAAGATTGGCACAGGAAGGAGCAAAGTTTAAGGCTCTTGTACATAGGGTTGCTATGAGACGCAAACAACTAGATGGCACATAACAACAACATTAACATGACAGAAATGTAGAAAATAAAGCATAGTTGAATTAGAATGGCACATTGGACATAAATTTCACTAACAAAGTTTGAAAGAGAAAGAGGAGATTGGACATGTGAGTACAAAATTCAACACAGAGGTCATGCCTGGAGATTAAACATTACTTGTATTTTTAAATTGAATCTATGGTTATAATGAGAGCTAAAACATTAAAAGATTTGTATCAAATTTCAGAGAATTCTGACTTTTTATCTAAAAAAATAAGCATTCAAGCCAGTATTTACTGAACCAGAGATCTGCTTCATGTAGTTACCATCTTCCATTATCCTATATTTTGCAATGAGAACAATTTAAAAATTCCACAATATATTTTACACAATACAGTAACAGTAGTACAACCATATAATAAAATAATAATAATAATAATTAATAATATAGCAATAGTAGCAAACTTCAAGAAATAAGCGTCATACTAATTCTGTGGATTAAGATTGTGCTTCACTTTGTCTCGGTTGTTATCCTCAGTGATTTTCTAGTCATGTAATGATGTAAATTGGTAGTTATATTATGACTAGTGATTATGTAATCATATATTGTTGTTGCTGTTGTATGTGTGTAAGTAGAGTACAACTCAGTGACTCTACAAACAACAGTTCTGAAGTCTGTCCTCTCCTGTGCTATCTTTTTCATCTCTGACTCTCTTGAACAAATTGCTGCAATCACCATGTCAACCCATCTTATCAAGATTCCTTGTTCACTGACCCTCCACCTTTCGAAGCAAGATGTCCCTTTCCAAAGAACAGCCTCTCATAGCATCATGCCCAAAGTATGAGAGATAAAACTTTGCATCTTTGTCTCCAAGGAGCATTCTAAATGCACTTTCTCCAGGACATATCTGTTCATTCTTCTGTATGAATCCAGTGATATTCAGCAATCTTCTCCAAGTCCACAGCTCAACAAAGGCATCAATTCTTCTTCTGTCATACTTAGTCATTGTCCAGCTTTCAAATTCATATAAAGTGATTGAAAAACCATGGTTTGTATCAGGTACACCTTACTCTTTAAGGTTATATTATTACTTCTCTGTTATTTGGAGAGATTCCTAACAGTGGACTTGCCGAATGTCCTAAGTCATCTGATCTGGTGACTGGTGGTAGGTACCAAGCGCATTGATTGTGGATCCAAAAATTTCATTATCAAAGTGTCGGATTTTTCCCCCAAGGCTGTGGGTGAAGGGTCAGCAAAAGAGAGAAAGACCTTCAGGGAGGTAGACTCCCACAGTGATTGTAACAATGGGCTCAGAGGTGGTGAGGATGAGACAGAATAGGACAAGTTTCCTAGGGTCACTATGACTCACACTCAACTTGATGGTACATAACAACAGCAATAGAAACAACAGAAACACCCACTCACTTATTGCTGAAAAGTGGAAGCCCACTCATAGCTGATCCTTCACTGGGTTGCTGAGATTGTGAATCATATAGGAGGAGATTGCCCATCTTTCTCTCTCAGAGCTCCTGGTGAATTAGAATTACCATAAAGATGTGACCTTTGGGTTGGCAGCAAATTTCCTATGGAGCAGGCCATCAAGAGGGCAATTTAAAGTGTATCTCCCCCTCACCTCACTTCCAAGAGCTATAACTTTGCTGTACTTGACAATAAATTGTTCATCACTCAATGGTTACCTTCTCTCATTTTATTTAACCAAAGCATAAAATTATTTATTTTTATGTCCAAACGTGGCTGATGGAATTAATACAGGTGGCAAAGAATAAAATAATTGATAAGAAATATTGTACATAAAATAGTGAGCCATTTTAAAAGGACATTTATGTTCTACCCTTTATCCTGTAATAAAGGGAGAACAAGGGAAGAGATTTTTATAAAACACAGAAAAACTAAGCAATAAGAAAATGAGATAGTATTGAGTTAAAGTCCTAGACTAATAAGACAGTTATATGCATAAATATATGAAGTGCAATTTATTGCTCTGTAGAGACCCTTGGGTAAGAAGTCAAATAAACCTTGATAGCAATGCTTAAAATTAATGTACTAAGATGATTTTTAAAAGCTTTGTATAATTACTTTCTGAACACTTATATCTATGGAAATTTATGCTGTTTGACTACTTGAAACCTTAAAAATAATATTTCACACTGACTCTATACAAGGGACTTGTATAGAAAAGTATAGGATTCTGGATAATCATAGTCATAGATTACTTTTCTGAGATAAAACTGTTACATACTCTTGCCATAATTTGTAAGACTCATGGAAAGTTTCATTTATATCCACAATTTATGATCACAGTTTAAGAGGTGGGGGAGAATTTAATCTTCATGATTCCAAAGACATAACCATTTGAATATACTGAAATAATGAACAAAAATCATTTTAGATTCAAGCATGCACGATCATATGTTACAGCACTGATTATTGTAAAATACTTCTTTTAAGTCAACAACCCGGTTAGTAAATTTTGGCTCAAAGTCTTAAAAAAGTGAAAAGATGGTGTAATGTCAACCTATCTGGAAAGGTATTTAGGCATTTACTTGTCAATTAAGTAATCATTTAATCAATGGGAAGTAGGTGATGGTTTCCTTGCACATGCATACAATCTCTCTATCTCTCTCTCTGTCTCTCTCTGTATCTCTGTCTCTCTCTCTCCCTCCCTCCCTCTGTCTCTCCCCTTCTCTCCACCTCTCTGTCTTTCTGTCTCTCTCTCTCTTCCTCCCTCTCTCTCTCTCTCTCTCTCACACACACACACACACGTTAAAAAAAAAGACAACCCAAAAACTGTGATTCCAAAAAACATTCTATAGCTAAGAACTGCCCCTCTCTTCATCACATGAAAATCATTAACATAAAAGGATCCTTTCCACTCAAAAACAGTGAGTGGAGAAAGATCTTTTAACTGGATAATGTGCTCAAAATATATCTGGATAAAAATCCACAAATGAACAAATAGACCCTATGAAAACCCAAACCGCAAACGAATCTAACTTCTGTCGTGAGTAACTCTCATAACTGGTCGATTTAGAGAAGTCAATACATGAAGAAAGAAATTCTTTCATTATCATTTCCACATGACACTACTCTCTGGAATATAAACTCCACCTATTGAATGTTGCATTGTTTAATCCGATGAACCAAAGGTTTGATGCTAGAAAAATGTTGACTGAATTGAAGTGTGAGGGTTTTTTTTATTTTCAAGTACTCTTAACATATGTACAAAAGATATACCTCAGTTCCTTGAAGGGGCTGTTACAATGGAAGAATGATGAAGCCATCTGCCTCATCCCTTGCTCCTGAGTGTTCCCTTTGGCAAAACAGCCACTTCTGGGGGAAAAATAATAGGCTAAGGAAGAGAAACAGGCAACCAGAGCTGTGACCAAAGGGAAGGGCAAGGTCTTCAATAAATTAGCTCTCACGTGAAAGATGGTTGGAGGAACCATTAAGTCTGCTTCCTACAGCCTGGCAGCGGATGTTCGCCAGCCTAGTGTTAGATATTTTATGTACTGAGAGGCAGACTTGGCCCCTGGGAGCCATCACCTACTGAATTCAATTTAATCACCTCTGTTCATTTATTATGGATCCCCCAAAGGCTTTTTCTCCATGATCCTGGGCAGCTGTGGTAGTTTCCCTTCAGATTTTTTTTTAAAACTTATTAACCTTGTGGCCATCTCTCTTCCCCCCACCCCGTTTTTAGTTTTAGTCATCTCTGCCTAAATGTACCCTAAGAAATGTAACCACAAGAATCTTCCATACTAAGATAATATATTCATATAATTCTAGGATAGATGCAGTGTTTTACTTATTTAAATCCATTACTATTTTGTAAATATACCTGGCATTTCCATAGGATCTTTTGACTAATGAATAGTCTCTTTGTTAAAAATTCCATTTACTGAAGGCAAGAGTAGAGGAGCCTAGAGAATTTAGGATATAGAGATACATTTATGCAGCAGCAGAACTGTGGCCACCCAACTCTAGCTTGTGAGTTTCCATTAGCCTCTTGATCACCAATCCCTTCATCACTGCCCTGCTACTTGTCTTTATAGCAGGTCACTGTGGTCATTGGTTTATTACTGTCTTATAGACTCTAAAGAATTGGTTAAATCATTCTCAAATTAGTTAACTAATTGTCCTTTATTTTCTCTCAGCCTGGTCTTGCTTGCTAATCTTTGTCATCTTCTCCATCCGAAACATCTCTGCCCCAACCCCAAATATAAAAGCATCTGTTGTACATTGTATCTGTGAATCTTGATCATATTTATTTATTCAGTAATATTCTTGGTGCTATTGCAATACCTGACACACAACGAGTGACATACAGATTTGTTCTCCAAAGGCACAAGTGACACCATTGTGAGACCTCATGGTGACTAATGCATAATAAAAAATGTTATGTTAAAAATAGGGAGCCCTTTCCATGGCCTAGAAAATTTAGGCAGAAACAGCTTACAATAAAAGTGGGCTGTGTTGAAAATTTGACTGTGATTATGTGCCTTCAACTGGAACCCACTCATAATTGACCAATCAGCCAAGGGGTTTTCTGCTGCAAATAACAAAGGAAGAGTGTGCCCAACCTTCTCCCACTTGAGTGGCTGGTTGATTTGAACTGCTTGCCTTTGATTTGACAGCACATTTTTTTAACCACTTGGCAACCATTATTCCTTGCAAAAAATTGACTGTTGTTGTGTGTCGCCTACTTGAATCTGACCCATAGCTGACCCTCTAGAGGGTTATCAGAGAAAGTAGACTTCACAGGAGGAGATTGTTCATCCTTCTCCCTCAGAACGCTGATGGGTCAAGTGGCATAAAACTTCTGTTCCCTCTGTGAACAGCAGATCTGAACTTGCCCTCTACTGAGCCATCTTCATCATGTCTGATATCCTCTATTCCACTAATGAGACAAATGAATTTGTAAGTGTGTGTGTGTGTGTGTGTGTGTGTGTGTGTGTGTGTGTGTGCAAGTGAGAAAAACATTTGCATTTGCGTTTCGCACATATGTAACAAGATAAGAAAACACTGACCAGGGGTATGACGATGCATTGCACATTGTATGTTTAAAAATTGTAAGTAGCTTCTTATTGCTAGAACAAAGAAACTTTTTGTTTTTCTTCCTTTAAGCAACATTCATGATGCAAGAAAAAGCCAGAGGAGAAAAGATAATTAGAACATTATTTATTAACCAATATGATGTAAAAAGAGTTCAGGCATTTAAGAAGAAGAGTCAGACTTCTAGCTGGCCCTTCACTGGATTTTCAAGAAGCTGTGAATTGCATGGGAGGAGACTGCCCATCTTTCCCCAAGGAGTCAGCTGGTTCTTTCAAACAGCCAGCACAACTCTGGGTGAGCAGCACAAGTCTCTATAGTCTGTGTTTCCAGAGATCTGATGCATTTAGAGAAGTGTTACATAAGGCATATTTTTTAGAAAAGTCTACCTGATGACGGTATAGAAGATGGAGAGATGAATCAATTACAAGTACTTCCTACAACCAGGAGAAGATAAAAAAGATGAATGGGATTGTCTAAGAATCAAATCCCTAAGCACAACCAAAAGCTTCTCCAACAGGGTAAAAAAGGAAGCCACAGACTGGGAAAAAGTATCTGGTAATGACATCTCAGATA
>NW_006399862.1:6141890-6158107 GCF_000299155.1 Elephantulus edwardii
TGAGATGGATTGATTCGGTGACTGGGGTAATAGGGATGGGTGTGTCAGAGGCGGTGCGGTTGGCGCAGGATAGAGCAGGGTTTAGAGCTGTTGTGCATAGGGTCGCTATGAGTCAGAAACGACTCGACGGCACATAACAACAACAACAACAAGCCGTGCGAAAATTTGTGATTACAAATATTTACAGAAACAAGTTATACAATATAGGAATGATGAGATAAATGTTAGTCTAGCATGAAGAAAGAGAAGGAAAAAATGAAAGAAAAGGGGTAAGAAGGAAATAAAAATAAAACCCATTGAGTTTTGTAAACTAGAAGAGATAGATGATAGATAGATAGATAGATAGATAGACAGATATAAAATCAGTGCCGTCTTTGCAGTTTGCTTTAAAATTTTTGTTTTTATTGAAATGACTGCAAATAATAAATTTTAAAATGACTGTAAATATTACAATGTAGTTCATTGTTCTTTTGAGTAGACAAAGCGTATTATGGGAAGGAAAATATAAACTTTAAGAAAAAGTTGCATAAGTGGCTGCAACAAGTGACTTCCACTTGTTAAAGATGGAAATATATCCTTTATGAATAGTGGACCACCTAGAAGATCTTTGCCTATGTATATGAGTAATTGTTAAGTGGTCTTTTACTGTTGTGCTGTAGTTATATGTTTCCTCACTGTTGTGAACAAATCTCCATTTCTGAAAAAAGGAGGCTTATTGAGACAAATATGGCTCTGTCCATAGGTCACGCTTAAGCTCTCCATAAAATCATACAATTTTTAAACTCATGCTACCTTACACTTTACAGCAACTAAGTAACCTATGGTCATGATTCAACATTTCTCATTTCTATCTTATAGCAAAGAAAAAATCCCAGTGTATACAAATTTAATGTAAGAAATTTTTAACAATTATCCAAGGGAGAAGTTAATTCTGTTTAGAAGGTCTGTGCTCTGATTGTCAGTACAAATCCTTGTAAGGAGATGTGGGGATCACACAATGCTACTGAATTCGCTAAAATGTAAAACAGAATCTATTCATTCAACAATTCCAGCTAATTTTTTCCAATGCATATTTATTGTTTGTTGTCCCCCAAAAGATGAAATTCAATATGTAAAATACATGTTTTATTTAAGAGATGAATCAGCTTCTAATGCAAGACTCAATAAACTCCCCACCACTGCATTCATATCCTATTATTATAAGGGGGGAGGAAATAAATGATGCTCCAAGTTTCAAATATTTTTCTCTGAAGCTTCAAGCTGGAAATTAAGGATAAGTTATTGGAGTGCTTAGAAACCAAATTGATATTTGGAAAATAGAACTCACATAATGATTTTTCCATTTAGTTTATTTATTCTGAATCCAATAGACATTAATACGCTTTAAACTCCAGGGAACTTAAGGAACCAATGTGGAGTTACTTTATTATCACATTTATAGGAATTATATGACTTCAGAAAGAATTGTAATAACAGAAAAACTAACTTTCCCCCTTCAGTGCCTACTGCATAATGTACTTGCTTTGTAGATCCTTAGCACATTTTCAAAACGACAACCACAAACAGAGCAGAGGTCTCAAGAAATTATATGAGAGATTCACCTCCATTTCCTTTAACATTTTGTCACAAAGAAATCACTGTCACTGTTACAGTTAGCAAAGTTTTCTGAACATGAGAGATGCTTTCTAAAATAAGACTTTCATCTGGTGACCTAGAGGTAAAAAGCTGCACTGCAGTCCTGAAGGCAGGCAGGTCGAATCCAGCAGGTGCTTCTCTTAGGAGAAGGATGGGCAATCAGCTTCAGAGTGATTAACTGCTTTGGAAAACTCACCAGAGGGTCAGCGGTGGGTTGGTTTTGACTAGATGGTACACAACAAGAATATTCAGATAT
This sequence comes from Elephantulus edwardii, assembly GCF_000299155.1. Lineage (NCBI taxonomy): Eukaryota > Metazoa > Chordata > Mammalia > Macroscelidea > Macroscelididae > Elephantulus > Elephantulus edwardii. The sequence continues at coordinate 6,143,782 of NW_006399862.1, forward strand.
TATTACTGTAGAGCTAATTAATGATGCATTGCAAGAATGTGCTGGAATTACTCAGTATTCATACTTTTGTTATGATCAAAACACTCTAAAAACAGCTCTCTGATTTAGTCTTTTCAAGGAAGGTATCATAAAGATGAATCTCTTCCCATTTGGCTCTTTTAGTATGTCGTTTAATATCTATTGTAGATAGAAGGGGGGGAACCAACAACAAATAACAGCAAAAACATATGAAACAATGAAGCAAACATTGAAGACCTGGGCTCTAGTTCTATCTCTGCTTTACACTAAATGACTGGATGCAAGTTTTTGCCATATCTGGGCCTCAGGTTTGCCTGTCTGAGTTGTAAGAGATTCTGAGCTATCCATTAGATTCTGATCTGTAACAGTCTTAAAAAAAATCTTTTATGATTCACGTTTCAAGTTGTATGATTGTACGTTTCAAGGACAAAAGGCATACGATTGACCAAATACAACGTAGTATTATTTCTTGGTGCCAGAGAGCTCGAGTGTCTTACTGATAAGGAATTGTACTGTCAACCCCAAGGTGACTTCAAATCTACTGGACACTCCACAGGAGAAATACGGACAGTACCCACCCATCTGATTTATGCCACTGAGAACCATTGGAAGGGAAGCTATGGGTCATTTTTTACTCAACAATACACAACAACAGATATGAATTACCTGACTTTAGAGAAGTTTTTCTTTTACTTTAAATCTTAATGTAGATTGAACATAATTATGTCATAAAATGTATACTTAAATTGGCTATCATGACACTAAAAATACTTCTAATAGAAAATAGTTCTACATTTGTTGGGCTTTTCTGAATAGTTGATGGGTTCTAGTCCAAGGAGAAGCTCTGGTGACCTCATAGAAGTTGTTCAGTCTACCCAAAGGCAAGTGGTTCGAAACCAACAGCTGCTCCTCAGGATAAAGGTGGGCACTCTCCTTTAATGTGATTTACAACATCTAAAACTGCAATGAGTGAGTGGATTTCAATTCAAAGGCAATGAACTGAGTCTAGGGCTGCTAGTATCACTAGAGATAACAAATGATGCATACAGGTGCTTTGCTAATGAAAAATACATGTGCTTTTGCATGTTTTATAACACATGTGTACAGAGATACATAGTTTTATTTTATAAACTGTTCTTTACAAAACCAAAAAGAATTGTCCCTAATGATACACCTATAGATTAGATGAAGAAGCTGTTAGCATAGTGATACTAATTGCAATGGGTTAGAGAAAAAATTGAGATTGCTAACAATTTCCGCTTACTCTGTTCCACCACCAGTGATCTTGGCACCTGCAGTCAGGAAATCAAAAGATGAATTGATTAGGAAAATCTAGCACCAGGGACCTCCTCAGGATGCTGGAGATCAACAGCATTAGTATAGAGACTATGGTGCACCTGATCCAGTCCATGGTCTTTGCTATTTCTTGCTATGGGTCAGAGAATTGGAAAATAACCAAAGATGACAGAAGGAAAATCAGTGCTTTTGGGTTTCAGTACTGGAGAAGAGTTTTGAATACACTGTGGACAACCAAGAGAATTTACACACCAGTTCTAGAGACAGTGAAACCAAGCTGTTCCTTGGAGCCAAGGATTTGGAAACTTTGTCTCAAATACTTCAAGCATATTACCAGGAGAAACCATCATTGGAGAAGGATATCATACTTGGAAGGGGAGAGAGACATTGTAGGAAAGGAAGACCCTGGATGAATTGTATTGGCACAGTAGCTGGGGTAAAGAGGATAGGTGTGTCAGTGACAGTGTGATTAATTCAGGATAAAATAGAGATAAGGGCTATTTTTCATTGGGGCACTATGAGTCATAGTCAACTTGATGACACATGAAACCAACACATAACCAATTGATTGAAAGAAGTTTTTTATGTCTAATTTGGGTTTTGACGCACATATGTGTACATATGTGCTGATTTATATACATATTTATTGTTGCAGTTATGGTTGTTGACTGCTTTTGAGTCAAGCACAACTCATAGAGACACTATGAACAAAAGGCCTGAAGCCCCTCTACAACTATTGACATTTATCAAAATTCATAGAGTTTCCAGAGACTTGTTGTTTAGGAAGTGGATGCCACTTCTGCTTCCAAACCTGTCATATTATGTCATTGTTGTTATGTGCTATTGAGTCGCCTTGATATATAGTACTCTATGTACTGCAGTTGTGAACATTCCTTGTCCTGAGCCAGTCTCACTAATTCTGACACACCAACTCCCATCACCCCGGTTACTGGATCAATCCATCTCATCCAGGGTCTCCCTCTCCTCTGCTGTCCATCCACCCTTCTGATATCTCCTGGCCAAGTACCCAAAGTAAGTGAGGCAGAACTTCAAAATCCTAGCCTCCAAGGAGAGATTTGGTTTCACCCTCTCTGAAACAGACCGATTTGTTTTCTTGGCAGTCCATGCATGGTATGTTCTTCTCCAGCACCACAACTCGAAGGCATCTTTTCTGTCATCCTTAATCATTGCCCAACTCTCTGGAACATAAGTAAATGAGAAGACCGTGACCTGGATCAGGTGCACATTTGTATCTAGACAGAAATCATTGCTTTTCAGCACTATAGAGAAGTCCATGGCAGCAGACTTCCCCAATGCAATTTGTCTTTAGATTTCCTGACTAAAGAGTGTTGATTGTGGAGCCATGCAAACTGTAATTGCTAATAACCTCAATCTCTTCTCCATTGATTATGATGCTGAAAATTGGCCCAGTGGTGATAATCTTTGTCTTCTTGATGTTAAGCTTCAATCCATTTTGAAAACCAAAGTCCTTGACTTTTACAGCAAGTGCTTCAGGTCTTCTTCAGTTTCAGCAATTAAGGTTGAGTCATCTGCATATCATAGGTTGTTAATGAGTCTTCCTTCTATCTTGGTGTCACACTCCTCTTCATAAAGCCCTGCTTCCTGAATGATCTGTGCTGCATACAAATTGAAAAGGTAAGGGGACAGGATGCATCCCTGACACACTCCCTTCCTGATTTTGAACCATGAAGTGTTTCCTTACCTGTTCTGAGGACTGCTTCTTGGTCTATGTATAGGTTTCATATAAGCATCATCAAGTGCCTGGGATTCACATTTTCCTCAAGGTTAGCCACAATCTCTTGTGATCCCCATAGTCAAATGCCTTTGCATAGACAGTGAAACACAGATAGATACTATTCTAGTACTCTCTGCTTTCTGACAAGATCAATTTCTACCTATTTATATGTATATGGTGAGAAATGCCTCATCAAATCACCAACATAGTTACTAACATCCAAGTCCTTAGCCTTGAATACTTTATTATCTTAACAGATAATTAAAAAAGCTTTTATTAAATATTTGCAACAATTAACATTCCCACTAATAAAATACTAGTGTTATGATTTGCTCTCACTTTAAAAGTTGTTTTTAAGTGCCATTAAACTACTCTTCATAAGGAAGGTATGTGTCAGGGTTGTATCCTTTTTTCATCATTGTTTAATGTGTATGTTAAGCAAATTTTTCATGTGTAGAACTCTATGAGGGAGAAGTAACATCAAGATTAGAAGAAGGTTCATTGATAACTGAGCTGAATGGGCTTCACCCATACTTGCCTCCGAAGAGCATTCTGGCTATACCTTCTCCAAGACATATTGTTTGTTCTTTTGGTAATCTATCGAGCACTCTTCAATATTCAGCTCTTCCTATAAGCATGATCAAGTATGTGGGATTCCATTTTCCTCAAGGTTAGCCACAAATTCTTGTGATCCCTACAGTTAAATGTCCTTTGTATAGTCAATGAAATACAGATAGATATTTTTCTGGTACTCTCTGCTTTCTGCCAAGATCCATATCTATTTATCTGTATATGGAGATAAATGCTTCATCAAATCACCAACGTAGTTACCAACAAGTTTGTTCTTTTGGTGGTCTATGGAGCACTCTTCAATGTTCAACTATGAATGATGATTATGGATCCAAGTACAATGAAATCCTGGGCAACTTCAAAAAGATCTCAATCTATCGTGATGTTTCCTATTGGTTCAGTGGTGAGGATTTGTGTTTTCTTGATGTTGACATTGATGTTATGCAGGTAACACATTCTTGCTTGCTGAAAGTGAGGAGGAATTGCAGCGTTTACTGCAGCAGGTTAAATATTGAAACCTACAATATGAATTGCATCTCAAAGTCAACAACAACAAAAAACATCCTCACCAATTGACCAATAGGTGACTTCATGATAGATTGAGAAAAGATTGAGAGTGTCAATAACTTAATCTGTGGATCCAAATCCACAATCAATACACTTTGTCCTAGCAATCAGGAGACCACGAGACATATTGCACTGGAAAAATATGTTGTCAAGGACTTCTTCGATGCTATAGCTATGATGTCAGTTTGAGGTCTAAGGTGCACTTGATTCAGGCCATTGTTTTTTCAGTCACATGTTATGTATCTGAGAGCTGGACAATGACTAAGTATGACAGAAGAAAATGTGATGCCTTTGAACTGTGGTGTTAGAGAAGAGTGTTCTGTAAACTACCAGATGAACAAACAGATATGTCTTGGAGAAAGTACAGCCAGAGTGCTCCTTGGAAGCAAGTATGGAAAAAGTTTTGGACATGGTGCTATTCCTTGGAGAGGGTCATCATGCTTGGGAGGATGGAGGGATGACAAAGGACAGGAAGACCCTCAACTAGGTGTATTGATACAGTGATTGCAACAAGGGGCTTACGTATGTCAGAGACTATGGGGCTGGCACAGGATAGGACAGAGGTCAGATCTCTTCAAAGAGTCACTGTGAGTTATAGTCAATACAACTCCACCTAACAACAACTTGTAACAACTCTTTGAACAATAGATGTGAACCATGGTCAATCATGTACCTCTCTTACCATCTCTGTCTCAATCAAACAAACCCATTGTGGTATTGACTGTGGGAATCATTGTAGTAATCACATCATTCATTTCTTTCTTTACTGATCAACCTTTAAATGCATAAGAAATAATTGAAACTATCAGCTCTTTAATGTGGCTCAACTTAGACTTTAAAGTGACAACCTTGTTATTTAGAATTTTGAAGAGACTGTTCCCAGTAGATTTACCAAATGAAACACATCTTTTGATGCCTTGACTGATGCTATCATGAATGGTGATTGTGGATCCAAGTACAAGGAAATTATGGGCAATTTCAAAAAGTTTTCAATCTGCCATGATGTTTCCTACTGAGGCAGTGGTGATGATTTGTGTTTTGTTGATGTTGACATGTGACCAATATTGAAGGCTGTAGTCTTTGAATTTCCTCAGTAAATGTGTCATGTCTCCTTCAAATTCTGTAAGCAATGTTATGTCATCTGCATAACACAGATTTTGGATTAGTCTTTCTCTAATTTTGATGCCACATTCTGTAGAAGTTTGCTAACTCTTAAAATCTGGGGTGTTGGTTTATTCGTTGGGGTTTTTTGGGGGGGATTGGGTTTGTTTGTTGGTTTTTTGTTTGTTTGGTTGGTTTTTAGTTTCTTTTCATTTTAGTAATCCTGTCAGGAAATTAAAAGACAAATTGCATCGGGAAATTCTGTTGTCAGAGATCTCTCCAACGTACTGAAGAGCAACGATGTCAGTCTGGAGATGAAGGTGCTCCTTATACAGACATGGTTTTTGCAATTACTTGCTATGTATCAGAAAGCTGAATGATGACTAGGAATGACAGAAGGGAAATTGAGAGCTGTGGTGCTGAAGAAGAGTATTGAATATAACATGGACTGCTAGGATTACAAAGAAGTTTGTCCTGGAGAGAGTGAAGACAGGCAGCTCCTTGGAGGCAAGGATTCTGAAGCTTGGTCTGACACACTTTGGACAGTTTGCAAGGCAAGATCAGTCCTTGGAGAGGGACATCATGCTTGAGAAGGTGGAGCAACAGGAGAGGAAGACCTTTGATGAGGTGGATTAATTCAGTAAAAGGGGTAAAGGGGATAGAGGTGTTGGAGACAATAAGATTGGCCTGGTCAAAGTGGGGTTTAGGGCTGTTGTGTATAGCGTCACTCTGCGTTACAAGTGATGACTCGATGGCACATAACAACAACAATAACAATCCTGGTTAATATATAATTGTTCTTTATTATTCTCACTTAGGAGCCTTAGTTGTAAGGATTTGCACTGCAAACACAAAGCTATGTGGTTCAAATTCACGAGCTGCTCCTTGGGAAAAAGATAAGGAATCTTCTCCTATGCAATTTGTTACTTCTGAGAAAAACTCACTGGAGGGTCAGCTATAGGTCGGTGTCGACTTGATGGTACACAACAACAACAATGTAGAATAATTGTAAATAGTTTATCACAGAACATTTGTACACTTTATTTTATAAATTATATGCTTGTTTATTTGATATTTCATTTTCCAACAATGGAGAATCATCAGCTTGTGGGAATGAATATATATAATATGTATGTATGTATGTATGTATGTATGTATGTATGTATGTATATGTATATGTATATGTGTATATATATGTGTGTGTGTATGCATATGTATGGATGCAATTCTCTAAGAGGCATATCATGAAAATTTTTTCTTCTTATATATTAATGTTTTATGCATCTTAATGTTCTCTTTCAATCAAGTGGAATATTTTGTTTTAATAAAGCAAAATTGAGTGCATTAAATATTTTTTCTTAAGTAGTACTCCACTTAGGTTATAAGAGGCTATCTTCCATATCTTCTTCTTGGAGTTGATTATAGTCATTATTTGAAGTTAAGTAAGTCTGGGAATGTATTTTAAAATTTGATTGTTGTTGTTATGTGCTTTCAAGTCACCTGTGACTCATAGCGACCCTATGTACAACAGCCCTAAACCTGCTCTATCCTGTGTCAATCCATAACTAAAATTCTACACAGAAGTCCAAAGTCCATTCTGAACCTGTTTTGTTTTACAAAACCACTTATAGCCCCAATTAAAACTATGACTTCTCTAAAAATATATCTTGGTTTCTTTTTTTCCATGAATTTTATTCCAACTCACAGTGACTCCGTACGTGTCAAAATAGAATTTTACTCCTTAAGGTCTTGAATGGCTGTGATCTAACAAACATTACTTTTTCTTCAAGTTGTCCCTATGTGGGTTTGAGCAGCTAATATTTTTAACAGTATTTTAGTTCAACACCATAAATATTTGAGCCATTTGACATAAAAATATGATTGAAAATGCCTTGATTTATTTTGTAGGTTAAAATGCCATATCCTGCAAAAACCAGTCAAGAAATCAAATCATGTACTCATTGATACTATAATCTACAACGTGGATTATGTCTCCACATCACGAAAACAAAGTTCTTCCCCTCCACTTGACCTAGAGACACCATAATAATAGATGGATGGAAGTCTGAAGTTGTAAAAGATTTAATTTTGTTTGATTCATAAACCAAAATCACGAAAGCAGTGATGAAGAAAGCAAAAGATTCATTGTTCTGGAATATCTGGTGCCAGGACCGCTTTTTTTTTTTTAATTAAAAGAAAATATTTATTTTAATGGAACTTTACAGAGACTTTGGATTTCCAATCATTCATTGTTGCACCCTTTCCTTCCTGCCTTTCCCTCACTTGAGTTTGCTTTTTTCTTTGAAAATTTAAAAAAATAAATCAATACATATTTTATTGTTATACAAAGACACACACCACCCTCCCCTCCCACCCCAGTCCACTCCACTATGCAGTGTTCATTCTGGACTCCTGTCATGACAATAATTCCCTCTTTAATGAGCTTAGATGAACTATAACATCAATGTGTTTAAAAAGGGTGCTCCCGATTCAAACAATAATATTTTAAATTGCTTTGTATGCCTATAAAGGCTGAGAAATTAATAAGAAAGGCTGAAGGATAACTGGTCATTTTAAATTGTGGTGTTGATGAAGAATCTTGACTAGGATTTTGACTGCAGTGGACACACGGCTCCATCATGGAGGAAGTCAGTCAACCCGGGTGCTCTTTAGAGACTAAGATAGTAAAACATAATCTCCCATATTTTGGGACAGGTTTTCTTGAGGATACGATCTTTGAGGATATAATTTTTTGAACAAAAACACCCCCCCCAAAAACAAAACAAAACAAAACAAAAAACCAGCCAACCCCATAATAGATAAAATAAAGAGCCAGCGAAAGAGTAGAAGGCTATCGCTAAGAGGGATTAGCACAGTGACTGCAAGAACACATTGTATAACAATAACACATAGCAGATAGAGTGAGGATGGTGAAGGAGAGTGGAAGGGTTTGATCTATAGTTCACAGGGGCACTATGATCTGTAGCTGAATTGATGGTACCTGAGAATAATATCACAATATCCAACAAGTACCAATATGATGAAAGATTAAACCCCCCTGCTTTTCTGTTGTTGTTGTTATTATGTGTCGTTGAGTCACCAGTGACTCATAGCGATACTAAGTACAACAGCTCTAAACAACACTGCTCTAGCCTGTGGTAATTTCACTGTCTCCAATATCTCTGGCCCCATTACCCAAGTTACAGAATCAATCCACCTCATAGAGGGTCTTCCACTCCTGGGCTGTCCCTCCACCTTCCCAAGCATGAGGTCCCACTCCAAGGATTGGTCCCTTCTTGTAATATGTCCAAAGTATGTCAGACAAAGCCTTCCTCCAAGGAGCAGCCTGGTTTAACCCTCTCCAGGTCAAACCTGTTTGTTTTCTTAGCAGTCCATGGTATATTCAATACTCTTCTCCAACACCACAGCTCAAGGGCATCAATTCTCCTTCTATCCTCCATAGGCATTATCCAAGTCTCCGACACATGGCAAGTTGTTGCAAAGACCATGGCCTGTATCTGGCACACCTTGATCTCCACAATGACATCATTGCTTTTTGGTTTTCTGTTGTATGTCAATAAATATAGAAACATTTCAATCTAGGAATATACGCTAGAGGAAAATGAAGGTTTGAAGTGAATGTATTAGTCAATGGTCATAGGAAATAATTCTTTTTAAAAGAAAGTCATAACTTTAAATTCAATAGAGCTATTTTTTCTAAATAGTCACACTGTGTCTGCAATTCTTTCTGATAGTTGGCTAAAGTCTTAATGAGGGAAAAGAATTCGTTTATGACTTTACAAGTACCACCTACTTAAGTAGGTTGTTACAGAACAAAGAACAGGCTACTGGCTTGTGTTAGTGTAGGTAAGAATAACAGTTTGTGTGTGTGTGTGTGTGTGTATATATACTAGGTGCTTGTGTGACTTTCAGATATTAGTAATATCTCATTTAATTAGGCCCTAAGAAGAATTGAGAGAGCTCTGGTGGCCTAGTGGCAAGAAGTAGCACTGTAGCGGCTCCACAGGAGAAGGACGGGCAGTCTCTTCCTACGTGATTAACTGCCTCTGAAAACCTTTAAAGGCTCAACTATGGGTTGGTTCTGACTCGGTGGAACACAACACCACCACAAAAAGAATTGATGCCTTTTAGTTGTGATATGGGTGAAGTGTACACAGACTATCCCATGGACTATCAAAACAAACAAATAACCCAAAAACTAAACAATAAAAACCCCAAGTCTGTCTTAGAAAAAGGGGCAACTGGAGTACTCATTGGAGATAAGGATTACAAAAGCCTCATCCTTAATACTCTGGACATGTTGCTAAAAGAAGATATTCCTTGGAAAAAGACATCATGCTTGGAAGGGTAGAATGTCAGCAAAAGAGAGGATGAACCCTAATGAGATGAATTGAAACAGTGACTGCTGCAGTGAGCTCAAGTGTATCAGAGGTAGTGAGATGGCTCAGTATGCAACAGGATTCAGACTGTGATCACTGAGCAGCTATGAGTCATATTTGACTTGATGGCACCTAACAGCAACTATAACAATCACAGAAGTACTAATGGGCTTAAATATTGTTACCAAGTGTCATAACTGGACAGAATTTGAGGATGGGACAAGATATGGCCAAGTTCAGATCTGTTATTCTTAGGGTTACAATGAGTTACATTCGACTGGATTGCACATAACAACAACAGCTTGCAGTGTTACTGTTTGAAGAAGACAAGCAAATATATAACTCAATTTTCTCAGAGAATCTCACTATTTGTATATATTGTTACTATATATAAGCAAGTCAGGACTGACTCATTGCTGACCCTTCAGCAGGTCTTCCGAGGCAGTAAATTGCATGGGAGGAGACTGGCCATCTTTCTCCTGTGGTGTAACTGGTGGGTTTGATCTATGTGCCTTTGGTGTGTCACTTTACCGCTAAGCTCCCAGAGCTCTCTATTTATATACGTTGCTGTTGTTGTGTGCAATTAAGTGGAAACCAAGACAAGGTGGACCCTCCAGTGGGTTTTCAGAGGTAACCAATCACTTGGGGAAAGATTGCCCATCCTTCTCCAGTAGAGCAGCTGGTGGATTCAAAGTGCATGCTTTTAGTATTGCAGCACAGCCTCTTACCACTAGACCACCAGAACTCTGGTTATTTATAGTTAATTTACATATAGTTAACAAAATTAATGTTGAACACATAGTACTCTCTATCAGTGAAGCACTTGAAGATCTTCTAAATTTTTATATGTGCTAAATAAATGTTGTGGGAATCCCCACACTCAATATTATTTACTGAAATATTTTTATTTATATGAAATATTTAAATGTATTACACATTAAAATCATATATATAATCATACATGAATCTAAAATTGAAGGTTACATTGAAAATTTTAATAGATCCCCAAGCATAAATTGAGCAACTTGAAGGAAATTCAAAGGATCAAATATTCCTTTTTTAGATATATCATGAGGTTTTCCAGGAAATTAATAAAAATAAAACTAAGTTCCAAAGAATATGTGAATACTTGTATAAATTAAAATTTCTTCATGGCATAATCATCATTATAGTGAGTCAAGCACGACTCATAGCAACCCTATGTATAAAAGGTTTGAAGTCTTTCTATAACTATCATCATTTATCAAAGTCCATATAGTTTCCAGAGGCACGATGCTTATGTTTAGGAAGTGGATATAGATATGTACAAATATACATCTCTATATTTGTGTGTGTGTATATATGCATATATGTGTGTGTGTGTGCGCGCGCACGCGTAAACACACACATCATTTTGATAATGATTGCTTCATCTGTACGATGAGCAAATTATCCAAGAATCTGAACTCTATGAGGAGGAATGTGACACCAGGATTGGAGGCACACTTATCGATAACCTGAATTATGAAAATTACATGACCTTGGTGGCTGAAAGTGAGGAGAATTTGAAGGACTTGTTGCAGAAAATCATGGAATGCAGTCTTCAACATGGATCGCATTATAACTGGACAAATAGGCAACATCATGATGAATAGAAAGAAAATTGAGACTGTTAACAGCTTCATCGTGCTTGGATCTACAGTTAATTCCCTTGGTACCAACAGTCAGAAAATAAGGAGTCACAATTGCACTGGGAAATTCTGGAGTTAAGGAACTCTCTAAACCTTACTAAGCAGTAATAATATCAGTCTGAGGACTAAGGTGTGTCTGATTCAGGCCATAGTCTTTCTGATCACTTGCTATGCATCTGAGAGCTGAACAATGAATAAAGATGATGAAGAAGAATTGATGCCTTTGAACTGTGGTGTTGGAAAAGAGCACTGAACATCGAATATAATGAATATAATAAATATATTTAATATAATATCTATAATGATAATAACAGCCAGGAAATAAAAAAAAAAACGTATGGCAATGGGAAAGCCTGTGGTTAGGGACCTCTCTAAAGTACTCAAGAGCAACGGTGTCTCTCTGGAGACCATGGTGCACCTGATACAGGCCATGGTTTTTGCAATCACTTGTTATGCATCAGAGAGTTGGACAATGACTAGGGAGGATAGAAGGAGAGTTGACGCCTTTGAGCTGTGGTGCTGGAGAAGAGTACTGAATGTACCATGGACTGCCAAGAAAACAAACAGATTCATCCTAGAGAGGATTAAACCAGGCTGCTCCTTGGAGGCAAGGATTCTGGGGCTTCGCCTGACATACTTTGGACATGTTGTAAGGAGAGACAGGTCTTTGGAGAGGGACATCATTCTGGGCAGAGTGGAGGGACAGCACAGGAGGGGAAGACCCTCTATGAGGTGGATTGATTCAGTGACTGGGGTAATCGTGATGGGTGTGTCAGAGGCAATGAGATTGGCGCAGGATAGAGCAGGGTTTAGGGCTGTTGTACATAGGGTCGCTATGTCGCAAACGACTCGGCAGCACATAACAACAACATAATATAATTAATATATATGAAATAGGAATGGCATCCAATTCCTAAACAATATGCTTCTGGAAAATCTATGAACTTTGAGAAATGATGATAGTTATAAAAAGTCTTCAGGACTTTTGTTTATAGGTCACTGAATTGTGCTCAACTTGACAGCAATCAAAAGCAACATGTATGTGTGTGTATAAATATATATAAATAAAGATAAGAGGTATGGTTAATCTTTTATGTCTATGTAGCTATCTGCCTGTCTACCTAATTATTTTTGTTCTGAAGAAATCAGATGTAAAACAAAACCCAAAACCACCAGCACCTCTGAAAAAAAAATTGAAAACCCAGAAAAATAGCATAAATGTTTCAAGTCACTAAACTTTTAAAATATTAGGTTTAGAGAAACAGATTTTGGGGAATATTTGCTGTAAATCTTTGTATATTGCCAAAATGGATAAGATTATCTTACGAGATTATTTATGTGTTTATTTCATAATAATTCTAGCAGTATTAATTACTAGGGGAAATCCTTCAAAACTAGAAGATACACAGACTGTGAAAGCAGCAACGAAGTATCCCTGAAAGAGCACACAGACATCTTTTAAGTATTTGAATACAGACTCCTTTAGAACAAGGCATTAAGTAATTATGTAAGGAAATTGTGGAGATTTAGGGATAGTAAAGAATTAGCTCTGTAATGATGTAGGATTGATGAACCCATGGGTTAGTCAATTAACTCACCAGCGGAATGATGTTGCTGAAAGAATCTGAGCTCAGGGGCAACTTAGTCTCTGCTTGGATTATATCTTGCTAGGTGATTGGTCTCTCAGGAATAGTCTTCTCACAAGTAAAATTGGTATAAAAAATATCCATATTGTAAAGCCCTTATGAGAACTATGAATGTATAGAGCATCTCAACAAGTAGTAGTCAACTCATGAATGCCATCGCCTTTAGGATTAATTATAATTTTAACCTCTTTGCATGGGTATCTTTTGAGTTCTTGAAATGTAACCCTATCCCTGAGATTCCTATCTATGTTAAGAACTCTGGGGAGAAATAAATACTACTCTAAGCTTATGAAGTCTAGGGGAGAAATAGTAGCTTTCAGTTCAAGCCTGTGTCTGTTCTTACCTGTCTTGTGGGCTCAGTAGGTTATAATTGCTTTTTATCCAAATGCTGGTAGGCACACAAGTGGCAGCAGCTTTATTTTTATTGCTTAGTTGACTGGAAAGGGTCACCATCTGTACATATTACAATTCTGATTTTTGTTGAGCAACAATGAAATGGCTCAATTCTTTCCCATAAATTTCCTCTAGTGGTCACAATTGTTCCTTCTTATCAGTCAAACCCAGATCGCAACTGAACTAGCATGAAGCTACAAGTAAAATCCTTTCTCCAACCCACATAGAATGGTCTGTGTGAAAGGTTCATATGCACATGGGTCTCATGAATAATCCCCAACAAGAAAGACATTTATTTAGGTGTGAATTCTGTCATTAACTGTGCTATAAATAATGGCAAGCCAGAGGAAACACACTTAACTGAAGCACATGGCAATGATTTTAGGTTTCCTTCTATTTTGTTAAGGAGATTTTATTTCCAGGGACACATATTATTTATTGTTCCTGACAGTTGATGGCTTTATGGGTGATTTTAATGAAGGTTTTAGAAAATAAAAAAAAAATACTTAAGCAGACCTAGATAAACAAAGAACAGGGGCAGGGTGGGGGGAGGGTGGTGGTGGTAATGACATAGTCCATCAGAGACACCATCATAACTGCCTCGTCTGGTAAATGAGGGGAGATGCAGAGTCTCACCTCCATTCACCAGTCTTTTCACACAATGCAATGATTGAGATGACCTAGAAAACAACAGAGTGGATTTAATGGTTGCTGTTGTTGTTATGTTCCATCAAGTCGCTTGCAACTCATAGCGACCCTATGTACGAGAGCCCTAAATACTGTCCTATCCTGTTCCAACCTTGCCATCTCAAACACACTCATTCCCACCACTTCACTCACAGAATCGATACATCTCACAGAGGTGTTCCTCTCCTAAAGCCGTCCATACACTCTCCCAAACGTGATGTC